>NC_088216.1:73328412-73671537 GCF_036934945.1 Oncorhynchus masou masou | reverse complement strand
CAGCCAACCAGACTCTTCCAGATCTGCCAGCCAACCAGACTCTTCCAGATCTGCCAGCCAACCAGACTCTTCCAGATCTGCCAGTCAACCAGACTCTTCCAGATCTGCCAGTCAACCAGACTCTTCCAGATCTGCCAGCCAACCAGACTCTTCCAGATCTGCCAGCCAGCCAGGATCTGCCAGAACCGCCAGCCAGCCAGGATCTGCCGGATACAACTACCTGGTTGAGCTTTCTCTCAGTGCTGGGCTTCCTCTCAGTGCTGGGCTTCCTCTCAGTGCTGAGCTGCCCCTCAGTTCCGAGCTGCCCTTCAGTCCAGTGGGGTTCTGGGTGAGGATTACTAGGCCATGGTCGGCGGCGAGGGTGGACTACCCTAGGACGCGAGGAGGGGGGACTAAGACATTTATAGAGTGGGGTCCACGTCCCGCGCCGGAGCCGCCACCATGGACAGACGCCCACCCGGACCCTCCCTATTGTTTTGATGTGCGTCTGGGAGTCCGCACCTTAGGGGGAGGGTTCTGTCATGCCCTGGTCAAAATATATTATGTTTATCTTAATTTATTGGGTCAGGCCAGGGTGTGACATGGGTTTATTGTGGTGTGTTTCGTCTTGGGGTTTTGTGGGGTGTATAGCGTAGTCTATGGCTGCCTGAGGCGGTTCTCAATCAGAGTCAGGTGATTATCGTTGTCTCTGATTGGGAACCATATTTAGGCAGCCATATTCTTTGAGTGTTTCGTGGGTGATTGTTAGTGTCTCTGTGTTTGTAGTCACAAGATAGGCTGCATAGTTTTTTCACGTTTCTGTCTGTTGTTTTTTGTACATTTCAGTATTTTCATGTCTAGTCATTTTTCAACAATAAATATGAGTAACCACCACGCTGCATTTTGGTCCACTCATCCTTCAACAGAGGAACGTCGTTACATCATGCCTCCTTGCAACATGCCTAAGGCATGTTCATGCAGGTGAGCAGAGACCCTGGGCATCTATCTTTTGGAGTTTTTCAGAGTCAGTAGAAAGGCCTCTTTATTGACCTAAGTTTTCATAACTGTGACCTTAATTGCCTACCGTCTGTAAGCTGTTAATGTCATAACAACCGTTCCACAGGTGCATGTTCATTAATTGTTTATGGTTCATTGAACAAGCATGGGAAACAGTGTTTAAACCCTTTACAATGAAGATCTTTTTTTGCTGAGTATATGTGGCAGGGTCTACAGTCAATCACGGATTACAAAAAGAAAAACAGCAACGTCGAGGACATCGACGTCTTGCTCCCAGACAAATTAAACAACTTCTTTGCTTGTTTTGAGGACAATACAGTGCCACTGACATGGCCCGCTACCTAAGCCTGTGAGCTCTAATTCACAGTGGCCAACGTGAGTAAAACATTTAATCGTGTTAACCCTTGCAAGGCTGCCGGCCCAGACGTTATCCCTAGCCATGTCCTCAGAGTGCAGACCAGCTGGCTTGTGTGTTTACCGACATATTCAATCAATCCTATCCCAGTCTGCTGTGCCCACATGCTTCAAGAGAGCCACCATTGATCCTGTTCCCAAGAAAGCTAAGGTAACTGAACTAAATGACTATCGCCCCATAGCACTCACTAATTATTATGTAATTATGTAATTATGAAGTGCTTTGAGAGACTAGTCAAGGATCATATCACCTCCACCCTACCTGATACCCAATACCCATTCCAATTTTCTTACCGCCCCAATAGGTCCACAGACGACGCAATCGCCGTCACACTGCACACCACCCTATCTCAACTGGACAAGAGTAATACCTATGTAAGAATGCTGTTCATTGACTACAACTCAGCATTTAACACCATAGTACCCTCCAAACTCATCATTAAGCTTGAGACCCTGGGTCTCGACCCCTCCCTGTGCAACTGGGTCCTGGACTTTCTGATGGGCTGCCCCCGGGTTGTGAGGGTAGGAAATCTCCACCCCGCTGATCCTCAACACTGGATCCCCACAAGGGTGCATTCTCAGCCCTCTCCTGTACTCCCTGTTCACCCATGACTACATTGCCATGCACGCCTCCAACTCAATCCTCAAGTTTTCAGACAACACTACAGTGGTAGGCTTGATTACCAACAAGGACGATATGGCCTACAGGGAGGAGGTGAGGGCACTCTGAGTGTGGTGTCAGGAAAATAACCTCTCACTCAACATCAACAAAACAAAGGAGATAATCGTGGACATCAGGAAACAGCAAAGGGAACACTCCCCCATCCACATTAACGGGACAGTAGTGGAGAAGGTGGAAAGTTTTAAGTTCCTCTGCGTACACATCACGGACATACTGAAATGGTCCACCCACACAGACAGCGTGGTGAGGAAGGCGCAACAGCGCCTCTACAACTTCAGGAGGCTGAAGAAATTTGGCTTGTCACCGAAAACACTCACAAACTTTTACAGATGCACAATCGAGAGCATCCTGTCGGGCTGTATCACCACCTACTTCGGCAACTGCTCCGCCCACAACCGCAAGGCTCTCCAGAGGGTAGTGCGGTCTGCACAACGCATCACCAGGGACAAACTACCTGCCCTCCAGGACACCTACAGCACCCGATGTCACAGGAATGCCAAAAAGATCATCAAGGACAACAACCACCCGAGCCACTGCCTGTTCACTGCCTATCTCAAGGCCATCAAACTGTTAAACAGCCATCACTAACATAGAGTGGCTGCTGCCAACATACAGACTCAAATCTCTGGCCCCTTTAATAAATGTTATTTATTTATTTAATAAAGGTATCACTAGTCACTTTAATAATGTCTAGATATCCTACATTACTCATCTCATATGTATATACTGTATTCTATACAATCTACTGCATCTTGCCTATGCCGCACAGCCATCGGTCATCCATATATTTATATGTACATATTCTTATTCATCCCTTTACATTTGTGTGTTTAATTAAGGTAGTCGCTGTGAATTTGTTAGATTACTCATTATTGCAAAGTCGGGACTAGAGGCACAAGCATTTCCCTGCACTCGCATTAATATCTGCTAACCGTGTGTTTGTGACCAATGCAATATGATTTGATTTGAACTATAAAAAAAAATCTGTTTTGTTACACACTGTTTTGTTACATATGAATGTGCTGATATACAGTAGGTATACTATCCTACACTGAAGTGGAATGTAAGAGCAAGTTTTTATATCAAGCTCAAATTAATAAATATAATTTTATAAGTAGCTTGCTAAAAGGAGCTTACTGTGAATTTTGTATTTTATGCCCAGGAGTAATGTGAGTCTATTGGATTACAGCAGTACTCAATTTGCCTGAGAGCGAACCCACAAGTCTGAACCTATAATTGGAAAATAAAAATTGAAAGGCTCTGGCTTTGATAACTTTTATCATATAATATAATCTTACTGAAATGTTTGCTTACCGAATGTGCAATCCATCCATAAATACAGATTGTTCTTGTTTGTTTTAGATTTTTGGTCAATTTGGTCAGCTACTGTATCATTATGGATACATATCTCCAAAGAATATTTCAGATGATTTACTTTCCTGTCTGCTTTTGTATGAAAGGGGCCAGTTATGTTCACCTCCA
The DNA here is from genome assembly GCF_036934945.1 of Oncorhynchus masou masou. Taxonomy (NCBI): domain Eukaryota; kingdom Metazoa; phylum Chordata; class Actinopteri; order Salmoniformes; family Salmonidae; genus Oncorhynchus; species Oncorhynchus masou. The sequence continues at coordinate 73,667,963 of NC_088216.1, read as the reverse complement.
TAACCTCAAAAGTTAGTGCTGAATCTAAATTATGCCAATTCAGCAGATTCAAGTAACTACAAATATGTGTAGTTGAGATAGTGGAGATGGTAACAAATGGTGATGTATTTGTTCACATTTAGTAGTGGTAAGATTATGTACTTCATCATGGCTAATTGTAACCACACCTCTTCCCTTTGCGTCGGAGTACACAAATTCAGTGTCATGCCTCCACTACCTCTCTCTCTCGCTCTCTCTCACTCCTCCTCTCTACTGTGTGAAAGTCATATCACACGTAAAGTGGAAATAAAAAATAAAACATTCATCTTAATTAGATTTATTGCACCCACTCACAATTTAACATCTGAAGCCTGAACAGTTTGAATCCACTACAGATGCCATGGTTTGGTGAGCATGCCATATGGTTTTGTGTTGTTACATTAAAAGGACCATGCACGGCAACGAATTGGAGCAGATTTGTACAGACCAGATTGAGTGGGAGTAAGGAACTGCACTACTTTGTAAAAACCTTGTGTTATGTCAAAGCCGTACCTTTCTTGTGGTTTGGTTCTGTTTCACAGATTAAAAGTCGTGATGGATATTTCTCTTACAACAAGGCCCTATGTACTTTCTAGGTTGTCATGTCGAAGCATGACATGATTGTAACATAGTTCCAGTCTGGAAAATCTCCAGATATGTAAATGGAAGAATACTGTGTGTGATTCACTTGAGTCCGGTCTCCACTGTCTTCACTGAAGAGTACATTATGTGATCATAAAAGTCTTCTGTATGAAGCATAACACACCAGGACAAAGACATGGCTGGTCCGGAGACACTAGCTGGACAAACCGCAAACCATCTCCACACCCACGCAACGCCACTCTGATTATGGCCTAGTGAAGAGAAGCCATGTGACAGCAGCACACAGACCCCAGGGCAGGTGAAGAGTTCACAGGGACCCAAAGGCTGACACTGAATATGACAGGATGTAAAGGCACAACGTAATGCGCTGTTAGTTAAAGGGATTCTCTGCTGCTTTTGTATACTTTTTAGCCAGGTGTTCTGAAATTTGCATCAAGAGCCAAAAGTGTTCCCCGAAAATGGTATACTACTTCACATATGTGCAGATATGTGCGCCACGTCACCTTGCTAGCTGCCACTCAAATGGCGAGAGGATGAAGCTCATTTGCTAGAACTTGAATTTGCTCAGGGGCTGACCCATGTGGAGGAAATGGTGCCGCACAGCTTCCAGAAAACAGTCGCTTTCAAACTAGGGATTTCGTGGCCAATTGAGGTAAGATAGTCATTCTGCTCATAGATTATGCATATATAAACTACGCATTGACACATCCAGCTCAAAGCAGGAAGTCAAAAAAATACTTACTAGTCGCCAAAGTTCATGAGCATGTATTTAATGTTTAAAATGTTCAAAATGCGTCAATCTCACACTCAATTCCTGCAAATACTGTATGTACAAAAACAATTTCAGCAGATTTTGTGCATTTTTATGCACTTTTGCGTGGCTTAATTTTAATTCCTGTGAAAGACACAATTTTGTGTGACGTAATTCATAGGAAAAGGCACAAGGTCTGGTGCGACTTAATTAATAGGAAAATAAAATAATTGTGAGGGGGGGGCAAACTTTGGTACAATCTTTTTTTTAATTATTAGAGCTATACATAATGGGCAATGGTGTTCTACACTGCATTATTTTTGTGTCCCAAAATTATTTATTTAAAAAAACAAACTCGTTAACAACACAATATTGTTAATCAACCAGGTTGTCACCAATATAATGATAATATAATAGGTACCTTACATATTTTTTTTATTTTATTAATGCCAATACTGTCTTCTATGCTTGTTTTCACTTAATACTTTGAGATAATGGTGCACTGGTCAGAAAGGCCCTTATTTAGTTTAGGCAACAGTAGGCCTACATGATTTTATTCATAATACATTTTATATTTCATGGAGCCTACATTATACAATTTTCTTCATAATGCATTCAATACAAGGCTCCACTTTTCGTTTACATTACACCTTTACTTTCATAATACATTTTATAGAAGGCTATGTCTAATTTTATGAGGTTTGTCAGACTGGAGACTATTTGTTATAAAATGGAAATTGCTTTCCATATATAAATGGTGAGGAATTCTCAGTCTAAAGACGTGGCTATGGGTTTCAAATGGGGTTATTTAAAACCTATGGGGTGTAAGATGTTGGGAATAGTGTTATAGGAGAGTCTCCAATTAATTAAATAACCTTCACCGAAGCTAAGCTATGTTCAATTTCAGCAGCAATTTCCAGTGAAAAATTCTCAGTCTGAAGACATTTGGCTATGGGTTTCACAGCCCTATAATAATAATACAAGTTACATCACCTTAAAAAATGTTTTTTTTTTGCAACCTATTGGTGTAACATGTTGGGCATAGTGGTATAGGAGTGACATGTAACCCCTAACCTGAGTTCAGTCTTCACCAATGAGAACCAAGAGGGGTCTAGCTTCATCCTTCATGACTGGGGAAGGCCTCAAATTTTAGGCCGTAGAAAATCCTACATCCATCTCATTAGATCAGAACAGGATAGATCAACAGGGATTCATATTACTGGTTTGCATCCTAAAAAAAGATAGTTGTGTTTTGCTGCATAACACTACCCATATGATGTGGATCATTGTCAGGTTGTTAGATATAAACTCAGAAAAAAAAGAAACTCACTGTCCACTCACTGTCAACTGCGTTTATTTTCAGCAAACTTAACAAGTGTAAATATTTGTATGAACAAAACAAGATTCAACAACTGAGACATGAACTGAACAAGTTCCACAGACATGTGACCAACAGAAATGGAATGATGTGTCCCTGAACAAAGGGGGGGCTCAAAATCAAACGTATCAGTCAGTATCTGGTGTGGCCACCAGCTGCATTAAGTACTGCAGTGCATCTCCTCCCCATGGACTGCATCAGATTTGCCAGTTATTGCTGTGAGATGTTACCTCATTCTTCCACCAAGGCACCTGCAAGTTCCTGGACATTTCTGGAGGGAATGGCCCTAGCCCTCACCCTCCGATCCAACAGGTCCTAGAAGTGATCAATGGGATTGAGATCTGGGCACTTCGCTGGCCATGGCAGAACACTGACATTCCTGTCTTGCAGGAAATCACGCACCGAATGAGCAGAATGGCTGGTGGCATTGTCATGCTGGAGGGTCATGTCAGGATGAGCCTGCAGGAAGTGTACCACATGAGTGAGGAGGATGTCTTCCCTGTAACGCACAGCGTTGAGATTGCTTGCAATGACAACAAGCTCAGTCCGATGATGCTGTGACACACCCAGACCATGATGGACCCTCAACCTCCAAATCGATCCCACTCCAGAGTACAGGCCACTGTGTAACGCTCATTCCTTCGAAGATAAATGCGAATCTGACCATCAACCCTGGTGAGACAAAACCTTGACTCGTCAGTGAAGAGCACTTTTTGCCAGGAATGTCTCTCTCTTTATACGGAACTCAAACCGGCTGCGTGCGTGCGCCATCATGCATAAATGTATTTTGTCCCCCCACACCAAACGCGAACACGACACGCAGGTTAAAATATCTAAATAAACTCTGAACCAATTATATTAATTTGAGGACAGGTCAAAAAGCATTAAACATGTATGGCAATTTAGCTAGCTAGCTTACACTTGCTTGCTAATTTGTCCTATTTAGCTAGCTTGCTGTTGCTGGCTAATTTGTCCTGGGATATAAACATTGAGTTGCTATTTTACCTGAAATGCACAAGGTCCTCTACTCCGACAATTAATCCACACATAAAACGTTACACCGAATCGTTTCTAGTCACCTCTCCTCCTTCCAAGCTTTTTCTTCTCTTGACTTTTTGCAACTTGCGATATGCAACTTTCATAAATTAGGTGCATTACCGCCACTGACCTTGTTTGTCTTTCAGGTACCTGCTTCTATAAACCAATGAGGAGATGGGAAAAGCAGGACTTGCAGCGCGATCTGTGTCAGAAATAGAACTGACTTCTATTTTAGCCCTTGGCACGCAGACGCTCGTTGGCTGCAATGAGCGGTGTAGTCAGCCTGTTATTGTCCTAAGTTTTTATAACTGACCTAATTGCCTACCGTCTGTAAGGTGTTAGTGTCATAATGACCGTTCCACAGGTGCATGTTCATTAATTGTTTATGGTTCATTAAGTAAGCATGTTTAAACGCTTTACAATGAAGATCTGGTAAGTTATTTTGATTTTTACGAAAGACGGTCCTGAAAAAGGGACGTTTTATTTCTGAGCTTATAAGTAACAAAAGAACACCATGGTTGTAAACACTTTAAACAGGTACTTTGTAAATGTGCAGAATGTGTTTGTTTTGGGTCCACACAGGTAAGTTAACTTGTAAATTAGACAGACACAGAGGATTTTTTTCTGAATAACTGGTCAGGGCATAGCACTTTCTGTAGTGACTACTTCTATCCGTCATGCCCATTGTTGCTTGTCCATTCTTCACTAGATATATCACCCAACACAATGATGAAAGACAGAATGCTTCCCACCACTAGATCACATAACTAGACATGAGCTAGACGTGATCCCAACGCTGCCACAAATGTAGTGTAAGAAAGTTAAAGCTGCAACAGGGACTCTGACCAGGGCTTATACGTGGCAAAGAGAGCTCTATCAGCCGTTGCTCTATCAGCCGTTGCCTCTGGGCAGAGGCAGTAGGTCTACAATGCTGGCATATACAGTACCTTGCTACAATAGCTTAAGTACATAACATGATTGACACAACCATAATAATCATCATGAAATGATCTTGGAAGTGCCAAAAGTGTAAGCCAACATAATTCATTATTTTACATTAACCTGTTTAAATGCATTGATATGGCTTAATTGATCATAGTCCAGACTCGTCATGGTTGCAAATACCATGCAGTTGCTTGAGGGGAATTTATTCCTATTTAGAAAATATATCCCCATTCCCCCAATCAAATACCTTCATCGATAACAAAAAAAAGAACAGACACATATGACTGACTGCCTTGATTCAGTCTTATTTTGGCAAAATTTGAAATGGTGTTTTTTACATTGGATAAAAGCAGAGACACAGAGCTACAACATGGTTTATCATACACTGCATTTGAGGAACAATGGGAAAGTCATTCTGCTTTGAAAGTTGATGAACTTGTAACCTCACTTTTGAGAAAATGGCTTTTGAATGTTTTGATACCAACCAGAGAGCTCTTCTTGGACTGCACCCCTTCAGCATCGTTCACACACTCTTAAGCTTTAGCCCGACCCATCTCTTTAAGGGTTGGTCTGAGCGTTCTGTACTAACAACAGCAGTCAAGCACCCAAGCTAACTGGCTAAAATCAAATATATTGAAACTTCATTGGGATCGGTGTCCCTTCCATGGGATGGTTGAGCAAACATAGGCTAATGCGATTAACATTGCGTTGTAAGTAAAAATAACATTTCCCCAGGACATAGACATGTCTGATATTGGCAGAAAACTTAAATTCTTGTTAATCTAACTGCACTGTCCAATTTATAGTCGCTATTGCAGTGAAAGAATACCATGCTATTGCTTGATCTGCTTAAGTCCTTCAAATCATAGAACTAATGTTCTAAGTTTGATATACTTCATGTAATCAGTTACAGAACTAATGTTCTAAGTTTGATATACTTCATGTAATCAGTTACAGAACTAATGTTCTAAGTTTGATATACTTCATGTAATCAGTTACAGAACTAATGTTCTAAGTTTGATATACTTCATGTAATCAGTTACAGAACTAATGTTCTAAGTTTGATATACTTCATGTAATCAGTTACAGAACTAATGTTCTAAGTTTGATATACTTCATGTAATCAGTTACAGAACTAATGTTCTAAGTTTGATATACTTCATGTAATCAGTTACAGAACTAATATTCTAAGTTTGATATACTTCATGTAATCAGTTACAGAACTAATGTTCTAAGTTTGATATACTTCATGTAATCAGTTACAGAACTAATGTTCTAAGTTTGATATACTTCATGTAATCAGTTACAGAACTAATGTTCTAAGTTTGATATACTTCATGTAATCAGTTACAGAACTAATATTCTAAGTTTGATATACTTCATGTAATCAGTTACAGAACTAATGTTCTAAGTTTGATATACTTCATGTAATCAGTTACAGAACTAATGTTCTAAGTTTGATATACTTCATGTAATCAGTTACAGAACTAATATTGTAAGTTTAATTACAAATAATATCAGATCTTCACAACTGCATAACATTTAGGTGATAGTTTGGGATTAGCACTTTGACCTCACATCTTGTACAGTTTGGCAAGAATTCTCTGGTGGTCTATGCATAACAACAAAGCGATATTTTAACAGAAACGTAAATTAACGATTTTTCTTAATAGACTTTACACAAAGCACAGTATGAATTTTAGCTCAAATACAACCTCATTCAAACTGTTTTAGATTAATCAAAACATGGGTTTTCAAAACATACATTGAACATATTGTTACAAAATATATGCCAAATTGTCCCTTAAACCTGACTCCATATGCACTAGTGAAGCCTATATGGACATATTTATATTATTTTGACAGATATAAGCATTCTGGGTATAACTCCACCTTGCCTCCTTAGGTAGCCTAAAACCCCAACTCCAGCCACTTTAATAATGGGAATTGATGGGAAATGATGTAAAATATATCACTAGCCACTTTAAACAATGCTACCTAATATAATGTTTACATACCCTACATTATTCTTCTCATATGTATACGTATATACTGTACTCTATATCATCGACTGCATCTTTATGTAATACATGTATCACTAGCCACTTTAACTATGCCACTTTGTTTACATACTCATCTCATGTGTATATACTGTACTCGATACCATCTATTGTATCTTGCCTATGCTGCTCTGTACCATCACTCATTCATATATCTTTATGTACATATTCTTTATCCCCTTACACTTGTGTGTATAAGACAGTAGTTTTGGAATTGTTAGTTAGATTACTTGTTGGTTATTACTGCATTGTCGGAACTAGAAGCACAAGCATTTCGCTACACTCGCATTAACATCTGCTAACCATGTGTATGTGACAAATAAAATTTGATTTGATTAGGTGACGTAACATCCAGATAGCTTGCACCTGACTACAAATTATCTCAGAAATCTAATTGTGCATATGGAGTAAGTTTTAAAACAAAGCTGTTTTTTAAACGGGAATTGACAATGTCTCTTGACAATTGACAAGCTTACTGAACAAGTTTTAGACCACAGTTTGTGAGTAGCCCTTTGAGAGTTCTCATAGATATCCTTAGATATCTCTGAAAAGAAATAACTTCATCTTTAGAGCTTGGACCCGTGGGGAGGTCCTGAGATCATCCAAGTTCCAAGAATACTTTTTGGAACACCTCAAAGGTATATTTCAGTTCTTTGTGGTACCTTAGATTTAAGCCATAGATGAGGCCCATAAGCAACGTACATGACTGTATAAGACTAGGAATACCAGCCAGGACCTCTGCTCCTTCGATGCAGATCCCATACTCTATATTCTGGTGCAGATCCCATGCTCTATATTCTGGTGCAGATCCCATGCTCTATATTCTGGTGCAGATCCCATGCTCTATATTCTGGTGCAGATCCCATGCTCTATATTCTGGTGCAGATCCCATGCTCTATATTCTGGTGCAGATCCCATGCTCTATATTCTGGTGCAGATCCCATGCTCTATATTCTGGTGCAGATCCCATGCTCTATATTCTGGTGCAGATCCCATGCTCTATATTCTGGTGCAGATCCCATGCTCTATATTCTGGTGCAGATCCCATGCTCTATATTCTGGTGCAGATCCCATGCTCTATATTCTGGTGCAGATCCCATGCTCTATATTCTGGTGCAGATCCCATGCTCTATATTCTGGTGCAGATCCCATACTCTATATTCTGGTGCAGATCCCATGCTCTATATTCTGGTGCAGATCCCATGCTCTATATTCTGGTGCAGATCCCATGCTCTATATTCTGGTGCAGATCCTTCACAGTGAACATCCTTTATCACATGCTGAATGAGGTCCTCTCAGATCATGGTGTCGTCAGCATCCTGAGTGAAATAATTAAGAAATAACAGACTAGTCAAATCAAATCAAATTTACTTATATAGCCCTTCGTACATCAGCTGATATCTCTAAGTGTTGTACAGAAACCCAGCCTAAAACCCCAAACAGCAAGCGGTGCAGGTGTTGAAGCACATTGGCAAGGAAGAACTCCCTAGAAAGGCCAAAACCTAGGAAGAAACCTAGAGAGGATCTAGGCTATTAGGGGTGGCCAGTCCTCTTCTGGTTGTGCCGGGTGGAGTTAATAACAGAACATGGCCAACATGTTCAAATGTTCATAAATGACCAGCATAGTCAAATAATAGGTCTGGGACAGGTAGCACGTCCGGTGAACAGGTCAGGATTCCATAGCCGCAGGCAGAACAGTTGAAACTGGAGCAGCAGCACGGCCATGTGGACTGGGAACAGCAAGGAGTCATCATGCCAGGTAGTCCTAAGGCATCGTCCTAGGGCTCAGGTCCTCAGAGAGAAAGAGAGAATTAGAGAGAGCATACTTAAATTCACACAGGACACCGGATAAGACAGGAGAAGTACTCCAGGTATAACAAACTGACCCTAGCCCCCCGACACATAAACTACTGCAGCATAAATACTGGAGGCTGAGACAGGAGGGGTCAGGAGACACTGTTAGGCAACTTGAGAGGAGATAGAGGGAAACAAAGGAAGATACCTCATTTAGAGATAAATAAGGATACAAAATAAAACCCTTTACCTTGTATTCTGTGATAAGGTCTTCAACCCTCTCACCGAGGTATATGACCAGGCCACAGATCACACTGTCTATTCTTTCCTGGATGGTGTTGCACAAATACAGACAACTAAATACATACAGTACAACCTATATACTATTGTGAAGGTGTTACTGTGCATACCCCACACAGAACTTCAAGGATTTTCTGCATGTCCGCCTTTATAGCACCTCCTCTTGACTTAAACATGTCCAATACTTCTGGTCTGTATTCGTCCAGCTTCTGGATAAAGGTGGAATCAAGCAACAGTTGTAATTCTTCTGAGCTCTTCCTTAGTCAGCCAGCCAGCCAGCCAGAGAGAGAGAGAGAGAGAGAGAGAGAATATCTTCTGAACCGATAAGGACAAAAGATGATCTGAGAGCCAGAATGCTATTGGGAAACCCCTCCCAAAGCATGAGTGAGAATGTTCAGACGAATCTTCAATGCATATTTCATTGTAGATAAGAACATTAGGTCAAGGCAACACAAAATATTTAAATCAATATAAAATGTTTTACCTACATTGACTATTTTCGTTCAGCAGTATTTTGTACCTGAATGGGCTCAAACAGGGCTGGCCATCTTTCTTGTAATTGGGGCCGGAACGACATCTTGTCTTCAATATGAGGTCTTTGCCATTTTGGCACTCACAATGTTGTGGTTGTCATGTATTTGTACTTGAATGCAGCAACACTGAAGATCTTATATTTATACATGTAGGACGATCTCAACGGAATTAAGATAAAATCAATAGTTTTTTTGTGTATACATAAGCACTACAAAAGCTTAAACATACTGTTACTTACACATCCCATTTGCTATTTCATTCTAAAATAAGGAAGACACATTGTCAATGCCTTCCTGGGCGACAACATATTGAGTAAAACACTAATAGGACCCTATGAAATCCTTCCCAAAATGCTGTTTTATTTTCTGGAGTTCCGTGTTAATTTTTTATTGCCTAACATGTTCAACCCATTTGGTTGATTTAAAAATACGGTATATATCAAACACCTATTATTCACAGTAATGTTGGGTTTCTGTAATAAAAATACCCTGTGTATCCTGTCCGAGGGGAACCGTGTATTCTGTTTACATTTCTGGATTCCTAACTAATGTGAGTTACAATGAAAACGCACAGACATTTGAATATATTGACATACCTTGTCAATGTGTTCTGAAAAATATGGTATGTCCAGTACTCAGGTACGTCTCAATACGTGAATACCTATACCTAAAGAAGAGGAGTTGTATTAAAATCTATGACAATGTCAGGAAAATAAAACATGAATGACTTCAGCTTTAGCTAACTAAAAAAACGGAAACATCGCAATCCAAGCTGACTTGGAAGAGCTGCTTGTTATATATCTTACTAGCCAACCCAGTTATTTAATTTAGCTAGTTTGGCTGTTAGATTATTGACTAGATAATTACTGCACAAGGTCAACGTTTGCAGTGCTGCCTTGAACATGTTGTGAATACGTGACGAACAAGAAGGTTTCTGCAAGGACAGGTGTAGCTAGACAGCTAGGTGTAGTTAGCAAGCTAGCTATGTATTGTTCCTACCGGTCTCTGCCTGGGTAGCTTTCCTAGCAGGCAAACATTACATTGCAGAGGTACATGTGTTCAGTTCTACTGTAATGATAGCTGACAATGCATTTTTTGGTAAACTAGGAGGCTAATATGTTACATAGCTATTTTGGTTAATATAAAACATACACAAAAATTACAAAACACCACTAGCTAACTATACAGACATCACGGCCATTAAATAGCTAGCAACGTGAAAATATATAAAGGACTCTGGCAATATAGCTAGCTAAAGGCTTTTCATACTTGAAGAATACTATTTAACGTTTTCCGCAAATATTTTTGACATTTCGGAGAAAATATGTGTAGAGAGATCCAAACTACATTCCAAGTTATAATTTGGTACTTACCTGCCGCATGGAAGAGAAAGATCAAGATGATGTCCGTTGAACTGTTCCAAGAACAATTGACATTCAGAACTAGATTTAGCATGTCAGCCCAACATAATAACGATAATTTGAATATCACATTTTTAAGTTGTTGGTTGTGACTTAGAAATATTTGTTCAAATTTAGCAGCGTATTACCTTGGATTTTTATTTGCAATTGCCAGTCTTTTTCAACACATATAAACTCAGCAACAAAAGAAACGTCACTTTTTCAGGACCCTGTCTTTCAAAGATAATTCATAAAAATCCTCACCTCACAGATCTTCATTGTAAAGGGTTAAAACACTGCTTGTTCAATGAACCATAAACAATGAATGAACATGCACCTGTGGAACGGTCGTTAAGACACTAACAGCTTACAGACGGTAGGCAATTGAGGTCAGAGGTATGAAAAGTTAAGACACCAAATAGGCCTTTCTACTGACTCTGAAAAACACCAAAAGAAAGATGCCCAGGGTCCTTGCTCATCTGCGTGAACATGCCTTGGGCATGCTGCAAGGAGGCATGAGGACTGCAGATGTGGCCAGGGCAGTAAATTGCAATGTCCGTACCGTGAGACGCCTAAGGCAACGCTACAGGGAGACAGGACAGACAGCTGATCGTCCACACAGTGGCAGACCATGTGTAACAACACCTGCACTGGATCGGTGCATCCGAACATCACACCTGCGGGACAGGTACAGGATGGCAACAACATATCCCTGAGTTACACCAGGAACGCACAATCCCTCCATCAGTGCTCAGACTGTCTGCATTTGGCTGAAAGAAGCTGGACTGAGGGCTTGTAGGCCTGTTGTAAGGCAGGTCCTCGCCAGACATCACTGACAACAACGTCGCCTATGAGCACAAACCCATCATCGCTGGACCAGACAGGACTGGCAAAAAGTGCTCTTCACTGACGAGTCACGGTTGTCTCACCAGGGGTGTTGGTCGGATTCGCAATTATCGTCTAAGGAATGAGCGTTACACCGAGGCCTGTACTCTGGAGTAGGATCGATTTAGAGGTGGAGGGTCCATCATAGTCTGGGGCGGGTTGTCACAGCATCATCGGACTGAGCTTGTTGTCATTGCAGGCAATCTCAATGCTGTGCGTTACAGGGAAGACATCCTCCTCCCTCATGTGGTACACTTCCTGCAGGCTCATCCTGACATCACCCTCCAGCATGACAATGCCACCAGTGCACTGCTCGTTCTGTGTGTGATTTCCTGCAAGACATGAATGTCGGTGTTCTGCTATGTCTAGAGAAGAGTCCGGATCTCAATCCAATTGATCACGTCTGGGACCTGTTGGATCTGAGGGTGAGGGCTAGGGCCATTCCCCCCAGAAATGTACAGGTGTCATTAAGGTGTCACCAGCCGCCTATGGTTGATATGCCTTTTCCACCCTAAACCTCACACTTTTATCAAAGCTTATCATGTTGAAACTTGTTTAACGTTGTATCTACGTTCATTATCCCCTGCCTCGTCCGCCTCCTCTTCTTCCTGTTTCTCCTCATCATCATCTGCATCATCCATCCTTGTATTTGTTTTTTGTTTTGTAAGTGTTTGAAATCCCTAGCTGAGAAAGGAAGGCCTTTTCAGGATAAGGACAGGGTGAGTTCTCCTGAGCTGTGGAACTGAGTATATGACCAAAGCCACTGTCTCCACTCCCATCTGGTCCCGCAACTGAGAGCTTTGGCAAGTGAAGACTGTCAGGGGAGCAGGACAGGTATTTACCTCCGATGTGTAACGCTACTGAAAGAGGATGCTGCTTTGGACGATATGATTAAGTCAGCAGATTCCCAAACCTTGGGTCTGCTGTGTAAAGAATGGATAACCCATTCATACTCAGACGTCAAATAGTTAAAAACTGAACAGAGTATTAGATGATACCCAGGCCTCATGCGTTTGGAGTACATTGGTTATCGTAGATCATAGTAGGGAACGTAGAGACAGTTTGTTCTCAGCATTTACAGCGAGTCTATCTTTCCAGAGGGTTCTGTTAAAATAACACATTTGGTCAATTATTTCATTACATACAGTGCATTTGGAAATTCAGACCCTTTCCCTTTTTCCACATTTTGTTACGTTACAGCCTTATGCTAAAATTGATTAAATAAAAAAAATTCCTCAGCAATCTACACACAATACCCCATAATGACTGTTTTTTTAGACATTTTTGCACATTTATTAAAAACAGAAATACCTTGATTACATAAGTATTCAGACCATTTGCTATGAGACTCGAAATTGAGTTCAGGTGCATCCAGTTTCCATTGATCATCCTTGAGATGTTTCTACAACTTGATTGGAGTCCACCTGTGGTAATTTCAATTGATTGGACATGATTTGGAAAGGCACACACCATTCTATATAAGGTCTCCATGATTCTTAAGTGGAGGAAGTTTGGAACCAACAAGATTTTTCCAAACTGAGCAACCGAAGAAGAAGGGCCTTGGTCAGGGAGGTGACCAAGAACCCGATTGTCACGCTAACAAAGCTCTAGATTTCCTCTGTGGAAATGGGAGAACCTTCCAAAAGGACAACCATCTCAGCGGCAATCTACCAATTCACCAAGGGCTTTATGGTAGAGTGACCAGACGGAAGACACTCCTCAGTAAAAGGCACATGACAGCCCGCTTGGAGTTTGCCAAAAGCCACGTTAAGAGTCTCAGACCATGAGAAACAAGATTATCTGGTCTGATGAAACCAAGATAGAATTTTTTTACCTGAATGCCAAGTGTCACGTCTGGAGGAAACCTGGCACCATCCATACGGTGAAGCATGGTGGTGGCAGCATCATGCTGTGGGGATGTTTTTCAACGACAGGGACTGGAAGACTAGTCAGGATCGAGGCAAAGATGAATGGAGAAAAGTAGAGAAAGATCCTTGATGAAAACCTGCTCCAGAGCGCTCAGGACCTCAGACAGGGGCGACGGTTCACCTTCCAACAGGACTACGACCCTATGCACACAACCAAGACAACGTAGGAGTGGCTTTGTGACATGTCTCTAAAATGTCCTTGAGTGGCCCAGCCAGAGCCGGACTTGAATCCGATCGAACATCTCTGGACAGACCTGAAAATAGCTGTGCTGCAAAGCTCCCCATCCAACCTGACAGTTTGAGAGGATCTGCAGAGAAGAATAGGAGAAACTCCCCAAATACAGGTGTGCCAAGCTTGTAGCGTCATACCCATGAAGACTCGAGGCTGTAATCACTGCCAAAGGTGCTTCAACAAAGTAGTGAGTAAAGGGTCTGAATACTTATGTAAATGTGATATTTCTGTTTTAAATTTTTTATAAATTTGCACAAATGTCTAAGCCTGTTTTTGCCTTGTCATTATGGGGTATTTTGTATAGATTGAGGTCATAAAAATATTTGATCCATTTTTAGAATAAGGCTGTAACGTAGCAAAATGTTGAAAAGTCAAGTGGTCTGAATACTTTTCTGAATGCACTGTATATCTGCCAGATTGATACAGATAACAAGTGCACTTTGAACTCAGTCTAAATATACATCACTCGAGTTGCAGCTTACAAAATGTCTAGTGTGATACTCCCTAGCTCCCCACAAGGGATAGCAATAACAATGACCTCAGTCTGTTTTTTTCCTAATGGGCAATTAGAGGGCTTGTTTCCGATTTGCTCCTAATGTTATTTACACAAACCATTGCCTTGTTTCCGTGTATATTAAATTATCCTGCAACAAACCCCTCTCTATAATGCACTGCTGGACATTTTACCTGGTACTACTACCTATTTGGGCTGAGATTCAATGTGGTCTGGTTCATTTCTTCTTGGAATATGTGTTCCCAAACCCAGCCAGCTGTTGTGGTGAAGCAAAAGTTCAGGTGGAACTAAACAAATGTTTTGTATTTTGTATTTATTATTGTTCCCCATTAGTTCCTGCCAAGGCAGCAGCTACTCTTCCTGGGGTCCAGCAAAATTAAGCCAGCTATACAAATTTTTAAAACATTACAGTACATTCACAGCAGATTTCACAACATATTAAGTGTGTGCTTCTTAAGTTACGTGATGTGGAATAGTTTCTGATTATAAATAACAAACAGCCTTGTTCTCTACACTTGAATTCTTGTTGCATCATGTTAAATGTTCCAAAAACGAAGGCCCATAAGTAGGTTATGAAGCCATGTCTGGATGGGCACGTCTAAACACAGCCGAGCTATTGGTTTAATGTCAGTGGGAAACATTTCTCTGTCTCTTTATTTCAGAAGGGTTATTAATAATAATACATTTAATTTGTATAGCACTTTTCATTGCAGTGTTATCTCAAAGCTCTACATAGGCAAACATATAAATAACGATAAACAGATTTAAAAATACAATAAAAACATAAAACATTTACAATCCAGACAGGAAATAGGAATAATAGGCTATTTTCCAAAATGTCCTCCTTCCTTTTTACACATGTAAACTTTTCATGGCCATTTGGGTTTTAGGGTACGTTGAGTATAAATTTGTTGAGAAACTGTAATTCAATCCTCACTATCCTGTACAGTATTCAGACCCTAGACCACTGAAGGAGAATTCCCGAAGCCACACCTGCGTTGTCTTGGCTGTGTGCTTAGGGTAGTTGTCCAATTGGAAGGTGAACCGTCGCCCCTGTCTGAGGTCTTGAACACTCTGTAGCAGGTTTTCATCAAGGATCTCTCTTAACTTTTCTCTGTTCATCTTTCCCTCGATCCTGACTAGTTTCCCAAGGAGTCTGACAGAGCTTGAGAGGTTCTGCAGAGAAGAATGGGAGAAACTCCCCAAATACAGGTGTGCCAAGCCTGTAGGGTCATACCCAAGAAGACTGAAGGCTGTAAGTGCTGCCAAAGATCCTCTAACATAGTACTGAGTAAATGGTCTGAATACTTACAGTACCAGTCAAAAGTTTGGACACACCTACTCATTCAGGGGTCTTTCTTTATTTTTACTATATTCTACATTGTAGAATAATAGTGAAGACATAAAAACTGTGAAATAACACAATGGAAACATTTATTTATATTTTAGATTCTTCAAAGTAGCCACCCTTTGCCTTGATGACAGCTTGGCATTCTCTTAACCAGCATCACCTGGAATGCTTTTCCAACAGTCTTGAAGGAGTTCCCACATATGCTGAGCACTTGCTGGCTGCTTTTCCTTAACCCTGTAGTCCAACTTATCCCAAACCATCTCAATCCCCTTCTTTCTAAACCCCATGGTGTGCGTCCATGTTTACATACAGCACATTTCCCTTCACTTGTGCCTTCCTGTATTATACTTACGCTAAAATGTTCATCTATTCTGCAGAGCCATTTACTTTATGTTCGTGTTCTTACCTTTTGTTATTTCTTATTGTTGTTGAATTATCGAGAACGAATCTGCAAGGAAGTCTTTCGTCGGACGGTGTTCCATGTACATCCTGTACATACAACTAATTAACCTTGAAACTTTGCACTTTTCCCCTTTTCTCTCTGCACACATTATACTCTTTAAAATAAATACTAAATCTTATATCCTTATCTTAAGCCATAAGGACTCCCTTAGATAGTGAAACAGGAAGACTAGTGAACTAGAACACCTACTGCCTTTCTCACACTTCAGCATGTCTCTCTAATCCTCTAGATGCTGTAGTAGACTGGTATGCAGAGGGGTAGGACTGCAGTGTTCAGGGGTTGAAGGGGTTACAGTGGCATACATCTCACAATCCTGCTTGTTTAACAACGCTGACATGATCACATTGATGAATATCATTGTAACGATGTGCGCTGAGAGTCGGGAAGCAAGTTCAGAGAGTGAGTGTTTTAATAAATGCAACATAAAACAAAACAAGAAAAACAAACAGACTAAACACTGGAACAGAAACAATAACACCTGGGGAAGGAACCAAAGGGAGTGACAGATATAGGGAAGGTAATCAGGGAGGTGATGGAGTCCAGGTGAGTGATGACGCGCAGCTGTGCGTAACGATGGTGACAGGTGTGCTCCATAACAAGCAGCCTGGTGACCTAGAGGCCGGAGAGGGAGCACACGTGACAATCATCGTGCACCAGTTTCTTTGGGAAACAATTTACATTGCAAAGTGCATGTGTTTTTTAATTTGTCATCAACGTTAAGTTCAATAAAATATTACGGAACTGAAATGTTGAAATCATAAAAACAAAAATATGGTTTTAAATGG
Source organism: Oncorhynchus masou masou (assembly GCF_036934945.1). Taxonomy (NCBI): domain Eukaryota; kingdom Metazoa; phylum Chordata; class Actinopteri; order Salmoniformes; family Salmonidae; genus Oncorhynchus; species Oncorhynchus masou. The sequence goes on along the minus strand of NC_088216.1, from coordinate 73,650,985 downwards.
GCTGGCATTATCTCTGGGTTTGCATTCTTCTTTTTCTACTTCTTAATTGTAACAGTTTTTAATAAGTGATAAGGGTAAAAAGTGCCAAGACTACTTAGTATCTCATTTATTTAGCCCGTGTAGAGAGCTTCCAGAAAATCTGTGGTGACACTTAGGCTTCATCATGGAACTTTTGATTATTTCCTCCATCCTGTTTTGAACAGTCTCGGGTGTCCTTTGCAAAAGGAATCATCTGTTTCTAATATTCCACACTTGGAAACCTCTGTAACTAATGCATTATGTTAGTCCATTTGCCAGAATGCTGAGAGCTTTACGCAAGATTTACGGCAGATCACAGTCTGAAGATAATACCTTATTTTTCAGGTAGATTTATCCCCTCTCTCAATTCAATAGAAACCAGCTTTGCACTTCATTTAACCAATACCATTCATCCTTTTGACTTAAACTCTCTTGCCATCACCATAGAAACATTGGAAAGACACAGCAAATACCACCTCATATTTCTATATTTTTTCCAAAGCTGTACTGACTCACAATGATGTGAAGAACCTTGAATCAGCAGTTGTCAACCCTTTACATACTGCAAACCTGAATATAGAAACAAAGGACTATGCATAGTGAAGGCCTACTTCAAATCGCTGTGAATTAGCTACTGTGTTAGGCTACAGATTAAGGTCAAATTTTGTTCTCAGACCTTGACTCGGTTCCTATAAAATGGGGATTACCCGTCTTGTGTAGTTGTGCTTTGGTGCTTATCCTTCCAGGTTCCTCTCTGACCCAAATCCTTTCTCTCCACCTCCCAAAGAGTTTTCACTCCATTCTGATGTCTGTTAAGTGAGCAACAGCTCTGTTCTCTATCCTCTGAGGGTGAACATACATAATAAACATTGCAAAGCTCATAGTCTAATTGCTGTCAAAGCAGTACTATAACACTGGGATTACAAAACATTAAGAACACCTGCTATTTCCATGACATAGACTGACCAGTTGAATCCAGGTGAAAGCTATGTTCCCCTGTTGATGTCAATGGTTAAATCCACTTCAATCAGTGTAGATGAAGGGGAGGAGACAGGTTAAAGAAGGATTTTTAAGCCTTGAGATAATTGAGACATGGATTGTGTATGTGTATCACTCAGAGGGTGAATGGGCAGACCAAAGATTGAAGTGCCTTTGGATGGGGTATGGTAGTAGGTACCAGGCGCACTGGTCTGAGTGTGTCAAGAACTCCAACGCTGCTGGGTTTTTCATGCTCAACAGTTTCCCATGTGTATCAAGAATGGTCCACCACCCAAAGCACACCCAGACAACTTGACACAACTGTGGGAAGCATTGGAGTCAACATGGGCCAGCATCCCTGTGGAACACTTTCAACACATTGTAGAGTCCCTGCCCTGACAAATTGAGTCTGTTCTGAGGTCAAAAGGGGTTGCAACTCAGTATTAGGAAGGTGCTCCTCATGTTTTGTACACAGTGTGTAGACAAATGCTGTGCGCTGATAACCATGGTCTGCATGACATGTCACTCGGACTCTCCTAATGTTTGGTATACTCGGTGTATGTATAGACTGCAATTTATTTTTGAGGCAATAAAGAATTCCATACCTTGACAAACACATTTCATCATACTCATTTGAGGCCCAAACTCGTGATGTGAGAACATTACCAATCCAATTCCTACATGTTTTTGCCTCAGATTATATTGTGACAGTTGAGCTGCTGTTCACTGTCATAACACATGGAGAGGGGCTGGGTGGTTGTTTAGTTCTCTCACCATCTGTCATCAGCATCTTCTGGAAGACAAGTGTGGCCTTGCTTTGCCTGTTACCAGTTTGGACCCCTCCCTCCCAATGCAGCTCCAATACACATGTTCACAAGGTCACCCTAATACCCTTACTAACATGTTTTACCCACTGTTCCCTAACAGGGAACCCTATGAACATTTAGTTCATTCATAGGCACAGTAGTTTTCTTACCAGAGAAGGAACTGTCAGGAACAGCATTATAGGAATGTCAGTAACTTAACTAAACAAAACAAATGTACTGGACAGTATGCTGTTTCAGCAAGGTTTGCAAAGTTTGCAATACACACTAGTTGACCATGAAAAAATCCGTATGAACAAAGGGAACTGAATGATTTAGATTTAAGTATTTATTTTAGAAAGTACACCATGTTACAGTACAACGCCACATGAAAAACACATCCCCAAAAAGCAATAACTCATCTTCACAGTCTCCCACATGGTCCTCGTTTTTCTGACCTATCAAAAAAAGTCTGGGGATGGTTACTATGGCCTGGTTCCAAAGACTCACAGAACACCCTCATCACACGACTAAAACTCACATTACTTCAGCTGTACTAGCTACAATAGAATAGAGTGAGAGGATTCAGTGATGACGTCCAACAGCATTCTATCGATGTCACACACTGTGTGTATTGAAGTATGCATTTTGCTATCAAATGAAAAGAGCTAAGTTCTTATTTTTACATCTGTGCAAAACTAATCACGCAATTTACCCTCCTACGATGACACATATAGCTAACTTCCTGCAATTCTACACATTTTGCCATTGGGCAGAGAGAAAACATTGCAGTTTTACAGCTACTTAATCTCATGTTATTCTACACACGTTGCCACAGTGAGTTGCATTAGCACTTTTATAGCTAATTTCATGCTTTTCTACACATTTTGCCATGAGGCTGAGAGAAAACATTGCAGTTTAACAGCTAATTTTCAGTCATTCTAAAAAACAAATTGCCATGGTTTATGACGTGTTCATATGCTATCTGGGGAGGGGAGGCCAGTTGGGGAATGTTTTATTTATTTATTTATTTCACCTTTATTTAACCAGGTAGGCAAGTTAAGAACAAGTTCTCATCTACAATTGCAACCTGGCCAAGATAAAGCAAAGCAGTTAGACACATACAACAACACAGGGTTACACATGGAATAAACAAACATACAGTCAATAATACAGTAGGGGGAAAAAAGTCTATATACTGTGTGCAAATGAGGTAGGATATGGGGGTAAGGCAATAAATAGGCCATGTTGGCGAAGTAATTACAATATACCAATTAAACACTGGAATGGTACATGTGCAGAAGATGAATGTGCAAGTAGAGATACTGGGGTGCAAAGGAGCAAGATAAATACATAAATACAGTTTGGGGATGATGTAGTTGGATGGGCTATTTACAGAATGGGCCATGTACAGGTGCAGTGATCTGTGAGCTGCTCTGGCAGCTGGTGCTTAAAGCTAGTGAGGGAGATATGAGTCTCCAGCTTCAGTGATTTTTGCAGTTCGTTCCAGTCATTGGCAGCAGAGAACTGGAAGGAAAGGCGGCCAAATGAAGAATTGACTTTGGGGGTGACCAGTGAGAAATACCTGCTGGAGCGCGTGCTACGGGTGGGTGCTGCTATGGTGACCAGTGAGCTGAGATAAGGCGGGGCTTTACCAAGCAGAGACTTGTAGATGACCTGGAGCCAGTGGGTTTGGCGGCGAGTGTGACGCGAGGGCCAGCCAACGAGAGCGTACAGGTCACAGTGGTGGTTAGTATATGGGGCTTTGGTGACAAAACGGATGGCACTGTGATAGACTACATCCAATTTGTTGAGTAGAGTGTTCGAGGCTATTTTGTAAATTACATCGCCAAAGTCGAGGATCGGTAGGATGGTCAGTTTTATGAGGGTATGTTTGGCAGCATGAGTGAAGGATGCTTTGTTGAGAAATAGGAAGCCGATTCTAGATGTAATTTTGGATTGGAGATGCTTATTGTGAGTCTGGAAGGAGAGTTTACAGTCTAACCAGACACCTAGGTATTTGTAGTTGTCCAGAGCCGTCCAGAGTAGTGATGTTGGACAGGCAGGCAGGTGCAGGCAGCGATTGGTTGAAGAGCATGCATTTAGTTTTACTTGTATTTAAGAGCAATTGGAGGCCACGGAAGGAGAGTTGTATGGCATTGAAGCTTGCCTGGAGGGTTGTTATCACAGTGTCCTAAGAAGGGCCAGAAGTATACAGAATGGTGTCATCTGCGTAGAGGTGGATAGGAGACTCACCAGCAGCAAGAGCAACATCATTGATGTATAGAGAGAAGAGAGTTGGTCCAAGAATTGAACCCTGTGGCACCTGAGTGGGAGACCTTCCCAGGCAGTAGCTTTCCCAGCTCACAAACTAGAATCAGGGCACCCACTCCAACAAGGTTAATTGACCCACAGTCCCACACCATGACATGATATCATTGATGTGACATGCAAATGAGCGTTAGAAAACCGATTGCGCAAATGTCACCATTCTGAATATTATTATTATTATTATTTATTTTTTTATATTCTGTGCGGGTGTCCCATGCCTCCCCTGACAAGATGCCGCCCTGGGGAGCTGCCCATGTCGCCTATGCCTAAATCCGCCACTGCACATTGGCTACGGAGAGCGTGATCACACAGTCATCCAGAACAGCTGATGCTCTCATGCATGTTTCAGTGTTACTTGCCTTGAAGCGAGCATAGAAGTTATTTATCTTGTCTGTTAGGCTCGTGTCACTGGGCAGCTCGCGGCTGTGCTTCCCTTTGTAGTCTGTAATAGTTTGCAAGCCCTGTCACATCCACCGAGCGCCGGAGCCAGTGTAGTACGATTCAATCTTTAATCCTGTTTGATGGTTCATCAGAGGACATAGAGGGATTTCTTATAAGCTTCCGGGTTAGAGTTCTGTTCCTTGAAAGCAGAAGCTCTACCCTTTAGCTCAGTGCGGATGTTGCCTGTAATCCATGGCTCTGGTTGGGGTATGTACGTACAGTCACTGTGGGGAGGATGTCATCGATGCACTTATTGACGAAGCCAGTGACTGATGTGATGTACACCTCAATGCCATCGGAAGAATCCCGGGACATATTCCAGTCTGTGCTGCAAAACAGTCCTGTAGCTTAGCATCTGCTTCATCTGACCACTTTTTTATTAACTGAGTCACTGGTACTTCTTGCTTTAGTTTTTACTTATAAGCATGAATCAGGAAGATAGAATTATGCTCAGATTTGCCAAACTGGCCAATATTCTCAAAACGGCTGGTTATAGCTTTGTACTATTAAAGTTTGTTTTCATGTTTTTATCCATTCTGGAATACTAATATTTCAATTAGTTTGATGCTTAAAGGAAGACCCCACAGCTCAGCCCTAGAATAAACAACTGGGGCCTGTAATTCCATTGTCAGAAATAATAAATCATTAGCAGAAAAATTGGCAAGGAAACACAAACAGACAGTACTTTAGCTGTGTAGCATATTCAAATCTCATCATTCACAGCAACACACTACTGGAAATTTAAGAATCATTGTGCGGGCAAAGGGGTATAATAGAACAAAAGGATATGTCACAACTAAATTTTCCAGTTTTTATGACCTATTATAAACTGGGTGGTTCGAGCCCTGAATGTTGATTGGCCAAAAGCCATGGTATATCAGACCATATACCATGGGTATGACAAAACATTTATTTCTACTGCTCTAATTAGGTTGGTAACCAGTTTATAATAGCAATAAGGCACATTGGGGGTGTGTGGTATATTGCCAATATACCATGGCTAAGGGTTGTATCCAGGCACTCCGCGTTGCGTTGTGGTTAACAACAGCCCTTAGCCGTGTTATATTGGCCATATACCACACCCCCTCAGGCCTCAATTCTTAAATCTACTATGTGTCTGTGTCTCTCTCATCCAATCATACGGGTCTGTGGATATTGTACAAAACTGATGATTTTGTACTTTTGAAAGAAGAAGAAGAAGAAGAGGTCATGACATTACTCACGATATAGCCAAATAATACCATAAAGGTGTCAAGAAATTACATCACATTTTACTCGTGAAATACCCATTTATCATGTGTAAGAGTTGACGCGTTACCTCAGACTTTAATTGAATGCTAGTGTGCATTCCCCTTCTGTCACTGTGTCCCACAGAGCCATTGATGAACCTCTGGTTTTAGTCTTTGATAGTAACGCATGTGGAATGGATTTATAAAGCATGGCATCACATGTAATTGGGTTTCCCAGAGAGTAGACAACCAATAGATGTGTGTTTCCCATCAGCAATATTATGGAGTCTGATCATGAACAAAGATGGACTTTGCTCAAAAAAGAAAGTTAAGCTGCCAGTGTGCTGGTGATTCTTGTCCCATCACTGAGCATAACTGGTGTGCCCTATGAGTTTATGACCATAACACTTCCTGCCGAGATCGAAAATGCACGAGTTTAAATAAAGGTGCTTTTTTCTTTATGCAGAAAATAAATTGACAGAGAAACAGCCACATAAGGGCACGTACACAACTACACACAAACACACATTTATGGGGATTGGCTAATAGAGTGCAGACTGTCCCTCTGGTTCTATTACAGTAATTAGCCAAAGACCTAGCCTAAGGTATGTACATGTTTGACATGTTTTTCATGCTTCACATACATTTTAAATAATTGTTCTGTATGATATTGTCTGTATCTAGGTTACATTTCTGTATCTACTGTAGGTTACAGTTTTGTCATCTGTCCCCGAGTGTACTCACTGCACTGTGTAAAATAGGAAGATAGCCTGTCATTGTCAACATGAGTGTAAGAGCTGCAGGGTGGCCTACATGCCAGCCAAAACACTTGTAAGAATATCCTATTTGCTTGTTCTCTCTGTCTTCTGGGATTTTAAGTGTGTGTTTCGGGGGGAAATAAAAATGTCACTTGCTATTAAGTGTTCTTCCACCCATTTGTTTTCACAAGTGCTCTGCCCATCTGAGCCTTCAGCAGTTAGCGTGTGATGTCTCCAAAGTCCTAGTGACATGTCATGCACACCATGGTTATCAGCACACAGCGTTTGTTTATACACTGTGTACAAAACATTAGGAACACCTTCCTAATACTGAGTTGCAACCCCTTTTGACCTCAGAACAGACTCAATTTCTCAGGGCAGGGACTCTACAAAGTGTCGAAAGAGTTCCACAGTGATGCTGGCCCATGTTGACACCAATGCTTCCCACAGTTGTGCCAAGTTCTCTGGATGTCCTTTGGGTGTTGGACCATTCTTGATACACACGGGAAACTGTTGAGCATGAAAAACACAGCAACATTGCAGTTCTTGACACACTCAAACCAATGCGCCTGGGACCTACTAACATATCCCATTCAAAGGCAGTTAAATATTTTGTCTTGCCCATCCACCCTCTGATGGCACACATACACAATCCATGTCTCAATTGTGTCAAGGCTTAAAAATGCTTCTTTAACAAGTCTCCTCCCCTTCATCTACACTGATTGAAGTGGATTTAACAATTGACATCAACAGGGGATCATAGCTTTCACCTGGATTCACCTGGCCAGTCTATGTCATGGAGAGAGGATACCTTGTCAGTTGGGCAACTGAATGCATTCAACTGAAATGGGTTTTATATATTTAACCCAACCCCTCTGAACCAGAGAGGTGCGGAGGGCTGCCTTGAATGAATTCCACGTCATCGGTGCCAGGGGAGCATTTGTTGTTGGGGCTTAACTGTCTTTCTCAAGGGCAGAATGGGTTCTTTTTCCACCTTTCAATTACTTCCCAAACGCTTTTAATCAATAGGCCACCTGCCGCCCTGTAAGAGCAGATGTTCCTAACGTTTTGTACACTCAGTGTATACATAGCTAATACCCTGAAGTGTCAGTCACAACTAGCTAGGTAAGACATAGAGCCATAGATTTGTGTAATAATATCGCAGACACTAACATGGTTTGACACAATGAGAAGTCACTATCAGAGCACCATCCCTCTAAAGAGAAGCATAGCATTAAGCGTAATGAATATGGCTCTAAATTGCAGGAGAAAGCTGTTTCATGTGTTTGAAAAAATGCTATATTCGGCCATTTACAGACTGGGGGCATAGCCCCCATATGGACCACCCCCAAGCTATCTTTGTGTCCGCTTAGATTTTTGGGGGGTGCATGACACCCCTATGTGCAGCCTATTTTTCTTCGTAACTACAATGTAATAATTGCATTCCACGTTTCCTCGATTGAGTTACAATTTAAAAAGCTTAAATAATTTTTCGATTCGTAAATTAGGCCAATTGATGATTGCGTTTCAGTCTGTTGCACGGCTCTTACGGCAGTTACGGTAGAGAATTCCTCCACTTTTTTCCGAAGAAGTCTCGGTCAATTAGTTTAGACAGTCAGGAGAGCTTGAAGTCAGTCTACTCCTCCAATGACAAATTAAAGCACCCATTACTCCTACTTCGATCTGTGGGAATCCCGGCGGAGTTTTGGATTTATTTAAAAACATGGGATTTGAGTTGGATCGGTTTAAAGGGGCTGTGGACCCAGATTTTAAATGCAATTTGTGTAATAAGGTTCTAGAAGACCCGCTCACTACTCCGTGTGGTCACGTCTTCTGCGCAAACTGTGTGCTGCCATGGGTTATCCAGAAAAGCAGTTGCCCCGTCAAATGTCAAAGGATCTCCACGACAGAGCTGAACCACGTTCTCCCTCTGAAAAACCTGATTCTGAAGCTGGACATAAAGTGTGACAACCATGCCAGAGGCTGTGAAAAAGTGGTAAAGCTGCATCATCTAGCAGAGCATGCCGAGATGTGCGATTACTCACCGGCCAAATGCAGGAATAAAGGATGCAAGGAGGTGCTCAATCTGAAGGACATGGATGCCCATATGCGCGAATCGTGTGATTACAGACCGGTCGGGATATGCGACAGTGGATGTGGCTTGATGCTCATCCACAAAGAGCAAAAATTAGACACCCATTGCTGTTTGAAAGCCATGAAAGCACATAATAGTGCATTGCACGGGAAGGTGGTCAACTTGGACAAAGAGTTCAAAAAGCAATCATTGAAATCAAGCAAAAGAGAGAAATCACTTATTGCTCAACTCTCCGCGGTGCACAATGAGCTACAAATGACAGCGCTGAAGTATCAGAAGAAATTCACTGAATACAGTGCAAGGATCGATTCGCTGACTAGGACCCTTGCTCCCCCGTGCAAGGTAAGAACGTTTCAAAAAGCACGCTACGGAATTTGTGGCTATTACAAATAGTTACTTTGTTTGTGATTGTCCATAGTTCTATGTTACCTTTTATCTATAGAGCGCGCGTACTGTTATTATTTTCACATCTGCTCTACTTTTTGGCATTTTCCGTTAGTTATGATACGTTTGTATAAACCAGTTTAAAACTTTAGTGGTCCGATGTCTGCCAGGTTAAATCATTGACCAGATAGACTTTGAGTCTCCTGTGGTCAAACACCGTTGCATTAGGCCTAGTCTACTACTAATGTTTAAAAGTTTGTTTATTTTCCTCAGTTTGCCACACATAGGCTATATAAATTAGTTGCGGCTTCCGGGTGGCGCAGTGGTCTAAGGCATTGCATCTCAGCGCTAGAGGCGTCAATACAGACACCCTGGTTCGAATCCAGGCTGTATCACAACCGGTGATTGGGAGTGTCATATGGTGGCGCACAATTAGCTCAGCGTTGGCCGGTGTAGGCCGTCATTCTAAATAAGAATTTGTTCTTAACTGACTCACTTAATTTTTTGTCTTGCCCATTCCCCATCTGAATTGCGCACACACACACAAATGTCTCAATTGTCTTAAGGCTTAAAAATACTTTTCAATAACCCCTTCATCTACACTGATTGAAGTGGATTTAACAAATGACATTAATAAGGGACCTCGATTCACCTAGTAAGTCTATGTCATTGAAAGATATGACCTTGATGTTTTGTACACTCAGTGTATATTGCATATATTTATATGCTAGTCAGTGCATAGTTTTTGCCATGTTCTATAGCCAAGTCTTGGACTCAACACAGTGGACATAAAAGGATAGAGGCCTCCCTGGTCAGCTAGGGAGAGGTTGAAATGTTTATGATCTTGTATAAGTCCATATCAACCCATGGTGGAAGAACAGGTAAGGTACACTACAAGCCTACAAGCATTCTGAATATAAGGGAACATACACACCAGCCTGGTCTCATAGACTAGATGTAACATAGTAAGGGTAAATCCGGACACTCAAATTAGTATGATATGTAATGTTTGGTATGGCTTCATAAGACAGAAGGTTACTTAGTAGGGTGGGTGGGCGTATAACTTGAACGTCTAGTAACCCAAAGATTGCGTGTTCGAATCTCGTCATGGACAACTTTAGCATTTGTCACCCGTTTCAGGAAACTAGGCATATGTCACACTTCACTCCTTCACAGAGAGCCATTTAAAAGTACATTTTTTAAATCAAATTGCGTTTTGGGGAAGAAATGCGTTCTGGAACAGGTGAACTTTGATGCGCATTCATAACAAACGTTTATGCCATCTTACGAATACAATTGTTAAATTAGCCCCGGAAAAAGTGAGTAACCTTCCCGCTAGCTATGATTGGCTGAGATAATGAGTGTGCTGGACATGCCGAAAGATGAGTTTGGATTGGTCTGCCATGTAGTACGCTTCTGTCTATAATATGAGCTGGTCAGTATGTGTAGGTAATGCTTTCTAACGCTGCTTTTTTGAAAGATATCACATAGTAGAATTGCATAAGTGTTGCTCTCCACTTTCTGGAGGACCGAGTTTTGAAATCAGTGGAATTAGAGTATGATAGCTATGGAGATGGAGAAAATTCTGTTGTTTGATTGCAAATATGCAGACGGAGTTGAAAAAGAGAACACACAGAAGGCTGTTGTATAAAAAACCTGTCTCCGATTTACTTCTTCAAACTAAGGGCAACCATGGCATCCGTGACAGAGAAGGAGAAGCGTCCATCCATGTATACGGACAGGTAAGAGAGCCTACCCAGCTAGCACAGTGGATCTGGCCCAATTCTGGCTGAGAGTCGGGGCACTCGGCTGAGAGTCAGACTCTGCCGATGTCATGTGGCCCGAGTCTGGGCCTCCTTCAGCAGTAGTACTTATGGCTAGAGTGCGGGGATAGAGCTCGGGCCGATTCCTGTGTGAGTTACCTGGCCCACATGTATTAATTGGGGCTCGGGCTGATTCTGGTGAAAGTTATCTGGCCCAAATGTATATATTACCTGGGGCTTGGGCCGATTGGGGCTACTCTCTGGCAGATGATTACACCGTTTTTTTCTAATTAGCATTTCATTATTTATTTTTCCATATTTTCTCATTGTTTCTGATATCAAAAATACAATTAGCATTGTAATGAAATTATTTAAGAGTCCTGTGTAGTATTTTTGTATTTTGATACTTTGTGCAAGGCATTAAACACCTCCAGAGTGGCATAGCGGTCTAAGACACTGCGTTGTTACAGATGTTGGTTCGAGACCCGTGTCGGCTTTGCCCAGGAGATCCATGAGGCGACGCACAATTAGGGGAGGGTTTGGCTGGCCAGGATGTCCTTAGCTGGCCAGGATGTCCCAATTCCTGTGGCGGTCCTTGCTTTTGCACTCTTTTTAAAAATGTGTGCTGCACCCCATTACCACAGTATTACTTGATACACTATCAGATTTGACGACTAACATGTTTTTTCAGCCTGGTACCAGAAAGAAATTAAGATTACACTTTCAAAACACTTTACAGATTCAGGTTTCTTATTTAGTACTGTCTATTCAATCCTTTGAAATACACTGTACAAACTCCGTTAAAGTGGATGAACAAAGAAAGTTGTTCTCCTCCTTGAAGCTCTAATCCCTGGAAAACATCTCCAAATGAATTATTTTTCAAATTATCCATGAAAGAAAAAGAGGAAGCAAGAAAAATAAATCATTATGTGGATGATGTGGTTAGTTTAAAAGGCTTTTTCTCTTCAGATTTTCTTCCCAGGTTCAGTCAAGCAGTATGAACAAGATTGCTTGGCAGGTAACATCAGTGCACATGTGGCAATATCTGTGGCAGTATCAAACAGAAAGACACAAGTGGAATTAACTGTTGGAGTCGGGCGACATGTAGACTGTCGCTGCATTGTGCTGCTACCATGTTGTCATGTTGTGTTGCTACCATGCTGTGTTGTCCTGTGTTTCGGCCATGCTATGTTGTTGTCTTAGGTCTCTCTTTATGTAGTGCTGTGGTGTCTCTTGTCGTGATGTGTGTTTTGTCCAACATTTTTATTTTTAATCCCAGACCCCACAGGAGGCCTTTTGCCTTTTGGTAGGCCGTCATTGTAAATAAGAATTTGTTTTTAACTGACTTGCCGAGTTAAATAAAGGTTAAATAAATAAATAAATACATAAAATGTATAGAACTGAACATAATAAGGAAACTGGCAAAGATTGACTGGGCTGAATATGGGATGTGGTCTTTCTCCGTGATCCTGTCATAAATAAGGCTACATAGGTTAGGTGAATGCGAAACAAGATCAACATTGTCTGCAGTGATTGACGTCTGTCTGTGGGATTAGTGTCTGTCTGGCGTGACATGCTCACCTCACTGGTTTTAGAAGTATTCAGTCCTCCGTACACATGGTCTTGTTTCTCAGTTCCTACAGATGTAGGCTATCCTTACAACATATAGTATAAAAGGAAGGAAAGTCTTTCTATATTTTTCATATTCTTAGATATATATTTTATTTTATTTATTTTTTCACCTTTATTTAACCAGGTAGGCTAGTTGAGAACAAGTTCTCATTTGCAACTGCGACCTGGCCAAGCTAAAGCGTAGCAATTCGACACATACAACAACGCACAGTTACACATGGAATAAACAAAACATACAGTCAATAATAAAGTAGAACAAAAGAAAACAAAAAGTCTATATACAGTGAGTGCAAATGAGGTAAGTTAAGGAAATAAATAGGCCATGGTGGCGAAGTAATTACAATATAGCAATTTAACACTGGAATGGTAGATCGGCAGAAGATTAATTTTCCTTTCAGGAAATAGCCAATAGTTGTTTTGAAACATAGAACTCTGTACACATGCGCCGACACAACATGGTCCAGCAGCAGTGCACATTCTTCCCTGGCAGACCTACAGTATGGGCTAGTGCTCTGCACCTTATCCTGTAGCCTATATAGTAGCCGGACTCAGTCATGACACTGTACATACCCGCTTTTATATTTAGTCCCTGTATGCTATAGCATTCTCCACACTGGGATGACCGCTGACATGATGGTCCCAGCACCAGTCCCACCCTCTGACTGTCCCCTTAAAAAGCAGATGAAGAGAGCTGACTGCTCTACTGATTAATCGTCCGATTTTTAAAATGTATTTGTAATAATGACAATTACAACAATACTGAATACACAATACACTTATTTTAACTTAATATAATACATCAATAAAATCAATTTAGCCTCAAATAAATAATGAAACATGTTCAATTTGGTTTAAATAATGCAAAAACAAAGTGTTGGAGAAGAAAGTAAAAGTGCAATATGTGCCATGTAAGAAAGCTAACGTTTAAGTTCCTTGCTCAGAACATGAGAACATATGAAAGCTGGTGGTTCCTTTTAACATGAGTCTTCAATATTCCCACATAAGAAGTTTTAGGTTGTAGTTATTATAGGAATTATAGGGCTATTTCTCTCTGTTCCATTTGTATTTCATATACCTTTGACTATTGGATGTTCTTATAGGCACTTTAGTATTGCCAGTGTAACAGCATAGCTTCCGTCCCATTCCTCGCCCCTACCTGAGCTCGAACCAGGAACACAACGACAACAGCCACCCTCGAAGCAGCGTTACCCATGCAGAGCAAGGGGAACAACTAGTCCAAGTCTCAGAGCGAGTGACGTTTGAAACGGCACCCCACTAACTAGCTAGCCATTTCACATCACATCGTTAAACCAGCCTAATCTCGGGAGTTGATAGGCTTGAAGTCATATATAAACAGCAGAGCTGCTGGCAAAACGCATGAACGTGCTGTTTTAATGAATGCTTATGAGCCTGCTGGTGCCTACCATCGCTCAGTCAGACTGCTCTATCAAATCATAGACTTAATTATAACATAATAACACACAGAAATGCGAGCCTTAGGTCATTAATATGGTCAAATCCGGAAACTATCATCTCGATAACAAGATGTTTATTCTTTCAGTAAACTACGGAACCGTTCCGTATTTTATTTAATGGGTGGCATCCATTAGTCTAAATATTCCTGTTACGTTGCACAACCTTCAATGTTATGTCATAATTACGTAAAATTCTGGCAAATTAGTTCGCAATGAGCCAGGCGGCCCAAACTGTTGCATATACCCTGACTCTGCGTGCAATGAACGCAAGAGAAGTGACACAATTTCACCTGGTTAATATTGCCTGCTAACCTGGATTTCTTTTAGCTAAATATGCAGGTTTAAAAATAAATACTTCTGTGTATTGATTTTAAGAAAGGCGTTGATGCTTATGGTTAGGTACACGTTGGAGCAACGACAGTAGGACACGCTCGATAAACTAGTAATATCATCAAGCATGTGTAGTTATAACTAGTGATTATGATTGATTAAGTTTAATGCTAGCTAGCAACTTACCTTGGCTTCTTACTGCATTCGCGTAACAGGCAGGCTCCTTGTGAGGCAGGTGGTTAGAGCGTTGGACGAGTTAACCTTAAGGTTGCAAGATTGAATCCCTGAGCTGACAAGGTAAAAATCTGCCGTTCTGCCCCTGAACAAGGCAGTAAACCCACCATTCCGAGGCCGTCATTGAAAATAAGAATGTGTTCTTAATTAACTGACTTGCCTAGTTAAATAAAGATGTAAAAAAAAAAATCGGCGTCCAAAATTACCGATTTCCGATTGTTATGAAAACTTGAAATCGGCCTTCATTAATCGGCAATTATGATGAATCGGTCGACCTCTAGTCCACACCAGTGAAGTACTAAGATGTGAGAACAGATGGATCTCCCCACCTGCTACCAGCCGTGTTGGTTACGCTGATATCTTTACATATCCATTTACTGTGTATGGAGTAGCTTGGGGTTCTGCCCTTTTACCTGAGGCTATTTCTATCGTACCTCAAATACTCCATTAACTTCTAGGTCAATTTCATAGATTTGTTCAGTACTTTCATTCCAAGTTATTTTTGTGTTGTTTTAAGTGAAAATAAGCACCTGCCCTTTGTCTACCTGTCTGTATGTCTGTCTGCAGGGAGTTTTATTTTATGATTTTTTATGATTTGTTCAATAATTTATTTTATTCAGTGGTATTTGTTATTTGGGTTGTTAATGACTTCCTGTCCTCTTTCTGTCTGTCTGTCCACAGGGTGGGGAGACAAAAAACCTCACAGCCATCCTTCATCGGGAGGGAGGTTCTCTGGGCTTCAACATCGTGGGAGGACGACCATGTGCGGTAGGTTACAAGTGGCATCTCTGGGTTACTGTTTTATCTCATTGATGGTCAGCCAAGTGTCATATGGGAAATCAGGAATGGAGGCAAAATCTTGAACTTCAATTAACTATAGTTTTGTGTTTTACCGACATAGCTTGCACACACAGTGCAAGTATTTTTTGGGCTCCCGAGTGGAGCAGCAGTCAAAGGCACTGCATCTCAGTGCAAGAGGTGTCACTACAGTCCCTGGTTCGATTCCAGGCTGTATCACATTCGGCTGTGATTGGGAGTCCCATAGGGTGGTGCACAATTGGCCCAGCATCGTCCGGGGTAGGCCATCATTCTAAATAAGAATTTGTTCTTAACTGACTTGCCTTGTTTAAAAAAAAGGTCAAATTAAAAAGTATCTCTCTTGAGCCTATGTGGATAGATCGCATTACTTCATATGAGGATTATGACTGTGCCCACACTATTGTCCTCTTCAATTGAGGCGACTATGATGACATAGTAAAAACAGACGTGGTGTGAAGTGGGTCCTCTGCCCTGAGCTGATAATCTGTTATGGCCTCTGTGTTTGCTGTCTCACTGTCTGCCATTGGCTCCCGAGAGGAGAGGGAAGGAATATCACTGCTGAACTGGGATTAGGGCACATATTCACAAAGATTCTTAGAGTAGAAGGACTGCTATAGGATCAGTTTTGCCTTTCTAGATAATACTGAATACAATTATATGGAAAGGGGGACCTGATCCAAGATTGGCAATCTTACTCAGATAAATTTCGGCTCAGAGCTCAGTTAGAACTGGGTCTCGTATACTTGGAGCATCTCAATCTCTGTACAGAGTAAGCTGGTCCCAGTTCGCAGTATCTTTTTTTTGCTGGGAAGAATTTGTGCCAAAGTGTTCCACTCAGGGCTGTTGTTCTGTGGTTAATTTAAATTGCTATAGTGACGCACTTTGCTGTGGCGACATGGATTATTACAGTAAAACGTTTTACAGCAGGAAACTATAAAAAGGACCAAACACTGAAAGCATTTTTTCTTGATTCCATGGTCTTTCCGGTTCCCTTGACAGAACCATGCATCAATCCAAAGAGAGTTTTGATAGTGAAGAGAAAATGTGTAAGTTATTGCTCATTATGTATATTGAAATATGTACTTTGCAATCAAATGAAAAGAGCTCTTTGTTATTTTTACATCTGGGGAACTGATCTGCGGGCCTACAAAACACAGGAGGCAGGTGAGGGGAGGACAGCTTGTAATAATATCTGGAATGGTGTAAATGGAATGGTATTAAAACACAGAAACCATGTGTTTGATACCATTCAATTTACTCTGTTCCAGCCATTACTATGAGCCCGCCCTCCACAATTAAGGTGCCACCAGCCACCTGTGCTACAAAACGGGGTCCCATGCACTCAACTTTTGCTCGAATTGTCTTTAAGGCCAGAATAACTTCATAAAGAGGTCACCAAATCCTCCACAACAAACGATTGATTAATGGCGTTTTCACCCTTGACTAGTGTTGATGCGATTCAGAGACAGAGTTGGGTTGGACACCAGGCTGAGTATGATTAAAGGCTGGCCTTCGTAGACACTGTAGGGTCTAAGTACTGAGTTTGTCCACGCTGTGGCCCCAGGGCAGGTGGATGCATGGCAAAGCATCAGTCCTCTCACTCTCCTGCTGTGACATTCCCTTGGCAACCCGTGCCATTTTGGGAGGAAATGTGTTTGTTTCACAGTTAAAAATGTGCTGTGATGAGCTCGGGAAAAAGGAAGCAGACCTAAAATAATGAATTGCAGCATTCACACCTTGACTTCTGAGGTTTCTTTAAGTATTCCATATAAATTTAGCACACTGTCGCACGACTTGGCAGAGGCACAGGGTTGGTTTGATGTGGTTTTAGGAGAGAGCTGAGAGGGATGTTGGCAGTGCTTTGTTAACCTATCGTAGCTCTTACAACTCAGGGGTCACAGCCTCACTGATGGACGCAGAGTAACTCATATCGTTCCAACACATCCATTCAACATTTGGGCCCTCTAACGGGCTGGGTCAGAGTTGTATTATCCAGCCCTAGGAAACATGTCAACTGGCAGGCATTTTGGCACTGGGGCTCTGTGGAGCCCAACATTAAGCCCTGTGTAATGTGCACCTGCAACCACTTGCCAGTCACTACAGGCTGTTGAGCCCTGCGGTTAATCGCTGGGTTAACAAGGCTGCGTTGATGACTGCAGTTGCGTTCACATGTAAAGACCGGCAGGGTGTCTCTGACCCTGATTGGTGGGAATGGGTAATGGGAAAACCATTTTGAATTGTCTGCATAATGTCCTCAGGACTTTTGAAAGTAGGTTAGGCAGATTTAGAGACTTGTTTAATATTTTAAAGATATTATTTTTGCTGAATATTTTAAAGTAAATTAGCATGTATTGTAATTAAATATTTTTATGTAATCATCTTCAATAGTTACAACTATTTCTTAATCAATTTCATCAATGTGTTATCTGAGATGATCAGAAAATGGGTCATGAACATGGCAGTTTTTTCGCCACAGGACGACCGTGAAGGCACTTCGAATGAAGGAATTTTTGTATCCAAGATCGTTGAGAAGGGACCAACAGACAAGGAGGGAGGCCTTCAGATCCACGACAGAATAATGGAGGTATGTGACTCACCTTCTGTACCGTTTCGTGTGAAGGCCAAGAACCAGGAGGTGAGGTGGCTTCTGGGGCATTTAGCACAGCACTTAGCATGTGTCCATTTTCTCCATGCTAAGAAATAAAGCAACAGATAGTTTGATGGTGATAAACGATCAAAACCAGGAATGTTTTTTTTTTAAATACAGACACGACAGTAACAGATAAATAGTGCTAAACAACTTTGACTATATTTGCAGAAGTTACATGCAGCAAATGTCTCTTATGGTAATCATTAAGACTTTTAGTGAGACATCACTGTAAATAGAGTTAGACCAACCTGAGCCCAGGCTGTCTCTCTATGTTTGCTATAGCTGCTCAAAAGAGGCACTCGTTTACTGACTAGCTGACGAATTTCTTCTGACAGACCTGCAGTGGAACAGCATCCTCTCACCTTCATACAAAATCTCACTGTGTAAAGGTCATGTGCTCCTGCGGGTCACTTTTAAGCGTGTACAGAAAACCAACTTCACAAAGGTTTATTTTATAGTGTGAACTAGAGGTTGTCACAAAGGATGCATGGAACTCAGATGTTAAGTTTAACTGTGCATTACTGTATTTGTATTTATTATCGTTCCCCATTAGCTACTCTTCCTTGGCGCCAGCAAAATTAAGGCAGTTTATACAATTTTAAAAACATTACAATACATTCACAGACTGTGTGCCCTCAGGCTGCTACTCCACCACTACCTCATATTTACAGTACAAAATCCATGTGTGCGTGTGTGTATAGTGCGTATGCTATCGTGTGTATTTATAGTGCGTATGTTATCGTGTGTGTGTATATGCATGTGTCTGTGCCTATGTTTGTGTTGCTTCACAGTCCCTGTTGTTCCATAATGTGTTTTTTTATCTAATTGTACTGCTTGCATGAGTTACTTGATGTGAAATAGAGTTCCATGCAGTCATGGCTCTATGTAGCACTGTGCGCCTTCCATAGTCTGTGGACGTGGGGACTGTGAAGAGACCTCTTGTGAAATGGCTTGTGGGGTATGCATGGGTATCCCGAGTTGTGCGCCAGTAGTTCAAACAGACAGCTCGATGCATTCAACTCTCATAAGGTATTATCAGAAGTAGTGATGAAGTCAATCTCTCCTCCACTTTGAGCCAGGAGAGGTTGACATGCATATTATTAATATTAACTCTCTGTGTACATCCAAGGGCCAGCCGTGCTGCCCTGTTCTGAACCAATTGCAGTTTTCTTAAGTCCGTTTTGTGTCACCTGACCACGACTGAACAGTAGTCCAGGTGCGACAAAACTAAGGCCTGTAGGACCTGCCTTGTTGACAGTGCTGTCAAGTGCCTTATCATGGACATACTTCTCCCCATCTTAGCTACTGTTATATCAATATGTTTTGACCATGACAGTTTACAATCCAGGGTAACTCCAAGCAATTTAGTCAACTCAATTTCCACATCATTTATTATAAGATTTAGTTGAGGTTTAGGGTTTAGTGAATGATGTGTCCCAAATTCAATGCTTTTAGTTTTAGAAATATTTAGGACGAATTATTCCTTGCCACCCACTCTGAAACTAACTGCAACTCTTTATGTGTTGCAGTCATTTCAGTCGCTGACACGTATAGTGTTGAGTCATCCGCATACATAGATACTCTGGCTTTCCTCAAAGCCAGTGGCAATTCATTTGTAAAGATTGAAAAAGTAAATGGGCCAAGACAGCTGCCTTGGGGAATTCCTGATTCTACCTGGATTATTTTGGAGAGGCTTCCATTAAAGAATACCCTCTGTGTTCTGTTAGACAGGTAACTCTTTATCCACAATAGCAGAGGGTTTAAAGCCATAACACATACGTTTTGACAGCAGCAGACTATGATCAATAATGTCAAAAGCTGCACTGAAGTCAAACAAAACAGCCCGCACAATCTTTTATCATCAATTTCTCTCAGCCAATCATCAGTCATTTGTGTAAGTGCTGTGCTTGTTGAATGTCCTTCTCTATAAGCATGCTGCAAGTTTGTCAATTAGTTTACTGTAAAATGGCATCGTATCTGGTCAAATGCAATTTTTTCCAAAATTTTACTAAGGGTTGGTAACAGGCTGATTGGTGTGCTATTTGAGCCAGTAAAGGGGCTTTACTATTCTTAGGTAGCGGAATGACCTTTGCTTCCCTCCAAGCCTGGGGGCACACACATTCTAGTAGGCTTAAATGGAAAATATGGCACATAGGAGTGGCAATATCATCTGCTATTATCCTCAGTAATTTCCCATCCAAGTTGTCAGACCCTGGTGGCTTGTCATTGTTGATAGACAACAATCATTTTTTCACCTCTTCCACACTAACTTTACGGAATTTAAAATTACAATGCTTGACTTTCATAATTTAGTCATCTATACTTGGATGTGTAGTGTCAGCATTTGTTGCTGGCATGTCATGCCTAAGTTGCTAATCTTGCCAATGAAAAAATCATTAGAGTAGTTGGCAATATCCATTGGTTTTGTGGTGAATGAGCCATCTGATTCAATGAATGATGGAGCTGAGTTTGCCTTTTTTCCAATAATTTAATTTAAGGTGCTCCAAAGCTTTTTTACTATCATTCTTTTTCATTTATCTTTGTTGCATGGTGTAGTTTCTTCTTCTTTTTATTCAGTTTAGTCAAATGATTTCTCAATTTTCAATAAGTTTGCCATTCGGTTATGCAGCCAGACTTATTTGCCATTTATTTTGCCTCATCCCTCTCAACCATACCATTCCTCATCAATCCACGGGGATTTAAGTTTTACAATCATTTTCTTAATGGATGCATTCTTATTAGCAATTGGAATAAGCAATTTCATAAATGTGTCAATTGCAGTGTCTGTTTGCTTCTCATTACACACCACGGACCAACAGATATTATTTTAACATTGGAATCACTACAAAACCTCTTATACACTATATTAGGCCCAGCCTTTGGGACTTTGGTTTTCCTAGATATGGCTACTATTTTGTGATCACTACATCCGATGGATCTGGATACTGCTTTCAAGCAAATGTCTACAGCATTAGTAAAGATGGGATCAATACATGTTAGCCGCAAGATGACAAATGTTTCCCTACAGCCGTCATTGTCAGACCTCAGCTACATATTTTCAGAGCAATGACTAGATGTTTGTGTTTATCCCTTGAAATATGTTTATTTTAAGTATGCATCAAGACTAGATTGATAATAGTAGTTTCTGTCCTGTAGTTCTTCCACTTACTCTAAGACACGTTCTGAGTTCTGAGCAAGCATCACACTTTCGCATTAAGTAAGCATTGATACTTAAATGGGAGATTTGAGCAAAAATGTAAGCTACAATGTAAGCTACTCAGATTTGTAGTTACTATGCATCCCTCTAACCAGATCCTTGTTATTGACATGCACATGTTTTAATGTTAGCACCAGAGAGACAGATACAGTACAACAACCTATCCCTCAACAGTAACCACTTCAAGCAGCAGTAACAAGTGGCTGAATTCCCACTGTTCGTTGAGATATATCATAAGAACCCTTGACAATAGGCAGATTTAAGCCACCAAAACCGACAGCAGTTCGGTGCCTAGTGACTAAGACCTATGGGGCCTCCAAGTGGCCTTGTTGGCTGTTCTGTAGGGAGAGATTTGTTCATGTGCTGTGTGTGTGTGTGTGTGTGTGTGTGTGTGTGTGTGTGTGTGTGTGTGTGTGTGTGTGTGTGTGTGTGTGTGTGTGTGTGTGTGTGTGTGTGTGTGTGTGTGTGTGTGTGTGTGTGTGTGTGTGTGTGTGTGTTACCAGGTGGAATCAGTGTACTGAGCCATCTGAGAACACCTCTACAGGATCCTGCTATGCCCAGTTAATAGCCATCCATCTTTTATCAATTAAAATAAAGCAGATTTAGCTTAAGGACGATATTGGAGCCACATTGGTGTTTTGTCTCTGTATTGTCTTTGACCTAATGTGTGAGAAGTCACAGAGAGTAGTGGGTAGAGCTTTAGGAGAACAAGGACATGCAGAACCTCAGGACAAGACGAGAAACCAAACCGATCCAATTAATAATACTCATTGTGTACACTGACGGTGCATGGTTGCTGTATCCCTGGGTGCTTTTCATTTGATAGGGAATCTGATAGAGGTGGTTTAAGTTTCTCAATCTCAACAATGCTCTTTGTTACAGCTAAGCAGAAAAAAGTACCCTTTCATATTTTATAAGGCACAATAGTTCAGTTTTGTTTCCTACCTGGGGGGATGGAGGTCTCAGTGGGACCAAGTGATGAACTGAGGATGAAAATGAATAGCAAGAACCCACCGGCAGTTCCGTGTACTGTACTCCCAACCCTGTGTGGCTAAACCAACAGCCTGTAGCCTCATCCTGCTCCGCTCGCTATGTAGGGCCCTGTGCACAGCTGGAGCATGCATTTTTAAACCTGTGCCACCGGAACCCTCCCAGTACTGCCTCGTCTCTCCCACAACTCTTCTGGCAGTGCTTTTCTTTCTTTAGTGCTACTTTTCTCTACTTTAAAGTTGGATACAACGTGATTCATTTTGAATGGTTGTTTGTGGATGTGGCACATTTATGGGGGGGTGGCAGGTAGCCTAGTGGTTAGAGCGTTGAACTGACAAGGTCAAATTCAGTCTTTCTGCCCCTGAAGAAGACAATTAACCCACTGTTCCCCAGTTGGCTGTCATTGTAAATAGTAATTTGTTCTTAACTGACAGACTTGCTATGTTAAATTAAGGTTTCATTTATTAATTTCCTGGCATATTGGTATGTAGGCTATGTGTAAGTTGACGATCTAGTTTAAGTCAGGAATGTATTCGTCCAAATCCACATGGTATGTAGCATTCTGGTTGTATTGTGATAGTTTTGGCTTGACTTTCTGCTCAGATTCTCAAAGGACTGGCTGACATGACAGACATCAGGGTGTCACTCATCATGCTTTTACCATTCTGATTTCATTGTCCCTATCCCCTTTACAGTTGGACCTGCACAAGAGAGATGTGAGATCCAACAACTTTAGTGCTTACTCATCTCCACCCTCCTACCATTTCCATTGCCTTTGGAAATGAAAGCCCTTTTTTTAATGAACACCATATGAAAGTAGATAATCTAAAAGCAGATAATGTGGATCACCATTCATGCATCACAAAAAAGTCCCAGTGCCTTGCCTTGCTGCGGGGATCAGCTGCCCTATTTGGAGTCATTTACATAACATGTGGAACTACGACAGAATAACAAGTTCAACTGAGGAGGCAAAAGCACTGGGGTCAATTCTTACAAAACACATGGTGTGGTGTTCCATCTTCCCCCTGTGAAGGTTGTCGTTCCAGGAAGTATACATGGATGGGGCGGCAGGTAGCCTAGTGGTTAAGAGCATTGGCCAGTAACCGAAAGGTCACTGTTTTCAATCGCTAATTTAAAAATCTGTCGATGTGCTCTTGAGCAAGGCACTTAACCCTAATTGCTTCTGCAAGTCGCTCTGGATAAGAGCGTCTGCTAAATGACTAAAATGTAAATGGTCCTGGCTTGTTCCTCGGTAACAGCCTCTTCGTGGGGGAGTGTGATGGCAGATGTCCCTCCTCTGCAGCACTGCTAATACTTCAGCCTGGGATGAATCAGTTCATGAATGCCTCCTTGTTCAGCACACACATTCTCTCATAACCTGGATCTATGTTTGCTTTCGCTCGCTCTCTCCGCAAGCTAAATATCTGGTTCGGAGTGGATGTGTTTGCCTGAGAAGATTGAATAAATAGGTTTATTTAAATGAAACTTATGTGGCTCGGTATAGGCAAAGAGAGCTCTGTGTTGTGAACCTTATCTCGACAGGGGGACTTAGTTTAGTCAATATTTTCGCATTTGTCTTAAAGTGAGATGCTGTAGTAGATATAAGAAATTATTTTCAAACATGTTTAACTCTTGATGTTTTCCTCTTTTCTTTTTTATTTTACAGTTGCCTAGCCATCTGCCTGCACATTTCATGTAGCCCTCGTCTCTCGGGGATAGATCTTCACATTGACACAGCACACATTGTTAGTGCTTATACAAGGAAATGTGTGCTTGGCTGTTTTTGTCTCTAAGAAATGTCTCCGGGTGTTTACTCATGCCTCAAATGTTATGCTGAATCCTAGCACCATTGTCTGCAGGACTAAACCAATGTCACAATCCCAAAATGACTGTTTCTGAGCTCTCAGGGAATGGAGTTGTTTTTGTAGGAATCCAAATACAAGAATGGGAGTAGAATGAGGACGCTGAGGCTTCAGTTGTAAATGTCACCTTGTAAATCCTCTGTAAACACTCTCAGGTCATGAAGGTTGAAAAACAACAACTACTTTAAAATAAACTGACATTGAGGAGAAACCAGTTGTAGTCTTGAGAGGCCATGTGTCATTGCCAGCAGATATGTGTCCAACTTTAATTGTGGCAGCAATGTAAGCTGTAGTCAAGAACTCACACAGGGCTGTGGAGTCCTGCTAAAGCCTGTCTAATGTCAGAATAATAGAGTCTTTAGTGTTGTCATTGTTTGTACTTGCTTGGTCTCTTTCTCTCTCTGGCCCTGTTTCGTCTGTAGCATTTGAAGTAAAGGCTCAAGCTAAGGCTGTGATAGAGTTTAGCAGCAGTAAAACAACTTTGTGCCGCATCTCCTGTAAATGTCCGTCCCAGGGTGTAATCAACTGTATTTTATTTAGGTCACTGTCGTATGGTACTGATTTAAGGAATGTGCTTTTGAGTTTTTCCCCAGAAATGCATGTAATGCTCTCCTTCAGGCATAATGTAGGCTTGTTGTTACAAAAGTGACTCTCCAGTTCGAGGGTGGGTTGACTAGCCACCCTGAATAGAATGTAAAAGCCTGTCATTTGTTTCTACACAACAAACAAAGCATGACATATGACATATGAATTCACTTGCAATTCCTTGTTTTTCTAACTTGCTTGGAAGTGCATGGGGACTGGGGAGGACTGGTTGAAAAATGTATCTGCTAATGTCCACATGTCTGATATGCTATGATACACTATTTTGACTTACCCTCACCCATCCCCTTATTTTTATTAATGTTGAAATGTTTATCACAAGACTGTTGAAATATGTTAACTGCTACAGCTGACAATTGCCAAGACATCAAGGTAACATTTTACTTTGGCTATCTACTGACTGCCATGTTGTACCAGCTTAAAATCCCAAATCAGGATTGTTTGAAGGATAGGTGACTAGAAAGCAGAATGCTATTCATTTAGACAATTATGTGACCTAGTCCGGTTAGAGTGGGGAGGTGACACCTTCGTTCAAGGTCTGGAATTTTGTGGGTCACGCCAGAGCAGTTCTTCCTTATCTCCATGTGACCGCTTTGCTGTAAGGTTACTCACGGTGCACCACTTAACTCCCCAGAGCTATTTTAGTGGCGACTCACCAGCCAGACCTTCCCAGTGCTAAATGGCAGCCTGACTGCCTGGCCAGGAGTTGTGAATGGTGGCTGGTAGATTTGTTTAGGGAGTTGTGGAAGAAACAAAGCTTGCATGTTGATGAAGCCTAATTCTGTCTGAAGTCCTGTTAGCATTTCTCCCGCTTACATTTTACATTGGTCATTTAGCAGACACTTATTCAGAGCGATTTACAGGAGAAATTGGTGTTGTGTGCCTTGCTCAAAGGCACATTGACAGATTTTTCACTGAGTCGGCTCAGGGATTTTTGTATGTTACCTGAAACTGTCAGGGTTGTGTGGAGAGACGGACCAAGAAGCAGCGTGATTAAAGTTCCACATATTTGTTTAAGCGAAACTTCCAAACAAAAAGACCCGCAACCTCAGCAGCGCTACATACACTAACTCAAAACAATATCCCACACAGCAGGGGGAAACAGGGAACCCTTAAGTATGATCCCCAATTAGAGACAACGAACCTCAGCTGCCTCTAATTGGGAACCATACCAAAAGCACCAACATAGAAATAATAAACCTAAAACACCCCCTCGTCACGCCCTGACCTACTATACCATAGAGAACCAAGGGCTCTCCATGGTCAGGGCGTGACAGAAAATGTATTTCAAAAATGAGTGAACCTTTCAAACTTGGGTTAAAAGGATTTAGGGATTTTCGTCACTTGACTAGAATGAGATGAACTCTCCCGCTAAATAAAGGTTCAATAATTCTTTATTCATGTTTTCCCCCTGAGAGGGACAGAATGCCAGGTCCGACAGCATGGCGTGGGCAGTCCATCCTGACTGTCGCTAATAAGTTGTCACAGCACATGGCATCTTGGACCAGACATGTGTCACAAGTTCCCAGGCGTTATTTCTGACCCGGAGGTTATGAGGAACAGAAATGGCAGTTATTTCCCTAAGGGGGATCACATGTTGTTTGGCATCCCGAGACAAGAAGCAGGCCTTTGTCAGGGCCTTTATTGGATTCAGGCCCCCGTGCAGTCGGCCGGCTCCTCTCTCTCTCAGTCTCTTGCTCTCTCTCTCACTCTCTGTTTCTCTCTTAGTCGCTCGCTCCCTGCTCAGTGCAGGCAGGCCAGTCTCAGCCCCATGCAGCCCAGCACAGGGAGGCACATTCTGAGCCTCTTTGGCTCATCTAAGGGAGGACATTAAATCAAATCTAACTTTTAAAGAGGCCATAATCAGCTTCTGGTAGTGGCCGCTGCGCTGTGCAGGGCGCACAGTAAGGC
This sequence comes from Oncorhynchus masou masou, assembly GCF_036934945.1. Lineage (NCBI taxonomy): Eukaryota > Metazoa > Chordata > Actinopteri > Salmoniformes > Salmonidae > Oncorhynchus > Oncorhynchus masou. The sequence continues at coordinate 73,624,462 of NC_088216.1, read as the reverse complement.
CCCCAGACTGGAACAGGCGAAGGCACATTTTTTGTTTTTCCTTCTCCATATGGAAATGAGAGCAACATCGATTTTTGAAGCTGTGGAGTGATTACATATACAACCCTAAGACGGTATGAGGTGAAGTGTCACCTCGTGGGGCCCACCACTTGTCTTCATCTGCAGCACCACTGTATGCCAATGCCACACACAGAAACATAGTTTATTCCCTTCCATCTGAACAGCATCCCTTCCTCAAAGCAGAGCTGGCGGGTGAGGATTTTCATGGAGACTCAATGTTTGACCTACTATAAATGTGTTTGCTTTTGCTCTGACAACAGTCTCTCTTTATTCATAGAACTCATTCCCTCTGTTCATTTTAGGGCCCTAAAGGTTTTAGGGACAGAAATAGACAGGTGTAATTAAGGCTAATTTTCCTGTCAATCAATCTCTGGGCTTGTGTAAATGGCTCAGTAACAATAGGCTGAGGTTGCCCTGCACCAGCTGCTCTCCCTGTCAGCCCCCGACCCCAACCCCTCCTCCCCCTGTAGACTGCCCACTGTCTCCCTAATTAACTACCCTCAATTAAACGCTAATAGGCTGATTAACAGACCCTTGTTGGTGCTGTAATGGCCCGTTGTTTCCTCCTGGTGCCCCTCTGAAATGTTTCCTGACTGCTGTACGTTAATCACTGCCCATTCGGAGTGCTCTCTCTCTGGGCTCTGCAGGCACCAGCTTGGCCAGCTTCACGCTCCACTGTCCTACAGCTAATTCTACTGTGATTGATTTCCTTACCAAAAAAGCCTAGAGTCTGAACCACAGTTGTTTCTATGATTTCATCTGTGTATTATGTCAAATAAAAAAGTCAGGGAGGACTGGTGATTGTAAGAAATTATCCATGAAGTAAAATTTGACCGAGGCAGCTAGTGCTGCTAACCCACAGCTGTACACTTTAGGATAAATCACACATAATGCTGACATGCATGTGGTTTGGGCTGGACAGTTTGGGTGTAAGGCTTTTTTATTTGTAAAAGAATCATCATTTTATGGGACTGCAGCCTTTAACTGTTTAACTGATGGAACAAGATAAGTATCTTTTCCTAATATGATACGTGGGAGTTTTTTATGACAGTCCAGCATTATGGTGATACATGGAAGTACATTCCTGGTTTACTTCCTGGATATTTCCTGGATCATCTTTTCTAAAGTTGGCTTCAGATGCTGCGCGTGTGCATGTGTGCATGTGTGCGTGTGGCTGTTGCTATTCAAATGGCCATACTGTAATTTGAACAAAGTTTGTTCAACATTTCAACAGTGACTTCATGTTCCAACATCAGTCCCTTCAGCAGGTTAAATCTATAGATGTCCTGCTCTACAGACGTCTCATTTACTATCATAAATCATATACAGAATGAGAGGGGATTGAGTGTGCTCTCTTCAAATGGAAACTTTTTATAGCCAGGCTCTTGTAAGCTGTGAGTGTTAAATTGATTTTCCATTCTTCACCAGCACTTTAATCAGGTACATTATACTGTTGAACTATATTGTATATGCTGAAATTCATGGCAGGAAACTCTTCGTGCAGAGTAGCTTATAACAAAGACCCCATAAAAGCTCTTTGTCTTCCTCCCTGTACTGCAGTCAGACTTCTGTCTAACGTGCTCGGTTACACAAACTCACTTTTCCTTTTGAAAACGTTCTTATCTCTCCCTGGTTAGTGCCAATAGATGTTACTGTATTGTTTATTTTTCTTTGTAATGTCCTTTACTGATTTTATTTACGCGGAAGAACACAAAGGGTTGACATCAATTTACTGCAGGTTATTCTCCCTCTTCCGACTGGCAGATGTTGGGTGATATCTGAGCTAATTGGAATACTGTACATCACCTTGCAGATGTTTCTTTACAGAAATCAACGACTGTACCATTCACACAGAAAACATGCTCTACCATTTACAGTACATCTTAAAGAGCCGTGCACCTGCTTTTACATCCCATTAGGCTGTACCCTGTCTAGACAGTGGATGGGTCACAATGTGTCATTGGAGGCTGAAGTGGTATCCCAGGATGGCAGGGAGGTTGGACAGGCAGACAGTGATGATTCAAGGCTTCATGGTGGCAGCCTGGCCTCCATTGTAAAATGCTCTCTTCCAATCACTAATCCTGACAACATGGACCGCTTTAGAATTTGACTGCTCCCACCCTCGTCAGCGTCTCTTCACAAGGGTTTTAGATGGCCTCCCTTTCACTTGCCAACAAAGTAGAACTGGTGGCCGCTGCGCGCCTTTCTGATGCAAATGTGTCTAAATAGAAAAACATTGTTAGAAAGGCTTGGTTCATAGTCTGTGTTATGCTGGTTTTGCCTTTCTCTCATTCTTCTGTGAGAGATGTTTCACTTTCAAATTGTACCTTTCTGTCTGATTCAAAACTTCCTCTTTCTTTAAAAAGAAACAGAGAAATTGCCAGAACTGCCACATCGAGGAAGCAGTGGAGGAACACACACACGTGGCGTGGGAGTGGGGCCAGGCTGTGGGCACCTCCCTCAAAATACCTCCTCGCTCCACTCATGTCTCTTCTGTATGCGGATGAGGAAGCCTGAAGCAGGAATCAACGTTCTCCCTTCACTGTCAATGTAGAGTAGAACTATTCTCTCTCTCTCGTGAAGGAGAGCATTACACATCCTTGATGTGTTTGCTGATGCTGCTTGTCATGTATCGTTGTTTAATCAAGAAGAATGTCTGTTAGTCATTATGAGATGTTGGAGAACATAATTGAAGCAAAGCCACAGTCAATGTAACCACACACTAGTCTGGTATGTGTGTTTAAAGGGTCAGTGTTGTGTTAAACCAACTGCTAACTGTTATACAGTGTTAGTGAAAGGCTTTGAGGGCGTCACAGATTAGTCTTTCTTGATGAACCATCTGCTGTTTCAAATATATGTACAGCCCAAAGTATTTACTTTATGGAATATTACACTGTTATAGTTATTTACTGAATCTCTGCTTGGCACAACTACTCTCTAGAAACATTCCATTGTTAACTTGATTTAGTGTGTGCAACCATATCACTCTTAAAGAATCTATTAAGTCTGTCCCTATTTTTCTGAATCTCACCATCTCTCCCTACCAATCTTTTTCACACTTACATATACAGTGTGGAAATGAAAAGAATATGGTGTAATTCAAGCACATTGTCCAGCTAGGACTGGCATGGCGTTAAACAATGAGCCATTGTGGACTGAACTGCTACATTTTTCACCTTCTGTCTATCAACTAATGACACGGCAAGCAATGCCTCCTCAGGTTCTCTTCTAAAGATGTCTCTTTCTTTTACTGACATTTTAATGAGTCCATTCTCCATTACGATCTGCTCTGCTATTTCCTGAGGAGAATGAAGCAGCGCGCTCTACCCTCGTACCCATATACGGGTTGAAAATGGAACATTTGGGTACTAATAAGCCCCTAAATTGGAATGTAGTGGCAGTACAGTAACATGCTATACATGACAGAGTTCAGGCTCTGCACTTCACAGCACTGCATGGGTTTTGACTGACAGTCGTTCTAGACTTGAGCACCGCACGACAAGAATTTGCCCTCATCCCTCCCGGTAATTGAGCAACTTTTGCAAATGGGAAATGCTGAAAATGAAGATGACTCTATGTATTTTGAAAGATGAGATGTTGAGGATTATAGTAAATACTGCCTGTGTCCAAATGTGCACTTCATATTTCCAAATCCTAAAACTCATGTACAGGGTAAATGTTTAAGATCACTATGTTTGATGTACAGTTACAAGATGACTTGGAGTCATACACAGGGTTGTTCTCAACAGAACGAGTCTGTGTATTGTGAAGAACATTTTCCGCTGCACACACACCTGAATGCACTCATGACTCTTTTCTATGAGCACCAACATGACCATCGGTTTCTCTGAATTACACTGTGAAAGCCTAACACTGTAAGATCATATTTAATAACTTAGCTCGTCATGTTGGCAATCAAACACTCTTTCAATTGATTCCCACCTGATTTTTCCATTATCAGATGATTCCCACCTGATTTTTCCATTATCAGATGGTTCCCACATGATTTTCAAATGATTCCCACTGTTTCCTTTCAATTGCTACCATGGTTATGCATTTCATATTTCTTCTGTAAGAAACATTTCAATTTAGCTCTATCCACATAGGCCAATTCCCACGAGTGTAAAGGGTTAAAGAAATAGGATAAAGTATGTTCTTCTGTGGTGAGGTGAGTTGACCCAGATTACATGGGTTTTGGTGGGAGTCCGAGTGCTCTCTTGAGCCTACCTGCCTGGGTTCTCACTGAGTCTAAAAACAGTGGTATCTAATACTATCAGGCCCCATGCCCTGCACTCGGAGCAGGAGGCTCAGAGCTGGAGTCTACCTCCAATCTGAGACGGAGACCCAGAGAGTCAGGGACAGAGATTAAACGGACCTCAGGCAGAGGGAAAGTCGTTTATCACCCCGGGAAAGCAGAGGATAGAGTGGGCATGTGGAGGGAGAGACAGCCGACAGAGGGACAGATTTAGGGAGTGTCTTGTTGTTGGACATGGTAGGTTATATATTAAATAAACCTCCCCACATCTGCGGTGAGCCTCCAGTTACTGCCAGCGCTGCTTGAATTATGAGAGTTATTTGATAAAGGTAAATGTCATAGAAACGGCAAAATATGATCTTTCTGATACTATATAGTAATATTTTACTTGATAAAGTGATGCTCCTTTCGATGCATTTGTAGAATATAGTATGTGCCCACCTCTTCATATACAATTTGATAACTGATAGGCCTAATATTGCCACTCGTCAGATTATTGCCAATTTAATCTTGTGTATAGGCTGCGTGAAATTAGCTTTGGTATAGTTTAGGTGTAGTTTCAATGGGCCGGCTGTGCAGGCTGACTGGCATCGTTTGTTTCCCGCTCATCAACTTGGATACGGTCAAGGATATGTTTTGCATTATTCTAAAGGCCTACGGCAACACATAGCATGTTTTCGTTCCCCTTACAATACATTTGATTAGTAATATAATTTAATTAAATAATACAGTCCTGTAACTGCTTATTTTTTACAAAGTAAAATGTAAAAGAGAATGGTATCAAACTGCAAGGCACGTGGTCAAATTATTTGCACAAACTAATAATGACACAATTGTCTTTAGAAATTAAATCAACCTCTTCACCCACCTTAACATTCAGTTAGGCGTAATTTAAATTAAATTGTGAAATAAGGTGCACAATTATCGGCAGTTCGTCCATTTGTCATTCATTCAGTGAGGAGAAAGAGACCCATTAGTGCCTGGCTGGGTACCAACGTCCTACAGCACATGTTAAGTTAAGAATATAGGTGTGAAAAACAAACTGGTAGAAAAGCTCTAAATACTTTCCTGTTTTGTGATTTCAAAATTCTGGCAAATGAGCAGTGTAAAACACAAACATTTAGGAAGAGTCAGAGAAGAAGCATTTTATTTATTTACTGAATCAAACATCAGGGGCCGTTGGCCTATGGTGGTTCTAGTGTTAAACAGGAAGATTCATTTTGGGTTACTTATACTATGTACTCCAGCAATTCAAGGATTGAGAGAGATGGCATTCACTGTATGTTAGAAAACAAGCAAGAAAACAAGCAAACCAAAAACATTGTGACTCTTTTGTTCGTCATATTTTGTCAAGTAGAGAAGTCGAAAATAATAATTCCCCACTGTTCCTCTGGCCTTAGAAGATCATGGCATGAGACGGAATAGGCTGAGAGAGAGACGCTAAAAGAACACGACGACAGATTTTAAGGGTCTGCCTGCCCCCTCTACTTTCCTCTCCTCTCCAGCCATGCTATATCAGGCCAGCAGCTGCTGGACTAGGTTTCCATGCACACTACACCAGATCTTACACAAGGCCCTTTATTTTGGGGCTTATGGCCCTTCTACGATAACAACCAGACCATGCTCAATGTTTATTAGCTGGGAATTATGAAAACATTTATTTGTGTCTGTCATGGTGTCTAAATGGCTTTGGCATAGTTAGCCACAGTGACACAGGAGTTGTGGGTTTTGAGATGGAAGGTGAAAGTTACAGAATAGGCAGACCAGCGTGAACAGTACCTCTGTGGCCTGCAGCACTATGGGCAAACACAAAGTCACTTCATTTAGTCAGAGAGAAGTGGTTCCAGACTGTTAATGTCTATCAGAGGAGAAAGCGAGCCCTATGATTATTTTGGTGTAAAGGTCCAAATAAACCCTGTGTAGGTCGTGACCCCACTGATCTGAACCAAATGTGCCATGGTGTCCTCACTTTTGTTGAAAGCATTACCTAGCCTAGTGACTAAGGTAGAGCACGAAATGAATTTTTCACAGTTGCCTTCCTTCCCTAAGCTCTTCCTCAGCGAATGTTGCTATAAAACATTCTTTGGGTAATAACATCTCTGCACACATCTCTGCCTTGCTTTATCCACACAATGGTTTATTGACACAACTTCTTTGTCAGGTAGTCAGCAGGCAGGTTTTAGAAACATGTACACATGCTTATGTGAGCCCAGGTTTTGAAAACAACACCTCTAAAGTATGTTTAAAATTAATGGATTGTATTCAAATCAAATTGTATTGGTCGCTACACATATTTAGCAGATGTTATTGTGGGTGTAGTGAAATGCTTGTGTTCCTTTCTCCAACAGTGCAGTAACATCGAATAATTCATCAATTACTTTATTTCATAAGGCTAATATAGTTAGTTGTTACTTCCATTTCAGCCACCACTGCACTGAAACTACATAAAAATCGCAACAGATCGATATAACTGGGAACATTTCCATTTCCATTGTGTACATATCTCTTTGAAGTTTGGGTCATCCGTAAAATGTCAAACACATTCAGACTAAGACAAAGGAGAGTCCATGAAACGTTTTGACTATCACGCTCCTGTAATGAACACAATGGGAGACAGAGAGCTGGTTTCAAGTGCAGGGCACAGCAGGTGTTTATTGTGAAGGCCCACAGGAGGAGGCAGGTAGCTGGGTCCAGGGGCAGGCAGAAGGTCATACACAGGGGGTCCAAAACAACAACAGTACAGGCAGGGAAAAGGCTAGTAACATAGTCCGGGAGATCAGGCAATAGGTTGATAACAGGAAATCTGAAAGGCTAAAGTACAGACAGGGAATAGGCAAAAGGCGTCGTTAGTGAGGCAGGCATAAACTATCATACACGGGATGATTAAATTATGGGAAAAACAGAGCTCCAAATAGAGGTGTGTCACAAAACAAACAATACCTCACAATGACGGGGTGCAAAGAACTGAACTAAATAGTGTGTGATAATGACATACATGTGTGTGAACAGGTGATCAGAATTCAGGAGATTGGGATCTGGAGAGTGAGCTGCGTTCAGGGGATCTACGTGTTTGAGTGTGTGAGTTTGAAGCAGACGTTACAGCTCCCTTTTCTCCCAGGGGTGTCAATCTTATTTTGCCTCGGGGGCCGCAATGAGGGCCGCACTGAAAATGTGTTATTTCCTCGCCTTAAAGTTTTAAAAAATAGTCTTCTATTCAGAATTTTTGGAAATTCCTATGATCCCTGAAGATCTTTAATTTCTGTTATTATTCGTGAGCTATAATTTCTGAGATTATTAGTGAGCTGTGATTTCTGTGATTATTAAGAAACAGTATAAATTAAGGTCCATTATCATTTATTAACAGTTTCCATTTGGTTTTAGTCATGTTAAAGTATATTGAAATCGTAATATATAACTTTTTTACTCAAACCACCCCTGGGCCGGACTGAACCCCTCGCGGGCCGGACTGAAACCCTCGCGGGCCGGACTGAACCCCTCACAGCCTCCCGGCCATAGTTTTGACACCTGTGATTTACATGGTTCTCAAAATCCGGTCAATATTTATGTAAGCGTGCACATTAGGTCAAGCTAACGGCCCGGGGCCCTGATCAAACAGCCCTTTCATCTGTGGTTTGACCTTCATTGGACTCGGCTCCCAGAAGCCCCTAAAGAAGCTAGGGGTAATCAGATGTCAGGCTGGGTGTTCACCAGGGACTCTGACAGGCAGCACCTTACCCCACACACACTGAGCTCTCTCTCTCTCTCTCTCTCTCTCTCTCTCTCTCTCTCTCTCTCTCACGCTTGCACGCACGCACGTGCTGTCCTATAACAGTGTCCCTCATATACTCATATCCTCCTCCTTGATAGATGTGCTTCTCTGGCTGGCTGTGTGGAGGCAGCTCAGCTCTTCAGGTCTCAGGGTAAATAAAGAAGAGATGATTTGATGACATTGGACCAGAATATACTGTTAGGAGATCCACAGGAAACTACATTGGCCCTCTCACCTACCTGACAGTTCCTTCACAACACTGCCTCTTCCAGGGGACTTAGCTAGCCCTGCGCAGTAGACTTGGGTTGCCTCTGGGTGTGGGCAGTGGGCTGGGCTGGCTACAGACGGCTCACTTAGATTCTCTCTGTGTCCAGTCTGTGTGTGGGCTGTGGGAATATTGCCCTGATGCAGATCAACTCAAGAACACTGCTTACACTGTATCATTGATATGACGTCATGACATTGTATAACTACACAATTACTGGGCATAATGCTGCTTCATGAACAGTGAATAAACATCTCTCCTATGTTGTTTGTGTGTGTGTTATCCATACCATTACATATGTTTGTCAGTTATCAGGACAAAACAGTGTATATGTACTGCAGATTGATTTGTACATTTCGGAAGTGTGGTAATGGTTTGCTGCCCTGTCATGATGAATCATGAACAATGTGTTGTTCCACGGTATGTCATCATAAATGTGTCAAAGTATACCCATATTAAGGTAGACTCTGCAAGATGAAAAAGCAACGTTGCAAATTCTGAAGTCCTAAAGAACATACAATTACTATATGAGGTCGAAAGCCTCTTAAACAGTCGCCACTGTTCTCATTGTGGTGCCGCCTCACATTAAAACATATATATAGTAAGTGGTCATCTAAATGGATAATCCACAAGGCTATGTATTTACTCAGTAAACACAGAGTTAGGATATTTCACTACCCGAGAGGTGTATGGCAGATAAAAGGCCTAACTTTGCGATTTACAATTACTGGAAATGTTTTCAGAGGTTTCTGGAAGTCATTTGTCTGGCGTGGTAAGTTACCGCCACTATCCTCCAGCAATGGGAGCCTTGGTTATGTGTCTGGTGGTTCAGTGTAGCTACTCCTGAGCCAAGTGCAGTCAGAGAGCTCAGTAGGTGGACACTAGCTGTGTTTCGTGGCTCATGAATAAAATTACATGATGCAGAAACTCTAGGGGGGCAGACTCGAGACTCCGGTCTCCAAGCGGTGAGCAGCAGTAAAATATTTCCTAGTTTCCTTTTCAAGAGGCTCTTGTGCTATCAAGCTGAAATGACAAGTAGCAGCTTTTGACTTTGAAACTGCTGCTCTTATGTTGTCTGAAAGATCTCCTTTTTGCTTTCTGTCTCTCATACTCTCTGCCTTTCTCTTTCTGTCTCTCATACTCTCTGCCTTTCTCTTTCTGTCTCTCATACTCTCTGCCTTTCTCTTTCTGTCTCTCATACTCTCTGCCTTTCTCTTTCTGTCCCTCTCTCCCTTAATCTCTCTGACTCACTCTCTCTTCTCTACCTCTGACTAATGAGGGATGACTCTGAGGAAAAAAATGTAACTTTGTGGTCCTCCAGTGCTTCATTCCTGGTTGCTGTGTCCAAAAACAGATTATTTTAACTAAATATTAAGTCTGGAAATGTAGCCCACCCCATTACAAGTACCATCTGTAGATACATTTTCCTGCTACATTGTAAATCCTCTCATTTAAGTCATATCTAGGGCTATTCTTGAAAATGAAAAAGTTATCATACCATGGCCTCGAAAGGAATCAAAATGATGTTTCCAGTTCACTAAAATTGGAGAAAGACTGCACTGTCCCTGTTTGGATGTATTGTAGTCAGGATATGGAACATGACACACAGCTTGCTTAAATCCATATTGTTTATGCTAACCGATTGATTCATATTGCAAATTCTAATTGTCTACATGTTTCTTATGGCTCTTGTTCACCAGTGGAAGTTGAGTTTAGGGCTGGGTGATACATTTGAATTAATCAAATTAATTAGATACAGTTGAAGTCGGAACTTTACATACACCTTAGCCAAATACATTTAAACTCAGTTTTTCACAATTCCTGACATTTAATCCTAGTAAAAATTCCCTGTCTTAGGTCAGTTAGGATCACCACTTTATTTTAAGAATGTGAACTGTCAGAATAATAGTAGAGAGAATTATTTATTTCAGCTTTTATTTATTTCATCACATTCCCAATGGGTCAGAAGTTTACATGCACTCAATAAGTATTTGCTAGTATTGCCTTTAAATTGTTTAACTTGGGTCGAACGTTTCGGGTAGCCTTCCACAAGTTTCCAACAATAAGTTGGGTGAATTTTGGCCCAGTCCTCCAGACAGAGCTGGTGTATCTGAGTCAGGTTTGTAGGCCTCCTTGCTCGCACACACTTTTTCAGTTCTGCCCACAAAGGATTGAGGCCAGGGCTTTGTGATGGCCACTCCAATACCTTGACTTTGTTGTCCTTAAGCCATATTGCCATCTTTGGAAGTATGCTTGGGGTCATTGTCTATTTGGAAGACCCATTTGCGACCAAGTTTTAACTTCCTGACTGATGTCTTGAGATGTTGCTTCAATATATCCACATACTTTTCCTACCTCATGATGACATCTATTTTGTGAAGTGCTGCCACCCCCGTGCTTCATGGTTGGGATGGTATTCTTTGGCTTGCAAGCCTCCCCCTTTTTCCTTCAAACATAACGATGGTCATGATGACCAAACAATTCTATTTTTGTTTCATCAGACCAGAGGACATTTCTCCAAATAGTACGATATTTGTCCCCATGTGCAGTTGCAAACCGTAGTCTGGCTTTTTTTGGTGGTTTTGAAGCAGTGGCTTCTTCCTTGCTGAGCGACTTTTCGGGTTATGTCGATATGGGACTCGTTTTACTGTGGATATAGATATTTTTGTACCTGTTTCCTCCAGCATCTTCACAATGTCCTTTGCTGTTGTTCTGGGATTGATTTGCACTTTTCGCACCAAGGTACGTTCGTCTCTAGGAGACAGAACGCTTCTCCTTCCTGAGCTTTATGACAGCTGCGTGGTCCCATTGTGTTTATACTTGCGTACTTTTGTTTGTACAGATGATCGTGGTACCTTTAGGCTTTTGGAAATTGCTCCCAAGGATGAACCAGACTTGTGGAGGTCTACATATCTTTTTCTGAGTTCTTGGCTGATTTCTTTTGATTTTTCCCATGAATTGTGATGCAGTGAAATAATCTGTCTGTAAACAATTGTTGGAAGAGTTACTTGTGTCATGCACAAAGTAGATGACCTAACTGACTTGCCAAAACTATAGTTTGTTAACAAGAAATGTGTGGAGGGGTTGAAAATGAGGTTTAATGACTCCCACCTAAGTGTATGTAAACTTCCGTCTTCAACTGTATATGTTTTTGAGCGATATTCCAAATGCCTGTATCGCAAGAGTCAGGTTTTTTTTATATATATTTTTTTATGAGCGTTTATGTCCCCTTGTTCTCATGTTGTATTTTTGGTCTCGTCTCCATCGCTCCTCTGTGCTGTGTGCACCTTCCCATTTACACCAGAGATCTGTATATTATGACAAGATGCATGTCTCCGCCCTAACAATGGGAGTCGTCCCAAAGGCTGGAAGGCAGGCGACTAGTTTAGGTCCAAAATAAGCCCATAGAAACGCATTGGGCTTATTTTGGACAGATTTTAGCGAGAGTGAAACATCTCACTTCAAATCAAATCAAATTTTATTTGTCACATACACATGTTTAGCAGATGTTATTGTGGGTGTAGTGAAATGCCTCTTCCTCTATGGTTTACACACACACCAAGACACTCCCCCAGCCTCTCATGCCAGCTAAGTTGAGAGATCATATGTCATATGGACCCTAAAATACATTGAGACAGGTTTTTACTGTAATAAAGGAGATGTTCACTTTTCTAACTATACCCTTTTTATGTCTCAACTATTGAAATTGTGTGCAGGGTGGACACTACTAAAACAAGAGTATCAATGAACATTGATTCTGGAAAATTGTGGTACCACCTACCGCTAGACCAACGACTGTTATGCTAGCTGTCTAGTCAGTGTCTAATACATGTGCAATATAAATAAAACACAATTATATAAGGAATTGACAATTTGTTGTCATTTTGCGAAATAAGTTAGGCCACTTGATTTCAACATCTGAACAAAGTGGACAGGCTAGCATACTTTTCAAACAATTGGAGACAGACAGAAGGGTGTGTTCAACTGTTAAACCTTGTTAGCTAGCAAATAGATCCAAGTTTCCGGTTCCGGTTGGAGCGAGCGGTCGCATCTACACTTCGGTCCGCAGGTAGTATAACTTTTCATTACATTTCGTTATAGTACAACGGTTTGATTTGTCTAATCTTAGCAATTTCTTCTTAGCTAGCTACATAGCCGTCTTTGTATCAACGACAATTGCATAATTATCGTATTTCGTCGTCCTAACGTATCTGCCCAGCAGCTAGCTAAGCAGCTAGCTAACATCCACTGTCCACTAGCACTGTAGAAACTATTACACTCAACTGAACGACTCGATTAGCGTAGTGTCAGCTAGCTACATAGTTGTCTTCGCTGTCTTCGTATCCAAGATAATTGTGCAGTTTAGAGTGTGTAGACTTAGAGTGATTATCTTAATTTACCGAGGTTAGCTAGCCAGCTATTTGTCGTCCTTAACGTAGGAAATGCTGCTAGCTAGCTAGCCAACAGCTAGCCAACCTCTACCGAATTGAACTCCAACTACCCGGTCAACATTCCGCGTCGCTCCACAGGTAGTATCACATTTTCATTTCACTTCATTACAGTACAACGGTTTGTTTTGTTTGATCGTAGCTAGCCAGCTACATAGCCGTCTTTGTATCTAAGACAATTGTGTAGTCTAGAGCGATTTTCTAGGTTAGCTGGCCAGCTATTGTCGTTCTTTTAACGTAGCTAGCCAGCTAGCCCCCGAATAGCAGCACTGTAGTAACTATTACAGTACAACGGTTTGTTTTGTTTGATCGTAGCTAGCTAGCTACATAGCCGTCTTTGTATCTAAGACAATTGTGTAGCCTAGAGCGATTTTCTAGGTTAGCTGGCCAGCTATTGTCGTTCTTTTAACGTAGCTAGCCAGCTAGCCCCGAATAGCAGCACTGTAGTAACTATTACAGTACAACGGTTTGTTTTGTTTGATCGTAGCTAGCTAGCTACATAGCCGTCTTTGTATCTAAGACAATTGTGTAGCCTAGAGCGATTTTCTAGGTTAGCTAGCCAGCTATTGTCGTTCTTTTAAGGTAACGTAACGCAATCAACCTGCTAGCTAGCCAGCTAGCCCCGTATAGCAGCACTGTAGAAACTATTACACTCGACGGAACGACTTGATTAGTGTAGTGTCAACATCGCAGCCACTACCAGCTAGCCTACTCCAGCAGTACTGTATCATTTCAATCATTTTAGTCAATAAGATTCTTGCTACGTAAGCTTAACTTTCTGAACATTCGAGACGTGTAGTCCACTTGTCATTCCAATCTCCTTTGCATTAGCGTAGCCTCTTCTGTAGCCTGTCAACTATGTGTCTATCTATCCCTGTTCTCTCCTCTCTGCACAGACCATACAAACGCTCCACACCGCGTGGCCGCGGCCACCCTAATCTGGTGGTCCCAGCGCGCACGACCCACGTGGAGTTCCTGGTCTCCGGTAGCCTCTGGAACTGCCGATCTGCGGCCAACAAGGCAGAGTTCATCTCAGCCTATGCCTCCTCCAGTCCCTCGACTTCCTGGCACTGACGGAAACATGGATCACCACAGATAACACTGCTACTCCTACTGCTCTCTCTTCGTCCGCCCACGTGTTCTCGCACACCCCGAGAGCTTCTGGTCAGCGGGTGGTGGCACCGGGATCCTCATCTCTCCCAAGTGGTCATTCTCTCTCTCTCCCCTCACCCATCTATCTATCGCCTCCTTTGAATTCCATGCTGTCACAGTTACCAGCCCTTTCAAGCTTAACATCCTTATCATTTATCGCCCTCCAGGTTCCCTCGGAGAGTTCATCAATGAGCTTGATGCCTTGATAAGCTCCTTTCCTGAGGACGGCTCACCTCTCACAGTCCTGGGCGACTTTAACCTCCCCACGTCTACCTTTGACTCATTCCTCTCTGCCTCCTTCTTTCCACTCCTCTCCTCTTTTGACCTCACCCTCTCCCCTTCCCCCCCTACTCACAAGGCAGGCAATACGCTCGACCTCATCTTTACTAGATGCTGTTCTTCCACTAACCTCATTGCAACTCCCCTCCAAGTCTCCGACCACTATCTTGTATCCTTTTCCCTCTCGCTCTCATCCAACACTTCCCACACTGCCCCTACTCGGATGGTATCGCGCCGTCCCAACCTTCGCTCTCTCTCCCCCGCTACTCTCTCCTCTTCCATCCTATCATCTCTTCCCTCTGCTCATACCTTCTCCAACCTTTCTCCTGATTCTGCCTCCTCAACCCTCCTCTCTTCCCTTTCTGCATCCTTTGACTCTCTATGTCCCCTATCCTCCAGGCCGGCTCGGTCCTCCCCTCCCGCTCCGTGGCTCGATGACTCATTGCGAGCTCACAGAACAGAGCTCCGGGCAGCCGAGCGGAAATGGAGGAAAATATCCCTGCGGACCTGGCATCCTTTCACTCCCTCCTCTCTACATTTTCCTCCTCTGTCTCTGCTGCTAAAGCCACTTTCTACCACTCTAAATTCCAAGCATCTGCCTCTAACCCTAGGAAGCTCTTTGCCACCTTCTCCTCCCTCCTGAATCCTCCTCCCCTCCCCCCCCTCCCTCTCTGCAGATGACTTCGTCAACCATTTTGAAAAGAAGGTCGACGACATCCGATCCTCGTTTGCTAAGTCAAACGACACCGCTGGTTCTGCTCACACTGCCCTACCCTGTGCTCTGACCTCTTTCTCCCTCTCTCTCCAGATGAAATCTCGCTTCTTGTGACGGCCGGCCGCCCAACAACCTGCCCGCTTGACCCTATCCCCTCCTCTCTTCTCCAGACCATTTCCAGGACCTTCTCCCTTACCTCACCTCGCTCATCAACTCATCCCTGACCGCTGGCTACGTCCCTTCCGTCTTCAAGAGAGCGAGAGTTGCACCCCTTCTGAAAAAACCTACACTCGATCCCTCCGATGTCAACAACTACAGACCAGTATCCCTTCTTTCTTTTCTCTCCAAAACTCTTGAACGTGCCGTCCTTGGCCAGCTCTCCCGCTATCTCTCTCAGAATGACCTTCTTGATCCAAATCAGTCAGGTTTCAAGACTAGTCATTCAACTGAGACTGCTCTTCTCTGTATCACGGAGGCGCTCCGCACTGCTAAAGCTAACTCTCTCTCCTCTGCTCTCATCCTTCTAGACCTATCGGCTGCCTTCGATACTGTGAACCATCAGATCCTCCTCTCCACCCTCTCCGAGTTGGGCATCTCCGGCGCGGCCCACGCTTGGATTGCGTCCCTACCTGACAGGTCGCTCCTACCAGGTGGCGTGGCGAGAATCTGTCTCCTCGCCACGCGCTCTCACCACTGGTGTCCCCAGGGCTCTGTTCTAGGCCCTCTCCTATTCTCGCTATACACCAAGTCACTTGGCTCTGTCATAACCTCACATGGTCTCTCCTATCATTGCTATGCAGACGACACACAATTAATCTTCCTTTCCCCTTCTGATGACCAGGTGGCGAATCGCATCTCTGCATGTCTGGCAGACATATCAGTGTGGATGACGGATCACCACCTCAAGCTGAACCTCGGCAAGACGGAGCTGCTCTTCCTCCCGGGGAAGGACTGCCCGTCCATGATCTCGCCATCACGGTGACAACTCCATTGTGTCCTCCTCCCAGAGCGCCAAGAACCTTGGCGTGATCCTGGACAACACCCTGTCGTTCTCAACCAACATCATGGCGGTGGCCCGTTCCTGTAGGTTCATGCTCTACAACATCCGCAGAGTACGACCCTGCCTCACACAGGAAGCGGCGCAGGTCCTAATCCAGGCACTTGTCATCTCCCGTCTGGATTACTGCAACTCGCTGTTGGCTGGGCTCCCTGCCTGTGCCATTAAACCCCTACAACTCATCCAGAACGCCGCAGCCCGTCTGGTGTTCAACCTTCCCAAGTTCTCTCACGTCACCCCGCTCCTCCGCTCTCTCCACTGGCTTCCAGTTGAAGCTCGCATCCGCTACAAGACCATGGTGCTTGCCTACGGAGCTGTGAGGGGAACGGCACCGCAGTACCTCCAGGCTCTGATCAGGCCCTACACCCAAGCAAGGGCACTGCGTTCATCCACCTCTGGCCTGCTCGCCTCCCTACCATTGAGGAAGTACAGTTCCCGCTCAGCCCAGTCAAAACTGTTCGCTGCTCTGGCCCCCAATGGTGGAACAAACTCCCTCACGACGCCAGGACAGCGGAGTCAATCACCACCTTCCGGAGACACCTGAAACCCCACCTCTTCAAGGAATACCTAGGATAGGATAAGTAATCCTTCTCACCACCCCCCCTTAATGATTTAGATGCACTATTGTAAAGTGGCTGTTCCACTGGATGTCAGAAGGTGAATTCACCAATTTGTAAGTCGCTCTGGATAAGAGCGTCTGCTAAATGACTTAAATGTTAAATGTAAGTTGGCTAAACTTGAAGTATAAAGATTAGCTGGCTAATCACTAGCACTTGGGCTTGAAAGATTGTTGATGAGGCCTGTGCTAATTTTAGCCGCCTAATGCCTGCTGCAAGAAGGTAGTCATTAGTGAATGTGCATTATGCATGTTTCCAGTTCAATTTGAAACAATAAAAGGGAAGTTTCATAGACAGACTTGAAAGCCATGATTAGCGATTATTGCAAAAAAATCTAATTACATTATTAGTGGGTCTTAGTCATTATTAGTGGCTGTGGAAGGCTTATATATATTTAGCCGAAGTATAACTTCACAAGCACCTGAATTCATTAGATTTTTGCTGACTGTTTGAAATGCAGTGTATTTGACCTTTAATTGTATAACAACGCTTATTTAGAAGAAACATATATTTTATATATATATATATATATATATATATATATATATATATATATATATATATTGTGCATCGCCCATACATAAAAAAAAAAACAAATAGGCCATATCGCCCAGCCCTAGTTGAGGCAGTGTTCAGGAATTCAGTACAGGCCCATTGTTATATATATCGTTGGGAAAGTTGTGATGGTTGGAGCGGGGATAGCCAACTGGCCTCTGGGTCCATATGGAGGGAACAGACCCTAATGCAGTCAGTTCTGTCAGTTTGGACAGGGACCATTCTCAGATGATCTTCTCTCTACCAGTTTTTCTCTGTTCCCCTTGTTGTTGCAGTCTCTCTGAAAACCAGGTTGCATTGCCTTTCACAGATGACTAACAACCCCACCCCCAAAAAACCTTCTCCCTCCGTCGCCCCTCCTTCCCTCTCTTCTCCCATCCACACCACTCTACATATAGCAAGAATCACTCAACTGGAACTGAGGAGAAACACTTGCCTGCGAACACATGATTCACTTAGTCAATTAGCCCTTTCATTCAATGCTTTTTTTAATATCTCCTGAAAGATGCTTTGGCTTTTGTGTGCTATTCATTCCAGAGACAGTAATCGGTTAACAAGCCGATCTTGAAGCCGCTGCCCTTCCAAGCCCTAGAGGCGAGAGACCGAGACAGAGAGAGAGAAAGAAAGGGGGAGAGAGAGTGGAGTAGTTAGCACAGAGTTAGTCTTAAACTCTGGGGCTCTTAAACAACGCTAGAAGCTGTGATTCAACAGCAGCTATATCACAACTACAGAAAACCCCCTCAGGGACTTAATAAATAATACACATTTAAAGTACTGTGCACTAAACACACACACACACACACACACACACTCATTCTGACACACACACTGAAACCCACTCATTGTATTTACAGTTGCTCCGAGGCATTGTATTTAATGATACAGTGTGCTACACGGCTTTGATGGTGAAGAAGAAGAAGAAGAAGAAGAAGAAGAAGAAGAAGAAGAAATCTACTCTGAACTCTAAATATGAAATGTATGGTTGCTAAGTACATCAAACGTAATCATTTATTCATCTGGATGTTACTTTAGGCAGTTCTGTATGATAATCATGTGTAGCGAGGCGCAGAGAGACATAATTTCAACCTATGGCTATATGAGGAAATGTCTACTGTATCAGCTAGTCCAACAGAATTTGTCAGCTGTGAGGAAATGTGGTGCACAGTCCTTGCTCGGATGAATTAAGACTGCAGAATAGTGAAAAGCTGCTGGCTGGAAGACTAATGATCTATCTAAATCCTGTGTCAAATGCCCTCTCTTTCCATAATGTCACTAACATATTTGGTACATCTAGTCACAGAATGCCCACTGAACTGAATTTGGTTTTAATTTCAACAGTTGGATTAAGATGGCCTTAGAGACACATTGGCCTACATCTATTTGGATAAAAGCAGACACTTTTGCAAGCTTGATTGTGTCAAAACATCCTAAAAAGCCCAATGGCGTTGGCGGATGAAAAACTATGTGTATTTTCAAACTTGTGGCACTTTTGTTAATGCACTGCTGCTCTTGAATACCAATGGGCTGACCTTGGGACCTTTGGCGTTCGTTGGGCTGTAGTCATCAACATAGTCATCTGTTTGAGCTTTTTTTTAAGTGAGCGAAGGTGCTGCATGGCAGGTGCCACCCTGAATGTGCACGTCTCCGCCTCACAGAGCACAGAGACGGGCTGATTAGCAAGTGTGAGATCACCCGCCTGTCAAGTCTATACAACAGTTGTGTAGCCCTCCTGAAGAGAGCATTGTGTTAGAACATAGAAAATAAATAAATAAAGCACAAAGAAAAGTTCAAAGTTCAACGCTCTACAATGTATACATTATGGACACTACAGAATAGTTTAAGATTTTCCATTTAACATTTTCCCTCAATTATACTGCAGAATCCCAATTGAATTGACTCTTACTAACAAATAGATATATATCTACAATGCTGATTGGAGGTATATCATACATTTGGTCAGTGGGAATTTTAGGAGAGAGTCAAATTTGGAATGGGCATAGGGGTATGTGCTGGTTGTTTCCATATGTACAGAAGAGGAGGGGACACAATATATTTCACCATAGGTTTAGTAACATTATTTTTTTCTACTCGCCTTCCTGCTGTCTGCTGGCCTGGGTCAGGTTTGTGGTTCCCAACCTTTTTCGGTTACTCTACCATCAACTGTTTTTTGCTCTGCCTGGAGTATCCCTGAAGTACCCCTCGTGTGCATTTTACCAGTAGGCCTATGGTCTCATGGCTCTATCCCCTGTGGGAGTACTCCCAGGGGTCCTAGTACCCCTGGATGGGAACCACTGTTCTAGAAGGACGATCACCCTGCCTGGTTCTGCTTATCTAAGCTAACCAGTCTGGTCCAGTTTTGCCCACTGCTCACTTTAAGCTGAGCTTTATGCATAGTTTCCCCATTGAGCTGAATGTGTGGTCCATTGTGAGTGTGGTGACAGGCAAACAGCATACGGACCAACAAGGGGAATATAGAAGAAGTAGTGGGCACAGCTACAAGCAACAGGGAAAGGCAGGCAGACAGCTCGGTCACTCAGGGACTGAAACAAAACATCACACTGTGCTAGAACCTCTCTATTCTCCATTAAAGTTAAGAGGCCTCACACCTAATAATCCTGAAGGGCACTTCATGATAACAAAAAATGTTTGTCCAGGTATTTATTTTAGTTTAACAGTAACTATGCCTTACATGCCTTTAACCACCACTGGTAGAACTAGAGGAGACACCTCCATGTTGGAATGCTCTCTCTCTAGTGTATCTCTCTGTGTCATATCTGGGATGATACTCTGCACGACACTACACATTTTACAGCTAGCCTAGTTCATCATGCTGAATGACAGACAGAGCTATAGAAGACACTGAGCAGTGAGCTGCCTTCTTTATTAGTTCTCAGTGAGCTGAGTATACTATAGTGTAGTTAAACAAAAAGGCCCGAGGAGGTGTGGTATATGGCTGTTCTTATGTACAAGCAACGTGGAGTGCCTGGATACAGCTCTTAGCCGTGGTATATTGGCAATATGTCATAAACACCCAAGGAGCCTTATTGCTTTTATAAACTGGTTACTCATGTAATTAGAGCAGTAAAAATAATATTTTTGTCATACCCGTGGTATACTGTTTGATATACCATGGCTTTCAGACAGTTAGCATTCAGGGCTCAAACCACCCAGTTTATAATATGGTATATATACTGTAGTATTCACTGTGGAGTTTTTGCAGACTAAAGTCCATAACCTGTAGGTAGGTAGGACAGGGCTCTGAATGGATAGTTCTGAGCTTTTGATATTTTCTTAAACCTGTATAGAACACAACATGGTCTATACTCAGCGTGTAGGTTTCTCACTTATGAATAGCACAAATTGGGATGTGTGGGTATATGCAATATAATGCAATATTCAATATTGTAATGTTTACTATATTTAAAGTGTAGTGTTTTTGTGGTAGTGTTGAACAATTAACCAACATTTCTGAGGGTTTTCGGTTATTAAACAACTAATTGACTGACGTCGGTTCAGTTACTTGAATGAATTCCATTTACTTGTTCTTTTTTGTGAGCCGTGCCATTTCTCTAGAGAGAAATCAAGTATGGAACTGTGGGCCACTGGGCTGAAGGGAGTTGTAGTTTTCATTAAGCAAATATTGAATCTAGTTCAGCGCAGAAACGTGGTAATTAACTACAATGACCATAATCCAGTGTGCCTGTTTTTTTTCCTTCTCAGACATACAGATCTCTGGACAGATACACTTTTAAGCTTGCTACTTTAGGTTAGACACACACACACACACACACACACACCCCACACACCACATGAGAGAGGAATGTACACAACACAACGACATTAGGGACAGAGACAGTTCATGAAAGTATGGCTTATCTACTAATAAAATGATCGTCAGACAGCTATTTCTATTGATATCTACCCAATGTGGAACTGATAGAGACAATGGATGATTTTCAAGGATTTGCCTATTGGGATGTTCATAATTTTTGGCTTGTGAATTTCCAGTAAAAAGCTCTAAAATCATTGTAATGTCATTATTTCACAAGGCATTTCATGTTTAAAAAAAATGGAAAACTGCGATGATTTTTTGGTAATTGAACCGCAACCGTACCAACGTCAAAAAGCACTAATCGCTCAACACTATATTGCGAACATTACTGTAGTATTTACTGCAGGTTTTTTTTGCGGATAATACTGTATTTTCATTAGTATCCTAGAGTATACTACAGAATTCTATAGTAAGTACTGTAGTATTCTATAGTAAACTGTAGTATTTTTTCATGTGGGCTAGCTGCCTCTGAGCAGAGCCCAAAGAGCCTCAGCCAGAGCAGCTGTGGGTCTCACATGACTCACTCATTACTAATGTGTTACACAGCTCTGCCAATGGAAATCTGACCGCTGAATCTCAATCAGTGTTTGATCTGTTCCACTCTTTGAATAATGAGCTTGAAAGGAATAGATACTGAATACGGTGGAAAGTCTAGATGAAATTATTATTATTTCAACATTGTCTTTTTCCATATAATTAACCATGTCTGTAATGCTATCCATATTTCAGGGAGTGTTTTGATGTCGATGCTCTGTTCACCAGCAACTGGGTTTGGAATTACAAGCCTGGAATAATAAGAACTTTTTTTTTTTAAGGTTTGTTGTTCTGCTGTTCAAAGTGTGTCCCATTTCTCAACACAATTTTATACACCAGTCTGCCTCAATGAGTGGGTTGTAAATGTGTTTCCGTCTGGCACAGTGTTATAATAATCACAATAATTTGCCTGCATAAACAGCTCACACAAAAAAAGAGGCAGTGATTGCAGTGCAGGGCTTGTTGCCGAACTGGGACCACATCATACACCACATGATCTTTGTGCCCTTCCTACATTACATCAGCCAGCCTCACAGTTCACACTGACAGACAGACAGCTCGGATGAGATGACAAGCCCATACACCATGTTCGTGTCAGCAGTGCTCTGATATGCTCCTTGTCCAGAGAACATGAGTGTCATTCTTCACATTCTTCCCCAGAGCCTCAGTTCTTTCAGGATAACCTTCAAGTTATCTCTCCATCAGTACATGTCTGTTAGGGAGTGAAGGAGAGAAGAGAGAGGGGAAGGGGGAGAGAGGGGAAGGGGAAAAGAGGGGAAGGGAGCGGGTGGGGCTAGTAGTAGATTGGGTTGCTTGTTACAAACACTGAGTTGGTCTGGCCTGCTTGAGGAACGGGAGCTCTCAGTAGCAGCAGGGCCCTGGCAGTCTGGCATGGCTCCTAGATGTATACTGTGTAGGAGTGAGCAGGCAGACTTCAGGCCAATACTGTTGTGTGAACCCTTCCCATGGTCCCCTTGGGAATAGTGTTCTCCAGACAGGCCAGGCCAGAGAGGAAGTGGACTGAGCCTAGGACGAGGAGACCGAGGGGACGGCCCTCTGGGGCGGGGTTACTGAGGTTGTCTCCACGGACACGCCAGTGCCCAGTGGGAGACAAGCAGCAGACTTGTTTGATGTGCTGCCATTACACAGGTTCTCATGGTCCTAGCTGCTAACACATTCACACTAACACACACACACACACACACCTACAGTACAGCTGAATAGGAAACTGGAGTAACGCTCCAAGCTCTCCAAAAGTTATGCTTCCACCTTGGCACTGAAAATGTCAGCTCCCGTTTATTACGTCATTTTAGGCCCATAGCATCCAGATTGCAAGCATCTTGCCTTGCGTCACCATAATGCAGTCATACTGTGGGAGGGAGTTAACGCACAGAGGCTGCACACCCAGAGCTCTGATGTGAGTCACTCTGCAGATCTGATTGCTGTCTCTCTGCTGACTGTAGCCTAGCATCATTCAGATGTTACCTTGATCTGCAATGTCCTGGTCTGGCTATCAGTTAACTGCATATGACCGTGACAGAACGTAGTCTGTTAGGGCCACAGCAGGATAGACGTGTGTAGTCACTAACCATAAGTAAGGCTCTTAGTTCATGCAACCTGACCAGGCACAACTTAGGGCCCTAGACATAAGCTTTAACCTACAGTTATATCTGGACACACAGTAATGCGGTCCGCCTAAACACAGGACCTAAGCCATATAACCATTTAGATTTCTCACACCAGCCTGTTTGTGATCTTTACGGCAAAGATGGCCGATAAATGAAGATGTCTTAGGCCGTTTATCATTGAAGAAAAATGGTCACATTACCAGTCCGCTTAAGGGGTGGCTCTGCCATAGAAACAAATGCGATAGCAGCTGGGTCTGGTCTGCTAAGTTTATTCACTGTATATAAACCTGAAAAAATGAGGGACAGGGAAGTCTCACTTCCTTTTCTGTCTCTGCTTACAGTCCTGTAATCCTGATAGTCAAACAGGCCAAACCTAATTGGTGGATATGTGTCCATGTGCTCAGGGTGTCATGCCCTGCCTAATCAACATCAACTGTCTGCAAATGACCTACACGCTGCCTCATTAGAGAAGAAGGCCTCAGCAGAAACACAGGGCTTATAGGGAAACGATATGCCATTGCTACAGTATGCTGCTCGCCAATGGCAGAGAACTACAAGGGTCAGTTTCATGGTGGGAGTGTTTGGCCTGGAATGAGACGATCACTTACATAGTTATTTTTGTGTCATGACTCATGCCTCATGTAAAATAACAACTTGCTCGTTTTATGCTGACATTGTTGCCTGAAATCTTTTGCGTTTTTTACCCTTCCAATGTTCCACTTTTATACACACCAATGCCTCATTTCTCACCATTTGCTGTACAAAAATACTATTTCAAAGACTTTGATCGCTCTGATTTGTTCGTCTTTGGTCGATCTACCACAGTTCACATCAACACCCAATACTAGTCTCTGCAAAAGAGAACATAGTCGAGATAGGCACAGAGCCTCCAACCATTATGCAGCCCGGCGTATTCCATTGAGTCCCAGAGAACACATTAAACTCCAAAACCACCAGCTGCTGAACTTCACCTCCCATCAGCTCTCAGGCTAAATTCTTAATCGCTCTTTTCCGATTGAACACTGCCCAGATGGCCACTGTACTGTAGCTACAGTAAGTATCTTCCCTCCCCCTGCCCCCTAGTTATTCTCCCTGTGCGGTGACTGAGGCTCTGCTGTGCCACATAGGACTCCGTAGGAGTGTTTGCATACCTACTGTAGCTAGCTAACCATGTCTGATAGTACTGTAGTGAGGTCATGGAGAACGTGGCATGGAGTCCTGGAGACCTCCTGAAAAGCACTCACCAAACCACACACTCCCCAGGCCAGCACGCAGTCAGCCGCTCTGAACTCTGCTCTCCTAATTAGTCCTTTCTAGTAACAGTCATGATTTAGGTCCACACAAAAACACCCCTATTCCCAACTGGAGTCCATCAATCTCCTGTACGGCAGCAGCCCCAGTCCCAGCCAAGGTATACACCACAGCAGGCCAAGCATGTACTATTATGTACACTACCTATGTTCACGTGCACACAGATGACACATTCTAATTTCATTAACAGACCAGTTTCGGCAAGTCTTTGTTGCTGCGGCTTCGCCAACTCGGCTGGAAACTTGAAATACCAAATGAAATATTATATTTTCTCTGAGTTGCTGATTTAGTGATCTGTGTCCTGTTGTAGCCAGGCTAAGCTGTGGGTTGAGCTGGGCCGGGCTGGCCTGAGCTGCAGGGAGATTGACTGACTGACTCTATGTCCAGCTGGAGTCGACTTAATCTATCTGGACTGACTGACTCAGACAGAAGGACTTAATGGGCGAAGCAGATGATATTTGGGGAGTTAGGGAGAGGTGCAATAACAGACATCATTTATTGATCTATGTGACCTGGTTGGTCAAGTTGCCAGAGTGGGACATCAGAGCTCCCATCAAGGAGGCAGGTCTGGAAGAAGTGCAGTTATGATCTAAATCTCCTGCTAGCTAGGTGTTTTAAAAACACGATGGGATATCAGGTCAACATGTACTTTTACCTCTAAGCTTGTTTTCATATCTCTCTCTCTATTGTGTCATCTCCTAATCTAAATTGAAGAGTCTTACATAGGTATTCTCCTTGGTTCCAGTGACATTGACTATTTGTGGATTTGTGTTTGTGTGTGCACAGTATATTGTTTATCGGATATAGAGTTACCAGTCTAATGAGTTTAAAGACTGTCTAGAGTAGACCTTAGCAGTGTGTCCACAGCCCCTCCGTTATCAGATGTCACCTGTATTCTCAGTATGTAGCCTCCTCTTCCATCTTCATAGGCCTTATACGATACATATTGTGGCATAACACATGATCAGTCCTTCTGTGCTTTTGGTAGTTCTCTCCAAATTACAATTACGCGGCTTGTTTACATGCTCTTCTCATCGCATGAACATTTTAGTCTTTTAATTTGGCTGATTTGGGAAGCTGATCTGTTTTACCTGTATGTCTGGATGGTTGGAAGTGTAATAGCAATCAGCAGAGCTGCAAACTAATAACGTTGAAGAGGGCACACTGGTGCGTAATGCCATATGGTCTGAGCCCATGCCTCCGAGTGGATTTCTGCTGATAACCAGTAACATACAGTGGTGCTGAGTGGATAAGAATCACATGAACATCCAAGAAACACGATGTGTGCTCATAAACAGACTGTATTAATAGTGGTGCTCAGGTGTTGGAATTCTATTTGCATGTGAGCCAGCCAGCCAGGAGGTCTCTGTGTAACTATAGCCAGGCTGCCAACATATTACTGTAATGTCCATATCCCAGAAATTGAGACCTGGGCCACTGCCCTATTGAGGTATGTTCATATAAGAGTACAGGCGAGCTGAGAGAGGGTAAAGCATTTTCAGAGTTGAGTTGTAGCTTCTCTTGTAGTGAATGACAGTGTGTGTGGTTGCATTCCCTGGTTTTGGTTGACTTGTTTGTTTGCTGCGTATGTTCTTCGTGAGTGGCGTGCTGCTGGAGTCCAAACATCCTGCATGTGACATGGGGTTTTAATTGTGCACGGCGCTGTGTGTGTGTGTGTGTGTACACGCATGTGTGTGGGTGTGTTCGTGTGCGTGCATAAGCACTCTTAAAGGTCCACATTCATTCATCCAGCGGTACCCAGCAGCTCCCAGCCAGCTCAGCTCCCTTCAACAGAGTGGCTGTTGTGCGGCCCGTCTGGAACTGCGTCAGCTCCTCTGGGAAAAATTGAGAAATTGCTAAGTACATTTCTGGAAAGGACGTTATGTGAGGAGTAATCCTGGATTCTGGTGGGTCGATTCAGGGGGAATCTGAATGGTGGGTAGATTAGGGGCTGGATATGATCTGTATTCCAGTCTCTTCTAATCTCTCTGAGCTGGATAAGGGTTTGTAAAGCAGCTCTGAGGCACACTGACTGTCTTCCTCCTGTCTGTCTTCTCTTCATAAAGTATGCCACCTGGCTGACCAGACACCATTATTCACAGTCCCAGGGGTGTGTCGGTTACCCTGGGGTGGAGTCTGTGTCCCCAGCTCCTCCTCCAGCATCCTGGGGCATGTCATAGGTCATAGAGGAGATGTCTCCATGTGTTAAAGACCAAACCTGGCTCTCCTCCAATGGAACATGTGAACAACACGACCCCCTCAGGACTTCACCTCATCACTGCCTGATTCGGATGGAAGCAGAGCACCAAAAGCAACTAGATTCAGCCGCAGGCCTATTTGTGTTGGCACGGATGGTTGGCGGGGCATTACATAATTATAATCATTTGTACACTAAAAATGAACCACAACTAAGCCCTAAAAGAGATTTGTACTTGACAATAACAATAGTCATACCTTGATTATACTGAGACACGATCACATTCCTCTTTTTATTGTGGGAATTCTTGGTGAAGAGATTTCCTAAATTTCCAGGCCTCCTTCATTCTCTCACAGTTTTATGATGCAATTCTATTTCCCAGGTCCATTTTAGATATGATTTGTATTATTCTCATGAACCCTCAACTGACCTGAATGGCATAACTCATGGTGATGGCTGCATTTGCGTTAAACCTACTGTCAGAATGGGATAAGATGTTTAATGTGTTGAGCAGACTTGTGTTGAGCTCGAGGGAGGGAGGGAGGGAGGGAGGGAGGGAGGGAGGGAGGGAGGGAGGGAGGGAGGGAGGGAGGGAGGGAGGGAGGGAGGGAGGGAGGGAGGGAGGGAGGGAGGGAGGGGGAGGGAGAACACTGTACAGGCCCAGCTTATATTGGCAGGTTGGGAGGGAGGGAGGGAGAGAGAGAGGGCATTGGAGGTGTGTACAGGCCCAGGTTACACAGGGAGGGTGGTAGTTAGGACTGAGCCCAGGCCATGCAGGGTTGTGTGTTGGGCCACAGCAGACCCTCTCTTTATCAGCCTGATTGGTCACATCTGGCATCATTACTCCCACCTTTGAGTCATCCAGCATGGAGGGGGAACGGAGGAGGCTGGGGTGGACAGAGGGGGCTGAAGGGGGATGGATGGGGCTGCAGGCTCTGAGGGTCAGACCTGCATGTGAGGGTTTAGCGAAAGGAAACAAGTTAGTGTTTATCGTCACTGGCCAAGTGGCCAGGCTATGCTGCTGTGTTTTATGTTCTGTTGGTGTTTCCACATAAACACAGTCTGGAGGACAACATGGCTCCTTTAATCAGACTCCTTTTCCTCTTAAGGTATCCAGTTTCTCTATTTCCAATTAGCTACATCAGAGATTGACTCAAGACAAAAGCGAGGTCCACAGAGCACTCTAGCAGTTCCTGTCATTACAATTCTACTGCTCCACTGTATTAGAATCACACAAATGACAAATAAGACCTTAAGTACTTTACATACCAATACTATACTGTGTGGAATATTGTAAGTTAAGGAAAGTATACTTAACAAAAATATAAATCAGTCAATTTTATTAAATTCATGAGGCCCTATGGATTTTACATGACTGGGAATATAGTTTCCGTTTAAGTCTGTTTGTCACACATATCTTAAAAAAACATGCTGTCGTACACATCGATCCAGAGCATCTCAAACATGCTCAATGGGTGACATGCTGGGTGGGTATGCTCAATGGGTGACATGCTGGGTGGGTATGCTCAATGGGTGACATGCTGGGTGGGTATGCTCAATGGGTGACATGCTGGGTGGGTATGCTCAATGGGTGACATGCTGGGTGGGTATGCTCAATGGGTGACATGCTGGGTGGGTATGCTCAATGGATGACATGCTGGGTGGGTATGTAGGCCATGGAAGAAGAACTGGGACATTTCTGACTGACCGGCTCTAAATCGGTTTTATGTAGAAAAAATTACAATTGTGATTTTTACATTGGCTAAAAGTAGAGACTCGGAGCTAGAAAATGTTATATCATACACTACAGTTGAGGAACAATGGGAAAGTTATTCTGCTCTAAAAGTTGATAAACTTGTAACCTCACTTTTGAGAGTGCTCCAAACCCGCCATAAAAAAGCCAGACTACGGTTTGCAACTGGACATGGGGACAAAGATCGTACTTTTTGGAGAAATGTCCTCTGGTCTGATGAAACAAAAATAGAACTCTTCGGCCGTAATGACTGTCGTTATGTTTGGAGGAAAAAGGGGGACGCTTGCAAGCCGAAGAACAGCATCCCAACTGTGAAGCACGGGGGTGGCAGCATCATGTTGTGTGGGTGCTTTGCTGCATGAGGGACTGGTGCACTTCACAAAATAGATGGCTTCATGAAGACGGAAACGTATGTGGTTATATTGAAGCAACATCTCAAGACATCAGTCAGGAAGTTAAAACTTGGTTGCAAATGGGGCTTCCAAATGGACAATGACCCTAAGCATACTTCCAAAGTTGTGGCAAAATGGCTTATGGACAACAAAGTCAAGGTATTTGAGTGGCCATCAGAAAGCCCTGACCTCAATCCTATAGAAAATTTGTGGGCAGAACTGAGAAAGCATGTGCGAGCAAACCTGACTCAGTTACACCAGCTCTTCTAGGAGGAATGGGCCAAAATTCACCCAAATTATTGTGGGAAGCTTGGGGAAGGCTACCCAAAACATTTGACCCAAGTTAAACAATTTAAAGGCAATGCTACCAAATACTAATTGAGTGTATGTAAACTTTTGACCCACTGGGAATGTGATGAAAGAAATGAAAGCTGAAATAAATAATTCTCTCTGCTATTATTCTGACATTTCACATTCTTAAAATAAAGTGGTGATCCTAACTGACCTAAAGCTGGGATTTTTTTCTGGGATTAAATGTCAGGAATTGTGAAAAACTGAGTTTAAATGTGTTTGGCTAAGGTGTATGTAAACTTCCGACTCCGACTGTAGCTTGCTAAACAATGAACCATAATTACAACTCATAACGTTACTACCCTGCATGAATCTACAGGTAGCTAACCAACCAGGTTCAATGTAAGCTAGCTAACATTAGGCTATAAGTAGCAATGCAAATGGCTCTGAAATACGAATAATATTACTACACAGATCATACAAGTGAAATTAGCTAGCCAGCCAGCTAACGTTAGCAAGCTAGCTATCAGTGCACTTTAACTTGAAATGAAAATGACTTTGACAAAATTAGAAACGTGTAATATCTGAAAATGTAGCTTCTCCCTCTCTGTCACGGATGTCATGGTTGCCCTTAGTTTGAAGATAGTATAAAACACCTGTTTCCAGAATAAAACAGCCTTCTGTGTGTTTTCTTTTCAAATCTGTCTGCATATTTGCAATGAAACGACAGAATTTTCTCCTTCTCCTTAGCTATCATACTCTAATTCCACTGATTTCAAAACTCGATCCTCCAGATAGTGGAGAGCATCACTTATGTAGCTCTGTAGAGCATTCCTGCAGTCAGCATGCCGACTGAACGCTCCCTCAAAACCTGCAGTCAGCATGCCGACTGAACGCACCCTCAAAACCTGCAGTCGGCATGCTAACTGCAGGAATGTCCAACTGTGCTGTTGCCAGAGAATTTAATGTTAATTCCTCTACCATAAGCCACCTGCAACGTCGTTTTAGAGAATTTGGCAGTAGCAACTGGCCTCACAACTGCAGACCACGTGTAACCACGCCAGCCCATGAGCTTGACATCTGTGGCATTGTGTTATTGTCCCCAGCACAAGGTGCACCTGTGTAATGATTATGCCATTTAATCAGGTTAGTAAAATGCCACACCTGTCAGCTGGATAGTAAAGGAGAAATGCTCACTGACAGGGATGTAAACAAATATGTGCTCAACATTTGAGAGGAATAAGCTTTTTGTCCATATGGAACATTTCTGGAAACTTTTATTTCAGCTCATGAAACACTTTAAATGTTGTATTTATATTTTTTATTTTTGTTCAGTATAGTTTTAGCCTCAAAACAGCCTATCCAGCACTAATTCCCAGCACATGTGGTGAGTAATGTCCCTGTGGCTCTGTTGTGGAGTGGTGATCCAGATGCAGATATTGGCCGAACTAGTGGAGAGAGAGGCAGCCTGAACTGAGCTGACCTTTTGAATTTCACAGAGGTTTTTGAGGCCAAATCTGTGTTGATAGTTCAAACTGTGCCATCTTCCATTTTGTGAGGGCCGTCATCTTCATATTTAGAGTAAGATGTGGAGTGTCATGTGAGGATTGTAGAGGGGTTTATAGAGATGTGATCTCTCTCGCTCTCCCTCTTTCACCCCCTTCTCTCTCTCTCTCTCTCTCTCTCTCTCTCTCTCTCTCTCTCTCTCTCTCTCCCCCTCTCTCCCCCCTCTCTCTCTCTCTCTCTCTCTCTCTCTCTCTCCCTCTCCATCTCCCTCTCTCTCACACTCTCTCTCTCTATGCGTGGCTGTGGACCCACACCCCTCCCCCAGAGGAGGCCGTTTCCTGCCATGCCTCTGCTGAAATCAGATCCCAACCTTCTCTTACGCCTTGTTTTTCTTGGCCCGGGTCGCACACAGACACTCATAGTTCTCTGAGTCGGCATGCTGACTGCAGGTTTCTTCCTCCTCTTTTTCTTCTCTGTCCACCTCTCGATCTCTCTCTCTCCACTCTTGACTTTCACATATGTTTGTTAGTGAAAGTCCTCGTCGTCTCACTCCCAAAAAACACTTTTCACTGTAGTGGCTGATATAGATGTGTGAGGTGTCTTCAGGAGACTCTCTGCAGTCAACCTCAGTGATGGTTCTCCGGCCACTTTTGGCAGTTATTTGAGCCCCGCCAGTTCACCCAGTACATATTTGAATGCCATTTAAACATCTCCAGATGCAATTTGAAAGAAGAAAAAAAACAGTGAAACAAAGTGGCTCTGCTTAAGACTTTTTTGTTTACTTTTTGCATTGTTACACTACAGGCTGGAAAATCATTCAGAATGTTTACAGGTTTGAGATGTGCTTTTTCTCGATTAATTATCATTCAGCATTATGAATGACCTTGTATCATAAGTCATATTTTAGTGAACAAGACGGTATTATTGTTATTTCATGTATTTGTTGTGCTGTAGTACCCTATACTATCCCCCTGGCTGTACTCAGCTGAGGTTGTGTGGGTTGCCAGCATATTGTTTCCCAGGACGGCTTTGTGGCTTGTGGGGACAGAGTCGTAAAGAGTTTTGAATGACAGAAGTGTGCACTCTGGTCAGTCTGCGCATTGTAGTCTAGTGTTTACATGCCTCTGGTCCTCACACCACCGCCATAGCCCAGAGCAGTTAAACTGCTAGTTTGAGTAAGTGCTGTGAAAAGGTGCTCTGTCTCAAAGGCTATCAGTGACGAGGAACTCCTGAGGATGTGTGCTTTTCATGGATGAGCACACATCCCGTGTGTATGTGGGAGGGGGGCTGAGGGTTGGAACAGACTGAGCTCATCAGCGACTTTAAACAGTCCCACATTTCAGAAAGAAAACGGTAATGTTTCTCAGCAGTTTACTACTCTGTAAGAGAGTTTGCAGGCAAAAGACTGTTGACCACTTAAAGAAAGTGCCTTATCCCCACACAGCAAAGACATTAAATCAGGGATCTAAGTCATGATTTAGAATTTGGTTATCTGAGGCTATGTACTTCCACTCCTCTTACCTACATCAGAGTTCAAATCAAACCCATATGACTATCTACTAGGCTCTGTAAGTTACTGAATCGAAGAATGACCCTGCTATTAGCTTTCCATCTCCTCCTCATTTAATGTTTTCCATCGAAGTACAGGCCATACCCCGGAGAGAGAATCGGGGAAGGGAGGAGGGAGGGAGCGAAGTAAATGAGATGTTGATGCCCAATGTTACATCATGTGGCCTACACAGACCCATGATTGAGTTATCACACAATTACTGCTGTTTAATTATTATATAAATAGACAGGTGTTGTAAAAGACCCATTATAGATCAACCACAGTGCCTTCCATCCTATCCCACTCCAACCAGCAACAGGGTGTGCCATCGCTCATGATGCCAGGATATGTACACTACCAATGAATCGATTACATGTCCATGTACTGTACTGCCTCATCTATCCTATAATGTGATGGCAGTCGTTCAAAACTAACAAAGATCTTTGAACATGGTGGTGTTGTTTTCCCAGTATTCCCATGACTAGTAATAAGAGGCGTGTGAGGTGAAGGGGTGTGGTGAGGGGGCGAGGCAGGGGTTTTAGATGAGACCTGAGCTGCCCGCCACTGAGGGCCCAGTGCTTGTGTCTGTAGCTGGGGCCAAATTAAAAGCTTCTGCATCTCCTCCTCACTGTCGTGATGTGTTGTGTTGTGTTGTGCCAGACCAGGTCTCCTCTGCAGACACACTCACACACACACAATTGTGTATTACTATAGTTGTGAGGACTTTTTGGCGACCAAGAATTGATTCCCATTCAAAATCCTATTTTCCATAAACCCTAAAAATTAATTCCTAACCTTATAACCCCAAACCTCTAACCTTAATTCTAACCCTAAACCTAAAATAGCCTTTTTCCATTTTATGACCAGTCAACAGTCCTCAGTTGTCTGAATTCTCCTTGGTTTACTATTCTTGTGAGGACTTCTGGTCCTCACAAGTATAGTGAAACTGAGAAGCAGCAAGTTTAGATCAAAGCCAAAACATGGAAATTGCTTACATGAGAGGCGGCGTCCCGACTTCATCCGTGCTTATCTGGCCTGTATAATAAGGCACAATTATAGAATAGATAAGACGACATGGACAACAAGCTAGCAAGAAAGGTAGTGAGTAATAGCTTGAGAACATATGTTGGCCTGTAATCGTTGATGCAGAAGGCAGAGTATCTCCAAGACATGACTAAAGAATATTATATATATCCCAGCTCTGCAGATTTTGCTACGAAGAGACAGAATCATTAGATCATTTGTTTTGGTACTGTCCATATGAACCTCGTTTTTGGTCGCAGGTTCAGGAATGGCTGAAGAATTGCAACATTTACCCAGAGTTAATTCTGCAACGAGCACTGCTGGGTGATCTGAAAAGTCTTAGTCAATCGATCAATAAAATAATAATACTCTTAGCAAAAAATCTTATCTTTAATTTACAATATGTAGAAACTATGAGAATAGAAAGTTCAAAAAAATTGGATGGTGATTTGAGATAGATTGGTGGGGTTGAGGTTAGCTGAAGGATGGGACTAAAAACAAGCTAAATATATATATACACTACTGTTCAAAAGTTTGGGGTCACTTAGAAATGTCCTTGTTTTTGAAAGAAAAGCCAAATATTTTAAAATAACATAAAATTGATCAGAAATACAGTGTAGACATTGTTATTGTTGTAAATGACTATTGTAGCTGGAAATGGCAGATTTTTAATGGAATGTCTACATAGGCGTACAGAGGCCCTTTATCAGCAACCATCACTCCTGTGTTCCAATGGAACATTGTGCTAATCCAAGTTTATTGTTTTAAAAGGCTAATTGATCATTAGAAAACCCTTTTGCAATTATGTTAGCGCAGCTGAAACCTGTTGTTCTGATTAAAGAAGCAATAAACTGGCATTCTTTAGACTAGTTGAGTATCTTGAACATCAGTATTTGTGTGTTTGATTACAGGCTCAAGATGGCCAGAAACAAAGAACTTTCTTCTGAAACTCATCAGTCTATTCTTATTCTGAGAAATGAAGGCTATTCCATCTGAGAAATTGCCAAGAAACTGTAGATCTCGTACAACGCTGTGTTCTACTCCCTTCACAGAACAGTGCAAACTGTCTCTAACCAGAATTGAAAGAGTAGTGGGAGGCCCTGGTGCACAACTGAGCAAGAGGACAAGTACATTAGAGTGTGTAGTTTGAAAAACAGGTGCCTCACAAGTCTTCAGCTGGCAGCCTCATTGAATAGTACCCGCAAAACACCAGTCTCAGCGTCAACAGTGAAGCGGCGACTCCTGGATGCTGGCCTTCTAGGCAGAGTTCCTCTGCCCATCTTAATCTCTTCTTTTTATTGGCCAGTCTGAGATATGGCTTTTTCTTTGCAACTCTGCCTAGAAGGTCAGCATCCTGGAGTCGCCTCTTCACTGTTGACGTTGAGACTGGTGTTTTTCTCGTCCAACATCTCATTCCAAAATCATGGGCATTAATATGGAGATGGTCCTCCCTTTGCTGCTATAACAGCTTCCACTTTTCTGGGAAGGCTTTCCATTAGATGTTGAAACATTGCTGCGGGGACTTTCTTACATTCAGCCAAAAGAGCATTAGTGAGGTTGGGCACTGATGTTGGGCGATTAGTCCTGGCTCGTAGTCTGCATTCCAATTCATCCCAAAGGTGTTCGATGGGGTTGAGGTCAGGGCTCTGTGCAGGCCAGTCAAGTTCTTCCACACCAATCTCAACAAAAAAACATTTCTCTATGGACCTCGCTTTGTGCAGGGGGGCATTGTCATGCTGAAACAGGAAAGGGCCTTCCCCAAACTGTTGCCACAAAGTTGGAAGCACAGAATTGTCTACGATTGTCATTGTATGCTACAGCCCCAGACCATTATTCCTCCTTCACCAAACTATACAGTTGCCGCACATTTGTCCGTCGGACTGCCAGATGGGCAAAGCATGATTCATCACTCCAGAGAATGGTTTCCACTGCTCCAGAGTCCATTGACGGCGAGCTTTACACCACTTCAGACGACGCTTGGCATTGCACATGGTGATCTTAGGCTTGTGTGCGGCTGCTCGGCCATGGAAACTCATTCCATGAAGATCCCGACTAACAGTTATTGTGCTGACGTTGCTTCCAGCGGTAGTTTGGAACTCGGTAGTGAGAGTTGCAATCGAGGACAGATGATTTTTAAGCGCTACATGCTTCAGCACTCTGCGGTTCCGTTCTGTGAGCTTATGTGGCCTACCGCTTTGCGGCTGAGCCGTTGTTGCTCCTAGACATTTCCACTTCACAATAACAACACTTACAGTTGACTAGCAGGGCAGAAATTTGACAAACTGACTTGTTGAAAAGGTGGCAACCTGACAGTGCCATGTTGAAAGTTACTGAGCTGTTCAGTAAGGCCATTCTACTGCCAATGTTTGACTATGGAGATTGATTGGTTGTGTGTTAAATTTTATACACCTGTCAGCAACAGGTATGGCTGAAAGAGCCAAATCCACTAATTTGAAGGGGTGTCCACATACTTTTGTATATATAGTGTAGCAGATGATCAATGGGGAGATTAAGAGTGGAAATAGTTTCAATATTAAGGTTTCTTAATGTGGACTAATCTTGGTAACCCAGAAGTAAAATTTTGTCATTTCCTGTTTTACTTCTGGGGATAATGACATTAAAATTTTTGTTTACTTTTGTACAAAGTAAGGAAGCAAAGTCTCCTAATTTCATGGCCAAAAGTGTTTATCATGGCCAAAAGGGAGTTTTAGTTTTCATTAATTTTTACGATATAGCCAATTTTGACTTTGTGGTGGTGGAATCTATTGGAAACTGTTTATCATCCACACACAGGCTTGAAAATCCCCGCACCAGTTTAAGCACCGCCTTCGCCCAATACTGATTTGTCCAAATAATCAGTGACTAAAACCCAAAACCAGGAACTACTGCTGCTCGTAATCACATAATTCTACGTGAGTCTTGACAGATTCTCGCCATTTCATCTGTCCACGAGAGATTAAATGGGGACCATCTCTGTTGAAAAATATCCATATCTACTCTCAACCTGTTTGTGGCTTACACATTCTCTACCGAAACTCATATGAGCAGCAGGTACGAGACAGCACAGAGAAGTTATACTGTAGCAAATGTTATACTGTAGCAGTATTTTGACTTGCATTTCACACTACTTTTGGATTATAATTGGATTTTAAGGTTTGTATGGATGTCCTGCTTAATATAATGTTTGTGTCATCATTGCAAATCAATTGCATTATTCTTAAAAAACACTTCAACTTCAACCAGTAAAATGGCACTTTGGTTAATTTTTGCTACAGCCTATATCAATGAGCGTTAGCATTCTAGCAAACAACTGCTCCATCCAAAATAGTTGTTTTGCAAAGAAAACAACCAAATATAATCTTAGTGACTCAAAATATTATTGTAAGCCGGTGAGAACCCAAAAAAAGTTATTTTGTTTAGGAGTAACAAAAACATACCTTTCTTACTGCCGTCAAGAGTGTTGTTAACTGGAAAAGGGTCTATCATGTAGGGGTTTCCTGTAGGGTTTATTAACTGCATTCGGGTTGTGTGTGCTGTGTGGCAGTGTTGATTATGTGTCTGCTTTGAATTTATGTTGACTTTGTGTGAAGTAAATACACTAAGCTAAAGGCTTCCATGCGACAACCTGTTTGGATAATGCATTTTTTTTGCTAATCTGCTGCTGCACATGTTGTGGATTCTGTGGATTTGCATAAGTGCGACATTGGGGAATTCTTGATTTATTGTATTTTCTATTTTTTTATCTGGAAATGTGAAGGGTTCCCGGGACAGTCCCGGGATCCCGGTTACCTAGGATAATCCCTACTGTGGACAGATATAGTCTCGCCAGCCTGAGGTCTGCCTCATTCCAGCCACTGATCATCATCCTGGGCAGTCAAGGCTGGGTCATGCCTTTGGTATGTTCACTCATGTCTCTTCCTCCTTCCCTCTCTTCCACCCTCCCTCCCTCCTTCCCTACTTCCACCCTCCCTCCCTGCTTCCCTACTTCCACCCTCCTTCCCTACTTCCACCCTCCCTCCCTCCTTCCCTACTTCCCTACTTCCACCCTCCCTCCCTCCTTCCCTACTTCCACCCTCCCTCCCTACTTCCTCCCTCCCTCCCTCCTCCCTACTTCCTCCCTCCCTCCCTCCTTCCCTCTCTTCCTCCCTCCTTCCATCTCTTCCTCCTTCCTTCCCTCTCTCCCTCCCTCCTTCCCTCCCTCCTTCCCTACTTCCACCCTCCCTCCCTACTTCCTCCCTCCCTCCCTCCTTCCCTACTTCCTCCCTCCCTCCCTCCTTCCCTACTTCCTCCCTCCTTCCCTCTCTTCCTCCCTCCCTCCCTCCTTCCCTACTTCCACCCTCCCTCCCTCCTTCCCTACTTCCTTCCTCCCTCCCTCCTTCCCTACTTCCTCCCCATCTTTCCTCTCCTCCCACTCCACTTAAATGGATGTGTGGGGTAGAGGCAAGCTGTTATCAGATGAGGAGATTTATATACTAGAATGCCTACAACTGGTTTGTAATCAAATAGCGTGTTGATTGACAGCTAAAGTAATCTCATTCTATTTGTAGTTAGCTCACTGTACCAGATGCACTTTGCTTTATCCTTATCTGACATGTACACCGTTCACCTTATGCAAATCAGACGTTGGCTTGGACAGTGTATTTTCACCCAAGTCATTAAAAGGTTGTTGGTTATCAGTGTTCTCTGTCACTAAAGAGTCTGAGGGACAGATTCAGTCTACTGCCATGCTTATGTGTGTCATATTCTGATAACAGGATACACACACACGCAAAGACACACACTCACTCACTCACA
Organism: Oncorhynchus masou masou; assembly: GCF_036934945.1. NCBI lineage: Eukaryota > Metazoa > Chordata > Actinopteri > Salmoniformes > Salmonidae > Oncorhynchus > Oncorhynchus masou. Next base: position 73,586,480 of record NC_088216.1, on the reverse strand, counting down.
TCTGTAGACATGACCTCACCCCCAGTCCACTGCTGATTTTCAGAAGAGATTGTTCCTGAGATGCTCTCTCCTATAAGCTGCCTTGATGGTCCTTGATGTTGATATGGGGTCAACTCAAATCCTCACCCATCACTCTCACTATTCTATTGATAATGTCCAGCTGTCTAACCAACTCAATGACAGAACCAGAACTAGTTCAACTCTAGGGCTGGGAATTGCCAGGGACCTCACGATGCGATATGACGGTACTCAGTTGCCGATTCTCACCATTCTATAGGTATTGCCATTCCATACTGTGATTTTATTGCGATTTGATGTTCTTAAACGTATTGCTCAGCATGTCTGCTGCGGAGGGACAAGAGAGTTTTGATCAGTCATGGAAATAAAAGTTCTGAAAACATATTGTCTCCTTATTTAAAAGAAGGAGAACATGCTATGAAGGAAAAATACTGGGGTTTTGGTGCAGGTACAGCCAACGAGCTCAAAAATAATATTGCGATATTGTCAAAACGATACGATATATCGGCAAAAATAATATCCCGATATGTAACTGTATTGATTTCTTTCCTCCATCACTATTGAACTATAGAACTCGTTTAGTAACTGTGGAACTTCTGTAGCTCATCCACATGAGAAAGGGAGCGGTATAATTGACATGGATAGAAAGAGGAGAAACACACGGTCTAATATAGGGAAGAGCCCCAACGGTATAATAGCATGTATTCCAGTCATGTGAAAATGGTCTGTCTGGTGTTAGAATGTATGCCTGTGTGGGGGAGGAGGATGAGCAGCCTGTAGATAAGAGTGAACTGGAGGAGAATCTGCTGCCTGTCAGGCTCCCTGGCCAGCTGAGACCAGCGCAGAGACCGGCGAGGGGAGCCCCCAGCAACCACACTCAGCACCAAATAAGGCCAAAAGCTCACCCTCTCACTGCCGGCCTCACCGTTCTAAATAATGAACCCAATCTACAGGCTGTCCTGGCACACTCCAAATACTGTACATGCCTCACTGTCAAATAATGTGCAAAGTTTTAACATATTCCTCCCTCTCTCGTATTGCTCTCCTTCTCCCCCAGGTAAGAAAGACTGCCCTCTCTTAAAGCCTTTGTGATCTGCCATGTAAGTAGAATGTCAGTGTGGATTCCCCATCCTCTTTCAGAATGTCACTGTGTGGATTCCCCATCCTCTTTTAGAATGTCACTGTGTGGATTCCCCATCCTCTTTTAGAATGTCACTGTGTGGATTCCCCATCCTCTTTTAGAATGTCACTGTGTGGATTCCCCATCCTCTTTTAGAATGTCACTGTGTGGATTCCCCATCCTCTTTTAGAATGTCACTGTGTGGATTCCCCATCCTCTTTTAGAATGTCACTGTGTGGATTGCCCATGAATCACTGTGTGGATTCCCATCCTCTTTTATCCTCCCATCCCCTTTTAGAATGTCACTGTGTGGATTATCCCCTTTTAGAATGTCACTGTGTGGATTGCCCATCCTCTTTTAGAATGTCACTGTGTGGATTCCCATCCTCTTTTAGAATGTCACTTGTGGATTGCCCATCCTCTTTTATAGAATGTCACTGTGTGGATTCCCCATCCTCTTTGGATTGCCCATCCTTTTTAGTCAATGTCACTGTGTGGATTCCCATCCATCCTGTGTGGATTGCCCATCCTTTTCTAGAATGTCTCCTTTTTAGAATGTCACTGTGTGGAGAATGTCACTGTGTGGATTCCCCATCCTCTTTTAGAATGTCACTGTGTGGATTGTCACTGTCACTGTGTGGATTCCCCATCCTCTTTTAGAATGTCACTGTGTGGATTCCCCATCCTCTTTTAGAATGTCACTGTGTGGATGGATTGTGGATTGCCCATCCTCTTTTAGAATGTCACTGTGTGGATTCCCCATCCTCTTTTAGAATGTCACTGTGTGGATTCCCATCCTCTTTTATTGAATGTCACTGTGTGGATTCCCATCCTCTTTTAGAATGTCACTGTGTGGAGAATGTCACTGTGTGGATTGCCCATCCTCTTTTAGAATGTCACTGTGTGGATTCCCCATCCTCTTTTAGAATGTCACTGTGTCATCTGTGTGGATTGCCCATCCTCTTTTAGAATGTCACTGTGTGGATTCCCCATCCTTTTTAGAATGTCACTGTGTGGATTCCCCATCCTTTTTAGAATGTCACTGTGTGGATTGTCCCCATCCTCTTTTAGAATGTCACTGTGTGGATTGCCCATCCTTTTTAGAATGTCACTGTGTGGATTGCCCATCCTCTTTAGAATGTCACTGTGTGGATGAATGCACTGTGTGGATTCCCATCCTCTTTTATAATGTCACTGTGTGGATTGCCCATCCCCATCCTTTTTATGTCACTGTGTGGATTCCCATCCTCATTTAGAATGTCACTGTGTGGATTGCCCATCCTTTTCTAGAATGTCACTGTGTGGATTGAATGTCCCCCATCCTCTTTTAGAATGTCACTTGGATTGGAATTCCCCATCCTCTTTTAGAATGTCACTGTGTGGATTGCCCATCCTCTTTTATAATGTCACTGTGTGGATTGCCCATCCCCTTTTAGAATGTCTTTACAGAATGTCACTGTGTGGATTGCCCATCCTCTTTTAGAATGTCACTGTGTGGATTGCCCATCCTCATTTAGAATGTCACTGTGTGGATTGCCCATCCTTTTTAGAATGTCACTGTGTGGATCCTCTTTTAGAATGTCACTGTGTGGATTCCCCATCCTCTTTTAGAATGTCACTGTGTGGATTCCCCATCCTCTTTTAGAATGTCAATCCTCTTTTAGAATGTCACTGTGTGGATTGCCCATCCTCTTTTAGAATGTCACTGTGTGGATTCCCCCTCTTTTATCCTCTTTTAGAATGTCACTGTGTGGATTCCCCATCCTTTTCTAGAATGTCACTGTGTGGATTCCCCATCCTTTTTAGAATGTCACTGTGTGGATTGCCCATCCTCTTTTAGAATGTCACTGTGTGGATTCCCCATCCTCTTTTAGAATGTCACTGTGTGGATTGATCCTCTTTTAGAATGTCACTGTGTGGATTCCCATCCTCTTTTATGTCCTTTTTTTAGAATGTCACTGTGTGGATTCCCCATCCTCTTTTAGAATGTCACTGTGTGGATTCCCCATCCTCTTTTAGAATGTCACTGTGTGGATTCCCCATCCTTTTCTAGAATGTCATTGTGGATTCCCCATCCTTTTCTAGAATGTCACTGTGTGGATTCATCCTGTGTGGATTCCCCATTTTAGAATGTCACTGTGTGGATTGCCCATCCTCTTTTAGAATGTCACTGTGTGGATTCCCATCCTCTTTTAGAATGTCACTGTGTGGATTCCCTATCCTCTTTTAGAATGTCACTGTGTGGATTGCCCATCCTCTTTTAAAATGTCACTGTGTGGATTCCCCATCCTCTTTTAGAATGTCACTGAATTCCCTATCCTCTTTTAGATGTCACTGTGTGGATTCCCCATCCTCTTTTAGAATGTCACTGTGTGGATTCCCCATCCTCTTTTAGAATGTCACTGTGTGGATTCCCCATCCTCTTTTAGAATGTCACTGTGTGGATTGCCCATCCTCTTTTAGAATGTCACTGTGTGGATTGCCCATCCTCTTTTAGAATGTCACTGTGTGGATTCCCCATCCTCTTTTAGAATGTCACTGTGTGGATTCCCCATCCTCTTTTAGAATGTCACTGTGTGGATTCCCCATCCTCTTTTAGAATGTCACTGTGTGGATTCCCCATCCTTGTCACTGTGTGGATTCCCCATCCTCTTTTAGAATGTCACTGTGTGGATTGCCCATCCTCTTTTAGAATGTCACTGTGTAGATTGCCCATCCTCTTTTAGAATGTCTGTGTGGATTCCCCATCCTCATTTAGAATGTCTGTGTGGATTCCCCATCCTCATTTAGAATGTCTGTGTGGATTCCCCATCCTCATTTAGAATGTCTGTGTGGATTCCCCATCCTCATTTAGAATGTCTGTGTGGATTCCCCATCCTCATTTAGAATGTCTGTGTGGATTCCCCATCCTCATTTAGAATGTCTGTGTGGATTCCCCATCCTCATTTAGAATGTTTCCTTGCAGGTACTGTATGTGTGTGATGTCCTTTTTGGATACGTGTTGTTTCGACAGCCGTTTGAGTCGGTCTGCTTTAAAACACTGTTTGAATTGCTAGCGGTGAGCTCTCATTCCCCCACCTCTCTACCATGGAGCAATCCCGTGTGTCAGTCGATCCATGCCCCTGATTACTGGCACAAGCTGGTATCTCCTCTCTCCTAGCCATTGTGCTGCCATGACTAAAGGAACCATTTACTGCCAACAATTTAGCAGGAGCCGTATTGGCTTAGTGATAATAGAGACTTAACCTGTTTTAACTACACCTTTGCATAATTCTGGCTAAAGAGTAACATCCAGTGTGTCTGTAATTACTACCAGGCCAATAGCACCAGAGTAAACAGGCTGGCTGGCTGGGGAAAGCTCCAATCCTGCTGCGGGGGTTACTTTGGTCTTCAGGGGGAGGGAGAGAGGGAGGTAAATGTGGGTCTCCTCTGAGGAGAGAGAGGACTTCAAAAGAAAGGAGTGAATCTGGGCCATAATGGCAGTGTTTGGGGTGAAAGCAGAAGCCGTGTTGATCAGAGGGGCCCGGGGCCACTAGGTCACTGGGAGGAGTGGGCTTGGACAGGCAGATCACTCAAACACACAGACTGATGCTCCCCCCCGCCTGCTTATGTAAGGCAGCCTCTTCCTCGGAGTGTGGAGAAAGACGAGGTTGGGGAGCTGGTGATAGGCGTGCGCTTTCTGTTCCAGGACTGGCAAAGGAAGAAAACATGACCTCCATCACTATAGAGAGGAGAACCCAGTTGGGCTGAGGGACCGGCGGTGCAGCACTGATTTACCACGTCTTTATTTACCAGTAGAAGCCAGGGAGTCTTGGTGTTAACTGAGTCAGGCGATTCTATCTTTGCTCTGGTTGTTTTGGTTGACGTCAACAGTGTTCCACCACACGTTAGCTTTGCTCTTACCGAATGTCCTGACAAGAAACAGATGCGTCACTCAGATGGGGAGAGAGACCATGGTTGGAGGGTATATTTAGGCAGCAGTATTAAACAGTGTGTCTGATCTGGGTTCTTTATAGGGGCCGGCCAGACATCCAACAGTTCTGGGCAGTAGCACACATCATGGAGTAGAGCCGCACTTTTTGCTCCAGAACTTCATACACTTTGCCCAGACCACACATCCTGTAATTGGTTTGCATATATGTTCTCTCTCTCTCTCTCTCTCTCTCTCTCTCTCTCTCTCTCTCTCTCTCTCTCTCTCTCTCTCTCTCTCTCTCTCTCTCTCTCTCTCTCTCTCTCTCTCTCTCTCTCTCTCTCTCTCTCTCTCTCTCTCTCTCTCTCTCTCTCTCTCTCTCTCTCTCTCTCTCTCTCTCTCCCTCCCTCCCTCCCTCCCTCCCTCCCTCCCTCCCTCCCTCCCTCCCTCCCTCCCTCCCTCCCTCCCTCTATATATATATATATATATATATATATATATATATATATATATATATATATATATATATATATATATAGAGAGAGAGAGAGAACCAGGGAGATCATATTCATCTTCACTGGCCAGTTACCTGAACACCCAATTTCATCAATATACAGCAGAGCAGAATCCTACAGCTGAGACCCCTCTAGTATTTATAAACATCTCAGATCATACTGTAATATGCCAAATATTATTTGTTAAACTAAATATTATCTAATTAGTATTTTTCTGCTAGGTCGACGTAAGCAACATTTGCAGAGTGTCTCCTAACCTAATTTTGTTTATGCAGACCTGGCTAGGCTGCCAGTGCAGAGGCTGCTGGGTAGAAGGAGGGCTTGAGGCTACGGAGCCCGCTGGCTGCCATGTTAAAACAATCTGTGGCTGTAGCCTAGCTGGGACTGGGTCAGGTCTTATAAATATAGGTCCTGTCTGTGCTTGTTTGCTCTGGGGGAAATGGGTGATGGGTGAGGTCGTATTGAAGGAAAACTCCAAAACTCTCTATTGGTATTTGTTTCATTAGTCCTTTGTTGATATTGTCCCAAAATGTTTGCATGTCAGCAAACAAGTTATCAAGATATCTAACTTTCAAAATACAGGAATACAGCAGGTATGGTGCATTTTGCATCATATGATGCTGCGTTTTGAATCATATGATGCAAAATGCATCATACCGGCTGTATTTCTGTATTTTGAAAGTTAGATGTCTTGATAACTTGTTTGCTGACATGCAAACATTTTGGAAACAGTTTTCCTTAACTTCATGCGACGAGCAATCCCGGATCCGGGTCCTATTTATAGCCTCAAGCTCATTTGCATAACGCAACGTTAACTATTCATGAAAATCGCAAATGAAATTAAATAAATATATTTGCTCTCAAGCTTAGACTTTTGTTAACAACACTGTCATCTCAGATTTTAAAAATATGCTTTTCAACCATAGCTAAACAAGCATTTGTGTAAGAGTATTGATAGCTAGCATAGCTATAAGCCTAGAATTCAGCCAGCAACATTTTCACAAAAACAAGAAAAGCATTCAAATAAAATAATTTACCTTTGAAGAACTTCAGATGTTTTCAATGAGGAGACTCTCAGTTAGATAGCAAATGTTCAGTTTTTCAAAAAATATTATTTGTGTAGGACAAATCGCTCCGTTTTGTTCACGTTTGGCTACGAAAAAAACCTGTATCCAGTTATAGCCTCAAGCTCATTAGCATAACGTAACGTTAACTGTTTATGAAAATGAAATAAATATGCTAGCTCTCAGTCTTAACCTTTTCTTAACAACGCTGTTATCTCCGATTTTCTAAATATGCTTTTCAACCATAGCAAAACAAGCATTTGTGTAAGAGTATTGATAGCTAGCGTAGCATTTAGCGTAGCATTTAGCATTTACCCAAACCAGAAAAGCATTCAAATAAAATCATTTACCTTTGAAGAACTTCGGATGTTTTCAATGAGGAGACTCTCAGTTAGATAGCAAATGTTCAGTTTTTCCTGAAAGATTCTTTGTGTAGGAGAAATCGCTCCGTTTTGTACATCACTTTTGGCTACCAAAAAAAAACAAAAATTCAGTCACCAAAACGCCAAACTTTTTTCCAAATTAACTCCATAATATCGACTGAAACATGGCAAACGTTGTTTAGAATCAATCCTCAAGGTGTTTTTCACATATCTCTTCATTGATATATCGTTCGTGGAAGTCTGCTTTCTTCTCTGAATTACATGGAAAAATACTTGCAGCTGAGGTTTACGCACCAATTTCGACGCAGGACACCGGGCGGACACCTGGTAAATGTGGTCTCTTATGGTCAATCTTCCAATGATATGCCTACAAATACGTCACAATGCTGCAGACACCTTGGGGAAACGGCAGAAATTGTGGGCTCATTCCTGGCGCATTCACAGCCATATAAGGAGACATTGGAAAACTGTGCTTCAAAAATTTTGCTCATTTCCTGTTTGAAGTTTCATCTTGGTTTCGCCTGTAGCATCAGTTCTGTGGCACTCACAGATAATATCTTTGCAGTTTTGGAAACGTCAGAGTGTCTTCTTTCCAAAGCTGTCAATTATATGCATAGTCGAGCATCTTTTCGTGACAGAATATCTTGTTTAAAACGGGAACGTTTTTTTATCCAAAAATGAAATACTGCCCCTAGAGTTCAGAGGTTTTATACGACCTTAAATACGACCTCACCCATCACCCATTTTCCCTAGAACAAATGAGCCTTCCTCTGGAATTACATGGGTTTCTGCATAAATTGGTCATAAAATGTGATCTGATCTTCATCTAAGTCACAGACAATCAAAGGGTGCTTAAATTAATAACACACCAATTATTATATGTTTCATGTCTATATTGAATACATTATTTAAACATTCACACTGTAGTTTGGAAAAAGTATGTGAACCCCTAGGCTAATGACTTCTCCAAAAGCTAACTGGAGTCAGGAGTCAGCTAACCTGGAGTCTAATCACCAGGTATCAATCAGCGCAGAATGCTCAATGAGGGTAAGAAGGATCCAGGAGTGTCTGCGCAGTGCACGTTGACCGGGTCGCTAGGTGTACGGTGTTTCCTCTGACACATTGGTGCGGCTGGCTTCCGGGTTGGATCTGCGTTGTGTCATGAATCAGTGCGGTTGGGTTGTGTTTCAGAGGACGCATGGCTCTCGACCGAGTCCGTACGGGAGTTGCAGCGATGAGACAAGACAGTAACTACTACCAACTAGGGAGAAAAGGGGGGTAAAAAAAACAACATTTTTAAAAAAAATAGAAAAAGGTGTTCATTGGAGGACACTACGGAAGAAGCCACTGCTGTCCAAAAAAACCATTGCTGCACGTTTGAAGTTCACAAAAGAGCACCTGGATGTTCCACAGCGCTACTGGCAAAATATTCTGTGGACAGATTAAAGTTGAGTTGTTTGGAAGGAAAACACAACACTATGTGTGGAGAAAAAAGGCACACCAACATCAAAACCTCATCCCAAGTATAAAGTATGATGGTTTGGTGCTGCTTTGCTGCCTCCAGGCCTGGACAGCAAATTAATTCCCATGTTTATCAAGACATTTTGCAGGAGAATGTAAGGCTATCTGACCGCCAATTGAAGCTCAACAGAAGTTGGGTGATGCAACAGGACAACGACCCAAAACAAAGAATTAAATCAACAACAAAATGGCTTCAACAGAAGAAAATACGCCTTCTGGAGTGGCCCAGTCAGAGACCTGACCTCAACTCGATTGAGATGCTGTGGCATGATCTCAATAGATAGGTTCACACCAGACATCCCAAGAATATTGTTGAACTGAAACAATTTTGTATAGAGGAATGGTCCAAAATTCTTCCTGACCGTTGTGCAGGTCTGATCCACAACTACTGAAAACGTTTGGTTGAGGCTATTGCTGCCCAAGGAGGGTCAACCAGTTATTAAATCTAAGAGTTCAGATACTTTTTCCACCCTGCGCTGTGAATGTTTACACTGTGTGTTCAATAAAGACATGAAAATGTATAATAGTTAGTGTGTTATTAGTTTAAGCTGACTGTGTTTGTCTATTGTTGTGACTTAGATGAAGATCAGATCAAATTTTAGGACCAATTTATGCAGAAATCCAGGTAATTCCAAAGGGTTCACATATTTATTCTTGCCACTGTACATTTATAAGACCTGACCCAATCCCAGCTAGGAAACAGCCACACTACCACAGTTTGTTTTAACATGGCAGCCAGCGGGCTCCGTAGCATCAAGCAACCTCCCCTCCACCCCCCCTCACCAATGACATCTGTTGCCATCATGGGCACAGTTTATCCTGAGAAAACCTCCCTCTTTACCACTCTCTATATCTCTGTATCCCTCTATCTCTTTCTCTTTCTTTGAATCCCTCAATCATCCTCCAGTAGCAGCACAGATGGCCAGGCTGGGGGGGGGGGGGTGATCAGCTGAGTTGATGAGGGGTTAGGGTTAGTCAGGGCAACACAGATTACAGCAACTCCCACTGTTGATGAGTAAGGTCCCGTTGATGGAGGGAACACAGGGAGTTGAGCCCTGGCTGTCCAAGCACTAGATTCTGGATGGGATAGCAAGTGATGGACAAGGAGTATATTAAGATTCACTGACAGTACTGTCAATTGGTTCTTCCTCCTCACATTTGACTGCTCCATTGAAAATGAAATAGCTGGTGAAGCTGCTAGGACAGCCAAAATGGAATAGAAAGAAGGGTTTAATTTATTTTGAATATAATGATTTTACATTTATGATGGGCTATTTTTAAGCATTGACAACTGAAAGAAGTGCCCCAACACAAAGCAGTAGTGAAAGGAATAGTTAGCTAAGCCAGCAGTTTCTGTGCTGTAGCTGGTCCATTAATAACTCTACTGCCACAGCTGGAGGAAATAAATCCTCTCCAGAACATTCTCTATCCCCCCCTGAGACTACCCTGTGACTCATACCAGTTGGCATTAGTTTTACAGAAGGTTGGGATTGAAAACAACTGGCTTTGCCCTATATAAGAAAGCGGGAAACCGCTTGAAATCAAATGGGAGTTGCATTAAAAGATAAGAAGAAGGGATAGGGAAGGGGATGGAAGGGTTACAGGAGAGTATAGAAGAGGACAGGGAAGAGAAAAGCAGTAGAGAGGAGGGTAGGACAGTATAAAGTGGGGGTGGGTTGGTGAGACTCATACTGCCGAAAGTTTTGAGAATGACACAAATATTCATTTTCAAAAAGTCTGCTGCCTCAGCTTGTATGATGGCAAATTGCATATACTCCAGAATGTTATGAAGAGTGAGCAGATGAATTACAATTAATTGCAAAGTCCCTCTTTGCCATGCAAACGAACTGAATCCCCAAAAAACATGTCCACCTCATTTCAGCCCTGTCACAAAAGTACCAGCTGACATCACGTCAATGATTCTCTCGTTAACACAGATGTGAGTGTTGACGAGGACAAGGCTGGAGATCACTCTGTCATGCTCTGATTGAGTTTGAAATAACAGATTGGAAGCTTCAAAAGGAAGGTGGTGCTTGGAATCATTGTTCTTCCTCTGTCAACCATGGTTACCTGCAAGGAAACACGTGCCGCCATCACTGCTTTTCCATAAAAAAAGGCTTCACAGGGAAGGATATTGCTGCCAGTAAGATTGCACCTAAATCAACCATTTATCGGATCATCAAGAACTTAAAGGAGAGAGGTTTAATTGTTGTGAAGAAGGCTTCAGGGAGCCCAAGAAAGTCCAGCAAGCGACAGGACCATCTCCTAAAGTTGATTCAGCTGCGGGATCGGGGCACCACCAGCACAGAGCTTGCTCAGGAATGGCAGCAGGCAGGTGTGAGTGTATCTGCACGCACAGTGAGGCGAAGACTTTTGGAGGATGGCCTGGTGTCAAGAAGGGCAGCAAAGAAGCCACTTCTCTCCAGGAAAAACATCAGGGACAGACTGATATTCTGCAAAAGGTACAGGGATTGGACTGCTGAGGACTGGGGTAAAGTAATTTTCTCTGATGAATCCCCTTACCGATTGTTTGGGGCATCCGGAAAAATGCTTGTCCAGAGAAGACGAGGTGAGCGCTACCATCAGTCCTGTGTCATGTCAACAGTAAAGCATCCTGAGACCATTCATGTGTGGGGTTGCTTGTCAGCCAAGGGAGTGGGCTCACTCACAATTTTGCCTAAGTATACAGCCATGAATAAAGAATGGTACCAACACATCCTCCGAGAACAACTTCTCCCAACCATCCAGGAACAGTTTGGTGACGAACAATGCCTTTTCCGGCATGATGGTGCACCTTGCCATAAGGCAAAAGTGATAACTAAGTTGCCCGGGAACATAACATCGATATTTTGGGTCCATGGCAAGGAAACTCCCCAGACCTTAATCCCATTGAGAACTTGTGGTCAATCCTCAAGAGGCGGGTGGACAAACAAAACCCCACAAATTCTGACAAACTCCAAGCATTGATTATGCAAGAATGGGCTGCCATCAGTCAGGATGTGGTCCAGAAGTTAATTGACAGCATACCAGGGCGGATTGAGGAGGTCTTGAAAAAGAAGGGTCAACACTGCAAGTATTGACTCTTTGCATCAACTTCATGTAATTGTCAATAAAAGCCTTTGACACGTATGAAATGCATGTAATTATAGTTCAGTTTTCCATTGTAACATCTGACAAAAATATCTGACGACTGTAGACTGAAGCAGCAAACTTTGTGGAAATTAATATTTGTGTCATTCTCAAAGCTTTTGGCCACGACTATATAGGTTTTGAGCCTGCCTGCAGTTACGTTGTGTGTTTGCATGTGCTTGTGTAATGCCGCAGCCTGCTTGTTTGTGCCATGTCAGATATTTCTATCAGTGACAGTCTGCTCACTTTCCAAGACAAGCCTCCAACCTCGGCATGGACTTTACCTTTCTATCTCTGGCTATTACCTCTCTCCTGCTGCTTGCTTTATCTCGCTCTGTTTTTTTCCTGCTTCAGGTTTCTTTTCAATTACATTTGCGTTTCATCACTTTGCAGTTCAGATGTTTTTCTCTCGCCCCATGTCCTTAGCTTGTTCTTTCAACATCCACACGTGAAACCAGATTTTCTGTGGGGGTGTATTATGGTTTTCGACACTGTTTCATTTAAATCCTTAAATCCTTTTTTAATGTCTGAGCGTTTCAGGGACAACTATTTCTGACATTTTCTCCATGCAAGGTTATCCCTCTTAGTAAAAAAAAACTCTGCTCTCTTCTGTTAGTCTGTATAACACAGAACCCTGGCCCTCCCCCTCTATGCACCTCCACCTTCCCCAGCCTGGGCAGATTGACATAAAGTATAGTCAACTTTTTTCTAAAGGCAGAAATAATCTGATTAGTTTAGGGCAGAACAAATCCGATTGGTTTCTAAAAGGTCAGTGGGAGGAGTTTAACAGATTACACAATTTTTGGAAACATGGCAGAGGTTTGATAATCTTGTAAATAAAATTAGACTTACAAGTTTAAATGTTTTGAAGTCATTATTGTGTTACAGTAGTTAGACAAATGTGACAATATCTCTACAATCGGAAGCAAAGAGTAAAATGAAGCAAGCTAGCGGCAACATGCTAAACTAATCAGCCAGCTACCTAAGCATTTATCAACCAATTAGCTACTCACGTTGAATGAATAAATAGAACAGAGTAGAAGAGGGAGGAGAGGAGAGGGGAGGGGATGGAGGAGAGGAGGGGAATGCCTTTTATTCAGCCTGACTGATCTTACTTCAAAGGTGGCCGAGGCAGCACCAGGTATCATTTCTTTTATTACCAGGAGTTTTGTGCTAATCTGTGAGGACACCTGACAGCCTCTCAGATCGGGGAGTAAATGCTGTGTAATCTGTGTATAAAGGAGGCTTAATCCCTGGCTTTGGGGTCGCATACTCTACTCCTGCACCACTACCTGGTCCAGGATCAGCTCCGGAGCTTGTTAATTTGTTAATCAGAGCCAGGTTGGAGTCAGGGCCATGTGTGGATCGGAGTAAGAGCAGGGTCAGGAGCTGACATCCTGACTACCACACACAGAGGGAGGAAGAGCAGGGTCAGGGGCTGATATCCTGACTACTACACACAGAGGGAGGAAGAGTAGGGTCAGGGGCTGACATCCTGACTACCACACACAGAGGGAGGAAGAGCAGGGTCAGGGGCTGACATCCTGACTACCACACACAGAGGGAGGAAGAGCAGGGTCAGGGGCTGACATCCTGACTACCACACACAGAGGGAGGAAGAGCAGGGTCAGGGGCTGATATCCTGACTACCACACACAGAGGGAGGAAGAGCAGGGTCAGGGGCTGACATCCTGACTACCACACACAGATGAAGGGAAGAGCAGGGTCAGGGGCTGATATCCTGACTACCACACACAGAGGGAGGAAGAGCAGGGTCCTGACTACCACACACAGGGGCTGACATCCTGACTACCACACACAGAGGGAGGAAGAGCAGGGTCAGGGGCTGATATCCTGACTACTACACACAGAGGGAGGAAGAGTAGGGTCAGGGGCTGATATCCTGACTACCACACACAGAGTGAGGAAGAGCAGGGTCAGCGGCTGATATCCTGACTACCACACACAGAGGGAGGAAGAGCAGGGTCAGGGGCTGGCATCCTGACTACCACACACAGAGGGAGGAAGAGCAGGGTCAGGGGCTGACATCCTGACTACCACACACAGAGGGAGGAAGAGCAGGGTCAGGGGCTGGCATCCTGACTACCACACACAGAGGGAGGAGAGCAGGGTCAGGGGCTGGCATCCTGACTACTACACACAGAGGGAGGAAGAGCAGGGTCAGGGGCTGACATCCTGACTACCACATACAGAGGGAGGAAGAGCAGGGTCAGGGGCTGGCATCCTGACTACCACATACAGAGGAGCAGGGTCAGGGGCTGATATCCTGAGAGAGGGAGGAAGAGGGGCTGGGGCATCCTGACTACCACACACAGAGTGAGGAAGAGCGGGGTCAGCGGCTGATATCCTGACCACCACACACAGAGGGAGGAAGAGCAGGGTCAGGGGGAGGAAGAGCTGGGCTGACATCCTGACTACCACACACAGAGGGAGGAAGAGTAGGGTCAGGGGCTGGCATCCTGACTACCACATACAGAGGGAGGAAGGTCAGGGGCTGGCATCCTGACTACCACACACAGAGGGAGGAAGGTCAGGGGCTGACATCCTAACTACCACACTCAGAGGGAGAGGGAGGCTGTGTAGGGCAGCATGGGTATTTGACCTACCCCTTGTCTTTGACTTCCACAGGTTAATGCACAGTAAATGGCAGTTTGGGAGTTTGCAAAGACAAATTCCATAGCTCTATTAAGACAATGATGTTACTGTAAGACCGATATATGAATGATGACCAGGGACAATGGGACTCTCTATTACAAGACTTCACTGTTTAATAGCCGAGTACAACAACTTAGGGAAAGGTAAAATAATAAAACATGCCACTGCACTGTTGGAGTTAGTAACATAATGGTATTGCTGCACCTGCTATAACACCTGCAAATCTGTGTACGTGACCGATAAACTTTGATTTGATGTGATGAGCATGGCACTTGCTGTCACTCTAATCTCAAGACTCCCCCAATTACCCAGAAACCTCTGCTCTTCTGTTAACCTGTAGAAGAACAAATCAAAATAAAAGTCACATGCTGTTCCCGAAGTAAAGGTCCCACATTACTATAAAGCCATGTGGAACAGAAATACAGTCTTTAGTAAAGCAGAACTGTAGATACCATTGTAAATGGTTTATTCACTGTGTATCTTCTGTGGCCTAAACATTGATTCCTGCCCCCTACTGTAGCTCAATTTCTGGGTCAGCTCATTGGGTGGCTAAGCATAAAAATAGCCCATTAGCAGCCAACCAGGAAGCATCCAGAGATGGGGATTCAGAATAGTAATCTAATCCCCTCCCCAACATAAATTCTACAACATTATTCTATGATTATTACAATGTCATGACTCTAGGAGTTCATTTCAGTTTAATCTTCAATGTCTCGCAGGCTCAAGGCTGCTGTGAAGATCCCATTAAAACATGATGGAAGTTCTGTCATCATCTATGTTACTCATAGTCTTTTCCTCTCATTTCTGTCAGAAGGGGCAGACTTTCCATACATTTGGATGTTGTTTGTGGGTGTGTAGGTGAAATGGTTAACAACAGAGCCCCTGTCTCTCTCTAAAGAGTTTTTTTGGAAGTTAAAGTAACTTTTAATGGACACAAGTAGAAACCATTTGAAAGATACAGTGCCTTCGGTCTAGCTGCCATGGAGTTTGGAGAAAGGTACATGTGGGCTGCGCTAGCAAAACACAGCACAAAGTTGTATAGATAATTGGCCTTGTTCCTTTAGGGTTTTGCTGTCAAAAAAAGGAGATAGACAAGCCGAAAGGTTCTCCAGTACAAAAGCAACAGACGCGTTCTGGCTTACAGGTCTGCAGAGACATTTTAATTCCCATTTCCTTGAAGGCTTGTTTCCAGTTTAGTTTGGAGATACTTTAATTTTGTGGTAAGCTGAATACATTCTTCCCTAACCTACATGGAACTGTCTTTAAGGTGTATGAGTTCACATTATCAGAAAGCAGTAGAGGAGACAAATAAATTCATTAGGCCCTATGGATTTCATGACTGGGCAGGGACACAGCCATGGATGGGCCTGGGAGTGCATAGGCCCACCCACTGGGGAGCCAGGCCCAGCCAATCAGAATGAGTTTTTCCCCACAAAAGGGCTTTATTACAGACAGAAAAACTCCTCCGTTTCATCAGCTGTCTGGGTGGCTTGTCTCAGATGATCCCGCAGGTAAAGAAGCCAGATGTGGAGGTTCTGTGGAGGTTCTGGGCTGGCGTGGTTACACATGGTCAGCAGTTGTGGGGCCGGTTGGACGTACTGCCAAATTCTCTAAAACGACGTTGGAAGCAGTTTATGGTAGGGAAATGAACATATAATTCTCTGGCAACAGCTCTGGTGGACATTCCTGCAGTCAGCATGCCAATTATGCTCCCTCAAAACTTGATACATCTGGTGCATTGTGTTGTGTGACACAACTGCACATTTTAGTGGCCTTTAATTGTCCCTAGCACAAGGTGCACCTGTGTAATGATCATTCTGTTAATCAGCTTCTTGATATGCCACACCTGTCAGGTGGATGGATTATCTTGGCAAAGGAGAAATGCTCACTACCAAATTTATGCACAGACTTTGAGAGAAATAAGCTTTTTGTGAGATTGGAACATTTTTGGGATCTTTTATTTCAGCTCATGAAATATGGTACCAACACTTTACATGTTGCATTTATATTTTTGTTCAGTATACTATATGTAGAAGTAGAGAATCCAGCAATTTCTGAACCCTGTTGATGGACCTTTTTCTGCTCTAACTTTCACATTTCAACAGACTACACTGTTGTTTGAGATGATTTGCCAAGGGCCTCTGGAAGATAACTGAAAATGTTCTGAGAACTTTTGGCTTGAGAGTGAAGACAGAGTAGTATGAACTGAACCCTCTCTCCACCCAGCTTCCATTCCCGATCCCTCTTGGCCCTTTGGTAGAAAAATCCTATTTGATTCATTCCTTGGGAATCTGCAGCAGATAAAGATCAATGTCAGTATCGGCCGGAGTCTTTTCCTCCCTCTTCCCCCTCCTCCTCCTCCTCTTGGTCTTATTCATCTTCTCATGACCACCAGTATAATAACAGTAGCGAGCTCCTCAACTCAGCCGTACCCAGAATGAGCTGTTTACTTTGGGCTACTTGCCTCTGGCTGCTGTGGTTGAGTTCTGATCCCCATAGTACTCAGTGGGGGCAGCCACACAGTCACCAAACTCAACCAAACGCCCACCAGCCAGACCCTGCTCATCCAAGCTCCTACCCAGCCGCCACACAGC
The DNA here is from genome assembly GCF_036934945.1 of Oncorhynchus masou masou. Lineage (NCBI taxonomy): Eukaryota > Metazoa > Chordata > Actinopteri > Salmoniformes > Salmonidae > Oncorhynchus > Oncorhynchus masou. The sequence continues at coordinate 73,569,550 of NC_088216.1, read as the reverse complement.
CGCTGTGCTCCTCCCAATGCAGGACAGCCAGCGAGTCATAACCACGTTGGACATATTACCATCCTACTCTCGCCTCTGCTTTTCTCTCTTGTGTAGCGGTAAGTAGCTGGTACATTAAGAAATCATCTCTTGTTGAGGAAAATCATATTTCATTTAGTAATGTGTTTGGGATGTATGAGGAGGCATTAAGCTGGCTCTGGATGGGCACAGCTACCACATGTTTTCCCTGAGAGGAATGAACGAGTTTCTCCCCTATGCCACTTCTCAGTGCAGGGGAGGGGAAGCATGTTTGTTTGCACACAGCACAGCCCATGCAGGCAGGCTGACTGTTGGGTCACAGATCCACATAGATTCCTTCCAGCTGCGCTGATGATGTGTAGTGTTGGTTAGGTACAGGACCCCTGCCTGCCTGCCACTCTCAGGCCTCTGGGCCCAGGTGCTTCCGGTCTACAGTTTGGTAAAGTGTGAGTAAGCCCATGATGGGCCAACTCAATCATGAGAATTGCACCGTCCCTGCTCTTATCCTATGGGACTGGCAATAGGACTTTAAATATCCAACTCTATTTTCTCTCTCTTTTAGTCTTTCTACCTCTTTTTCTCTCTTGTAATCAGTGATGGCAGCAAATCCATTCGTCACTAACATCTGGTCAGGAAGCAAGATGAAACCTTAAGTGGAGATCCTTGTAGTTCCTCTCCATCTATTTGTAGGCTGTTTCCTGCTGCTGAGGTGTGGTGTGTAATGCTGGTAAGACACACTGATATTACACATGGATCCTATCTAGGGCTGTGCTGTCTGTGTGTTGTTCTGTTGCTGTTCCCTGTGATTTTCTGCTCTCTACGCTTTTCTTGTTTTGGAAAGGAGCTCTCAAGTTCTTTCATTGGTGCACACTGTTCATACTGCGCAAATTGTGGCCAGAAAGTACGTTTGAGGTAAAGCCGAGGTGTAGAATATGCTCAGAAATATTTTCACAAGTGAGAGGGGATTTACGCGCTTTCATGCCAGCTGTGGCAGTACCGTAAAATATTTATATGCTCCCTAAAAAATGCATTTTATGTGTAACTGAAGCTGTTGTCTGTTAAACGGAGCCTCAGTCGACCCGTTAGAGCCGTGTGTTTTTCACAAGACTGGTTTTCATCCGAAGGGAGACTCTGGGCTCTGTGTGCGAGGATAATTCTTGACATCAGTCCAGCTAGTCTAGAACAACATCAATGGCAGAGGTGTAGAGAGTCTCCTAGTGGCCACAGTCTGCACTCACAGTCTCAAACTCCCTCTAAATCTACTCTAAAAAGTGTAAATCAAATATAACTCAGCCAAGCAGGTTTTTGGAAGGTTGTTTTTTCATCGGGCTTAGTCTTGATGATTCTGTACCTCTGTTACATACATTTTAGTGCTGTCTGGGATTTATGAGACAACAGCTGACTCGCTCTTCCAGTACGTACATAGTTTGTTTAACAAGCTTGTATTTTACCTCTTGACACATGAGCACTTAAAGGGGCAATCTGCAGTTGCTACATACATTTTGGACTTGTGAATTAATTATATGTATCCATTGATCTTGAAGATAACTTATATAACTTCTAAATGCTTCATGAGCTTAGTTCAACAGTCGCACCCCATCTGAACCCAAAATATAAGATTGTTTTTACTGCAATGTTGGTCAATAAAGTAAATCTAAACAAACACTATATAGCCTAAAACCATGGTTACAACTATAATTTTGATATCATGGAAGGTCAATCTTTTCATCCTTAGCTCTGTCTATGAATTTAAGAGTCGTTACATTTCTCCAGCCCTATCTCTCAGATTTTTACCAAAACAGGGGCGGGGAGTTCGCTTTATTGTTTCAACTACTGATTGCTGCTTTAACATAACAATGTATGATTTATGACCACCATGAAGGTATAATTTTCAGTTTCCAGTAGAAGCTTAAGAAATAAGTGAGCCACTCAGCTGTGAAATCATGTAGGAAACAACAGCAGGCTTTTGGTTTGGGATCCTCCAGCCTGCCAGCTCCTTGCCTCTCCAGAAGAACCCTTTCACCTTGGCTGGTTCTGGTGTGAAGAGGGGGCAGAACATATTGTCTCTCGTCCTCCGTGGAGTAGCACAACTGATCTGATAGACAGCATGCAGGACTCGTGTGTTTCTGGGCTGGTGTCATTCAGGAGGCCTGGTGCTGTATAGAGGACTAGCCGATCGAACTGAAATAATGGGGTAGGCTAGACCGATGCGGCAATACATTAACTGCTCATAAAATAGCTGATGGTACTCATTTACAACCTGGCCCCAGTTGTCTCATTTTGATTGGTCCTGACAGAGTATCTCCATGGTGAGGGGAGCAGTTAAGGTTGTGTTGTTTACTTCAGTTTGCAGCATACCGATGTAGTCCGCCCAGCCTGATTCCAGTCCGAGCTCTGTCTGCATGTGCTGCTGATAAGAGACTGCACTGCATGGCTGCACTGGGACTGTAGAACTCCTCAAGGATGGGTTAGGCCAGGGTCTGTCTCAGTCAGACAGAGGGGGCTGTTTGAACTCCTGAAGGTTGGGTTAGGCCAGGGTCTGTCTCAGTCAGACAGAGGGGGCTGTTTGAACTCCTCAAGGATGGGTTAGGCCAGGGTCTGTCTCAGTCAGACAGAGGGGGCTGTTTGAACTCCTGAAGGTTGGGTTAGGCCAGGGTCTGTCTCAGTCAGACAGAGGGGGCTGTTTGAACTCCTGAAGGTTGGGTTAGGCCAGGGTCTGTCTCAGTCAGACAGAGGGGACTGTAGAACTCCTGAAGGTTGGGTTAGGCCAGGGTCTGTCTCAGTCAGACAGAGGGGGCTGTTTGAACTCCTGAAGGTTGGGTTAGGCCAGGGTCTGTCCCAGTCAGACAGAGGGGGCTGTTTGAACTCCTGAAGGTTGGGTTAGGCCAGGGTCTGTCTCAGTCAGACAGAGGGGGCTGTTTGAACTCCTCAAGGATGGGTTAGGCCAGGGTCTGTCCCAGTCAGACAGAGGGGGCTGTTTGAACTCCTGAAGGTTGGGTTAGGCCAGGGTCTGTCCCAGTCAGACAGAGGGGGCTGTTTGAACTCCTGAAGGATGGGTTAGGCCAGGGTCTGTCTCAGTCAGACAGAGGGGCTGTTTGAACTCCTGAAGTTTGGGTTAGGCCAGGGTCTGTCTCAGTCAGACAGAGGGGACTGTAGAACTCCTCAAGGATGGGTTAGGCCAGGGTCTGTCCCAGTCAGACAGAGGGGGCTGTTTGAACTCCTGAAGGTTGGGTTAGGCCAGGGTCTGTCCCAGTCAGACAGAGGGGGCTGTTTGAACTCCTCAAGGATGGGTTAGGCCAGGGTCTGTCCCAGTCAGACAGAGGGGGCTGTTTGAACTCCTGAAGTTTGGGTTAGGCCAGGGTCTGTCCCAGTCAGACAGAGGGGGCTGTTTGAACTCCTGAAGGTTGGGTTAGGCCAGGGTTTGTCCCAGTCAGACAGAGGGGGCTGTTTGAACTCCTGAAGGTTGGGTTAGGCCAGGGTCTGTCTCAGTCAGACAGAGGGGGCTGTTTGAACTCCTGAAGGTTGGGTTAGGCCAGGGTCTGTCCCAGTCAGACAGAGGGGGCTGTTTGAACTCCTGAAGTTTGGGTTAGGCCAGGGTCTGTCCCAGTCAGACAGAGGGGGCTGTTTGAACTCCTGAAGGTTGGGTTAGGCCAGGGCTTGTCTCAGTCAGACAGAGGGGGCTGTTTGCTCCAACCAGGCTGTAGTAAGTAGAGAGCATAATAACTTCCTTGAAAGAACAGCTGAACCACTCAGATGTAGGTCAGTGCCCTCAAGCATTTTGCCCACCTATCTGTTGACCTGCTTTGAGAAGGAGAATTGAATGTTCAGGCCCGAAGATGAACCTTGCTTGATTGCACTCTTCCAGTTGAGTAAAATGGTTCTACTTAACGTCCTGCATTCATCTCTGTGAAAGGACAATCCCGGACCAAGTTCAACCACAGTTCAGGTGCTGTCACTGTCTTCTTGGGGTACCTTAAACGATTGCCACTGCTCCATACTGCTCTTTTCGTACTATGACCTGAAAAACATCCACAGACAGGCTGAAAGGTTTCATAAAAGCTTTGACTCAGTTTCTGCTGACTGGTCTCTTCTGTCAGCTCTGTCCACATGGTGATTATTGCATTGTTGTGTTTTGAGTTCGCAAGAAAGGCATTTCACTGTACTTGTGCATGTGACATTAGAACATGAACTTGGCGGAGGAATGTGATTTCATTGGATCAGGTGTATTATTTATCCCGTTCTCATTCTGTAACAGTTTACCCACAGCATTGTAAAGATGTATTTAATGTAAGAAATATTTGGGGGCCTCTTTTATCACAAGAGAGTGGTTTATACGTTTTAGTTTTCACCCTCTTCAAGTTTTGAATTCAGCTCTGTGTTCGCTCCAGATCTCCGGACAGCTGTGGAAACAGCAGACAGTGGGCTGTGTGGCGACTATGAAGGGGGATTTGGTGTGCTGGATCCTTGTGGCTTTGTGGAGATGGAAGTTTTCATTTCCTTAGGATAGCGTTGGCTGTTTGAACAGGTGGTGGAGAGATCCCCCTGGGGAACCGGCTCCACTCATGTCGTCAAGTTATCCCTCCTCTCTTCAGCGTCGCATTCCCCAGCCAACAGCACAGTCGTGACGAGTAGAGCAGAGGTCCTCCTCGACGCAGAGCAGCACAGGGGCCCATTCTCCCCCTCTGCTCTGCAAGTCCTCTCATGATAGAGAGGCATCCCACTCCCATCTCAGCCCGTGCCACACAGCAAGCTTCAGAAGAAAAAGCCCAACCACACACATCTCCTAATGTGTTTCCAGTCCCCCTGTCATTGGTGTTATAACTGCTGTGTGCAGCGGGCAGGGCTGGAACTGGGGACCTGGGAGCACCTGTTGAGGGGGAAAGTAAGCATTTGAATCCTGTAATTACAGGAGGAGGGGGATGTGTGGGACTGGCTGTGTGTTTTGTCTTCTAACCCCCAGGGGAAGGGATGCGCACTGCCTGAGTCATACTAGACTGGTGCCATTGCACCGTGTCTCTCCCTCCCTCTTCCTCTCCTCCCACTGCCTGCACAACCAGCTAGGCTAACAGAGAGAGATGCGCACACACACACAGAGACGTAGATTTATTCCATGGGAGCATGGAGAGGGGAGTGTTGAAATGCAATGAGGAAGAGGAGAACGGAGGAGGAGGAAGAAGAATAGGGGGCGGGTGGAGCGTGTGAGGTCCTGGATAGATTTCTGGCTTGCTGTAGAATCTATCAGGTAGATACCAGCGAGCCCCTCCTCCCACGGAGGACACGGCTCTGGGATTAGGCCACTTGTTGAAGCTGTTTGCACAGATTCTCAGTTTGGCACAAACTCCTGCAGGGCAGGACCTGTCTTTCACCACTCTCACTTCTACTCCCACTCCCACTTCTACTCCCATTTCCACTCCCACTTTCACTCTCACTCCCACTCTCACTGCCACTTCCACTCCCACTTCTTTTCAGTCAGTCTGTCTGACGGTCTGTCTGTAGTTTTCCTCCCCGTCTCCCTCCCACTCTCTATTTCTTGATTTCACAGTGTTATTTGAAATTTCAAGATAAAGGTCAACTGACAATGTTTTGAGCACATTATGCCAAACATAGTCAAAGGCTATGTGAGCACACTAAAACACATGACCAATAGGTGGCAGTATGGAACCTAAAGAATCTATTGAGGTTCTTAATTAGTTTGTGGAGACAGAATCTTTTCACTTTGCTCTTTGATCTGACTCCCCTCAGCCAAATGGTATCTTGTTAGTGCAGCGCACATTTAAAAACACCATTGGGTGCTGTAGAAAATGTACCTGACCTATATTTGTTTCTGTTGTCTAAAAGACAGTACTATTTATTTTCTGGTAGATTGCAAGGCTTCGGTGCTCTAGACACCCTGTGTCCAGGACGTCTGTGGTATAATAGACTGACTTAACACGCCCTTAATGACTGAAAACAGGTGCTCATTGGTCAGATGTTCTGGCTATCATGATTACCTGATTGCCTATTTGCGTGTGGGTCATCATTTGCTCTAATGGGGGAGAACACAATCGCCTTGTAAATAAAGGCATCCGGACTAATTAATAACTCTAATATCACTATTGCCCATACTGTGCTAATATGACCACATGCAGATCTAATCCAGCAAGTTTGTGGAACTGTGTCCATTCTAGTTTTGATGGATTCTCAGAACAGAAGCTCTGCTCTTGCAGCAGTCATAAGGCGCTTTTAACCCCAAATTAATCCTCTTAGTGTGGATCATGACGCATCAACGTTCATTCTCTTATTTCTCAATGGGACTCCTCTAAATCAGCTGACCTGGTGGGTGGAACTCTGGGAGGCATCTGTCCCCTTCATATTACATGGCCTTCTATGATGGAGAGCAGATACAAAGTCATCTCTGAGGGTTCCTTGGAGCAAATGTTGCATTGTCAGAGCAGAGGGCAGTCTTTTTTTAAATGTATTTTTTTATTTCACCCTTATTTAACCAGGTAGGCCAGTTGAGAGCAAGTTCTCATTTACAACTGCGACCTGGCCAAGATAAAGCATAGCAGTGTGACACAAACAACAACACAGAGTTACACATGGAATAAACAAATGTACAGTCAATAACACAATAGAAAAAAGTCTATATACAGTGTGTGCAAATGAGGTAAGATTAGGGAGGTAAGGCAATAAATAGGCCGTAGTGGCGAAGTAATTACAATTTAGCAATTAACACTGCAGTGATAGATGTGGAGAAGATGAATGTGTAAGTCGAGATACTAGGGTGCAAAGGAGAAATAAAATAACAATATGGGGGAGGATGTAGTTGGATGGGCTATTTACAGATGGCCTATGTACAGGTGCAATGATCTGTGAGCTGCTCTGACAGAAGATGCTTAAAGTTAGTGAGGGAGAGATGAGTCTCCAGCTTCAGTGATTTTTACAGTTCATTCCAGTCATTGGCAGCAGAGAACTGAAAGGAAAGGCGGCCAAACGAGGAATTGGCTTTGGGCGTGGCCAGTGAAATATACCAGCACCCACCTGTAGCGCGTGCTACAGGTGGGTGCTGCTATGGTGACCAGTGAGCTGAGATAAGGCGGGGCTTTACCTAGCAAAGACTTATAGATGACCTGGAGCCAGTGGGTTTGGAGCCAGTGGGAATATTAAGCGAGGGCCAGCCAAGGAGAGCATACAGGTCACAGTGGTGGGTAGTAAATGGGGCTTTGGTGACAAAACGGATGGCACTGTGATAGACTGCATCCAATTTGCTGAGTAGTGTTGGAGGCTATTTTGTAAATGACATCGCCAAAGTCAAGGATCGGTGAGATACCCTCATAAAACTGACTATGTTTGGCAGCATGAGTGAAGGATGCTTTGTTGAGAAATAGGAAGCCGATTCTAGATTTAATTTTGGATTGAAGATGCTTTTTGTGAGTCTGGAAGGAGAGTTTACAGTCTAACCACACACCTAGGTTGTCCACATATTCTAAGTCAGAACCGTCCAAAGTAGTGATGCTGGACTGGCGGGCAGGTGCGGGTAGCGATCGGTTGAAGAGCATGCATTTAGTTTTACTTGCATTTAAGAGCAGTTGGAGGCCACGGAAGGAGAGTTGTATGGCATTGTAGCTCATCTTCAGGTTAGTTAACACAGTGTCCAAAGAAGGGACAGAAGTGCACAGAATGGTGTCGTCTGCTTAGAGGTGGATCAGAGAATCACCTGCAGCAAGACCAACATCATTGATGTATGCAGAGAAAAGAGTCGGCCCGAGAATTGAACCCTGTGGCACCCCCATAGAGACTGCCAGAGATCCGGACAATAGGCCCTCTGATTTGACACATGAGGCAAGGCAGTCATTTGCGAAATCAAGGCTGTTGAGTCTGCTGATAAGAATGTGGTGATTGACAGAGTCAAAAGCCTTGGCCAGGTCGTTTGAATATGGCTGCACAGTATTGTCTTTTATCGATGGCGGTTATGATATCATTTAGGACCTTGAGCATGGCTGAGGTGCACACATGACCAGCTCGGAAACCAGATTACATAGTGGAGAAGGAACGGTGGGATTCGAAATGGTCGGTGATCTGTTTGTTAACTTGGCTTTTGAAGACCTTAGAAAGGCAGTGTAGGATGGCTATAGGTCTGTAAAAGTTTGGGTCTGGAGTGTCTCCCCCTTTGAAGAGGGGGATGACCGCGGCAGCTTTCCAATCTTTGGGGATCTCAGACGATACGAAAGAGAGGTCAAACAGGCTAGTAATAGGGGTTGCAACAATTTCAGCTGATAATTTTAGAAAGAGAGGTTCCAGATTGTCTAGCCCAGCTAATTTGTTGGGGTCCAGATTTGGCAGCACTTTCAGAACATCAGCTATCTGGATTTGGGTGAAGGAGAAATGGGGAGGCTTGGGCAAGTTGCTGTGGGGGGTGCAGGGCTGTTGACCAGGGTAGGGGTAGCCAGGTGGAAAGCATGGCCAGCCGTAGAAGCATTGTTATTGAAATTCTCTATTATAGTGGATTTATTGGTGGTGTTTCCTAGCCTCAGTGCAGTAGGCAGATGGGAGGTGTTCTTATTCTCCATGGACTTTACAGTGTCCCAGAAACTTTTGGAGTTTGTGCTAGAGGTTGCAAATTTCTGTTTGAAAAAGTTAGCCTTAGCTTTCCTAACTTGCCTGTGTATATTTGTTCCTAACTTCCCTGAAAAGTTGCATATCACGGGGGCTATTCGATGCTAATGCAGAACGCCACAGGATGTTTTTGTGCTGGTCAAAGGCAGTCAGGTCTGGAGTGAACCAAGGGCTATATTTGTTCCTGGATCGAACATTTTTGAATGGGGCATGCTTATTTAAGATGGTGAGGAAAGCACTTTTAAAGAATAACAAGGCATCCTCTACTGACGGGATGAGGTCAATATCCTTCCAGGATACCCGGGCCAGGTCAATTAAGGCCAGGCATCTAGCTTAGATTGAAGGATGGCCGGGACGTTAAGCATGTACCAGTTTAGGTCAGCTAACAGTACGAACTCTGAAGATAGATGGGGGGCAATCAATTCACATATGGTGTCCAGGGCACAGCTTGGGGCTGAGGGGGGTCTATAACAAGCGGCAACGGTGAGAGACTTGTTTCTGGGAAGGTGGATTTTTAGAAGTAGAAGCTCAAATTTCTTGGGCACAAACCTGGATAGTATGACAGTCTGGGCTTTTAACAGAAAGGCATATATGAATTCTCAATAGCCTTTTTCACCTTCAAGGTTTAAATGTGTATGTTTGTCATTCCCCGTGTGTGTGTTTGGGGGGGGTGGGGGCAGTACGAACAAATATAAAAGTGTATGCACTCACTACTGTAAGTCCCTCTGGATAAGAGCGTCTGCTAAATTACTAAAATGCAAAGGTGTGTGTGTGTGTGTGTGTGTGTGTGTGTGTGTGTGTGTGTGTGTGTGTGTGTGTCAAAAATCAAATCAAATTTTATTTGTCACTTACACATGGTTAGCAGATGTTAATGCGAGTGTAGCGAAATGCTTGTGCTTCTAGTTCCGACAATGCAGTAATAACCAACAAGTAATCTAACTAACAATTTCTAATCTACTGTCTTATACACAGTGTAAGGGGATAAAGAATATGTACATAAGGATATATGAATGAGTGATGGTACAGAGCAGCATAGGCAAGATACAGTAGATGGTATCGAGTACAGTATATACATGTGAGATGAGTATGTAAACAAAGTGGCATAGTTAAAGTGGCTAGTGATACATGTATTACATAAGGATGCAGTCGATGATATAGAGTACAGTATATAGGTATGCATATGAGATGAATAATGTAGGGTAAGTAACATTATATAAGGTAGCATTGTTTAAAGTGGCTAGTGATATATTTACAACATTTCCCATCAATTCCCATTATTAAAGTGGCTGGAGTTGAGTCAGTGTCAGTGTGTTGGCAGCAGCCACTCAATGTTAGTGGTGGCTGTTTAACAGTCTGATGGCCTTGAGATAGAAGCTGTTTTTCAGTCTCTCGGTCCCAGCTTTGATGCACCTGTACTGACCTCGCCTTCTGGATGATAGCGGGGTGAACAGGCAGTGGCTCGGGTGGTAGATGTCCTTGATGATCTTTATGGCCTTCCTGTAACATCGGGTGGTGTAGGTGTCCTGGAGGGCAGGTAGTTTGCCCCGATGATGCGTTGTGCAGACCTCACTACCCTCTGGAGAGCCTTACGGTTGAGGGCGGAGCAGTTGCCGTACCAGGCGGTGATACAGCCCGCCAGGATGCTCTCGATTGTGCCTCTGTAGAAGTTTATGAGTGCTTTTGGTGACAAGCCGAATTTCTTCAGCCTCCTGAGGTTGAAGAGGCGCTGCTGCGCCTTCTTCACGATGCTGTCTGTGTGAGTGGACCAATTCAGTTTGTCTGTGATGTGTATGCCGAGGAACTTAAAACTTGCTACTCTCTCCACTACTGTTCCATCGATGTGGATAGGGGGGTGTTCCCTCTGCTGTTTCCTGAAGTCCACAATCATCTCCTTAGTTTTGTTGACGTTGAGTGTGAGGTTATTTTCCTGACACCACACTCTGAGGGCCCTCACCTCCTCCCTGTAAGCCGTCTCGTCGTTACTGGTAATCAAGCCTACCACTGTTGTGTCGTGTGTGTGTGTGTGTGTGTGTGTCAGCATACTTGATTGGGTGGATGAAGACGTGTGTATGTTTAAGTGTTGGCTATAGGTCAGAGTGTGTATCAGTCTCTTGAGGCAGACCAAAAACTTCTGCCATCTTTGAGTGCAGTTGCCTATTCGCTTCCGATTCTCAAAGTTCGGGATATCGAAGTGTGTATTGGTTTGTGTGACAGTTGGTGTATATACAGTACGTGTGTATTTTGGGGAGAGGAAGAAAGATTTGTGACGTAATCAGGAGTTCATCTGTGCCCTGATGTTTGCTGAGTGGCTCCACTGCCACAGCACGGCACCCTTCCTGCAGGAGTTGACCCATCCCTATCCACCAGTCCTCAGAGCCCATTTGAACTGATCATCTAATAAGCAGAGTGAGAGCATTCAGAGATCAAAAGCTCTACTTCCCCTGAGCCCTTACATTCAGTAACACATCAATAGCTGCTTTAGAGCCCACTGGATAGATGGGTGGGTGGATGGCGTATCCAGATAACTAATAGTAGAGCAGAGCGGGTGGGCGAGTTGAGGAGCAGCCACTGCTGTGTGCTCTACACTGGCCATGGCCCTCTGCCTATTTCTTATAGACAGAGTAGTTCATTATGAATGAGCTGACTCCGGTATTGATAATTAAACAATCTTTTAAGAGTACTAGGTTCCCAAACAAGGTTTTTACCGGTATCTGCATCGGTAGCAGCATTTCTAATTTCTTCAAATATTTTTTATTTATCTCTCCAGCATCCCAGGTGTCTGGAAAGATTATGTAAGAAGCAATTAAATGGCCGACATGATGTGAAGTGAATTTAAGACATTTCTGGAGCTTACATTGAATATGGGCTTCAGAACTTCTATTCAGGGTTTGATGAAATATTCAGAGCTTGTTCATTCTTCTCACAATGTCTGTCCTCCTTCAGTCTCTGTATGCCCTTCAGTCTGCCCTCCTTCAGTCTCCGTATGCCCTTGTGTCTGCCCTCCTTCAGTCTCCGTATGCCCTTGTGTCTGCCCTCCTTCAGTCTCCGTATGCCCTTGTGTCTGCCCTCCTTCAGTCTCCGTATGGCCTTGTGACTGTCCTCCTTCAGTCTCTATATGCCCTTGTGTCTGTCCTCCTTCAGTCTCCGTATGCCCTTGTGTCTGTCCTCCTTCAGTCTCCGTATGCCCTTGTGTCTGCCCTCCTTCAGTCTCCGTATGCCCTTGTGACTGTCCTCCTTCAGTCTCCGTATGCCCTTGTGTCTTCAGTCTCCTCCTTCAGTCTCCTTCAGTATGCCCTTGTGTCTGTCCTCCTTCAGTCTCCGTATGCCCTTGAGTCTGCCCTCCTTCAGTCTCCGCCCTTGTGTCTGCCCTCCTTCAGTCTCCGTATGCCCTTGTGTCTGCCCTCCTTCAGTCTCTGTATGCCCTTGTGTCTGTCCTCCTTCAGTCTCCGTATGCCCTTGAGTCTGCCCTCCTTCAGTCTCCGTATGCCCTTGTGTCTGTCCTCCTTCAGTCTCTGTATGCCCTTGTGTCTGTCCTCCTTCAGTCTCCGTAAGCCCTTGAGTCTGCCCTCCTTCAGTCTCCGTATGCCCTTGTGTCTGTCCTCCTTCAGTCTCTGTATGCCCTTGTGTCTGTCCTCCTTCAGTCTCCGTATGCCCTTGAGTCTGCCCTCCTTCAGTCTCCGTATGCCCTTGTGTCTGTCCTCCTTCAGTCTCTGTATGCCCTTGTGTCCCCTTCAGTCTCCGTAAGTTGTCTGCCCTCCTTCAGTCTCCGTATGCCCTTGTGTCTGTCCTCCTTCAGTCTCTGTATGCCCTTGTGTCTGTCCTCCTTGTCTCCGTATGCCCTTGTGTCTGTCCTCCTTCAGTCTCTGTATGCCCTTGTGTCTGCCCTCCCTGTCTTCATATGCCCTTGTGTCTGCCCTCCCTGTCTTCATATGCCCTTATCTCTGAGAATGGAAGAGACAGAAAACCTAAGGACAGCATGATCTTCAATGGACCATCATCCCCTTCACAAGAGCCCCGGAACACTGTTGGGATCCAGTTTGCCATAGTGACTGACAATAACAGGGACTGTCCCTGTTCCTGCCATGCAGGGTACATTAGCATCATAGGGCCGGCAGGTAGCCTAGTGGTTAGAGTGTTGGACTAGTAACTGAAAGGTTTCAAGATCGAATCCCTGAGCCGACAAGGTAAAAATCTGTTGTTCTGCCCCTGAACAAGGCAGTTAACCCACTGTTCTTAGGCCGTCAATTGAAAATAAGAATTTGTTCTTAACTGACTTGGCTCATTATATAAAGGTAAAATACATTTAAAATAATAAATAATTGTCTGTCTCTCGGTCCTGGTCTTGTCTACATCTACACAGAAGCACAGAGACACTCACAGAAAGCTGTGTCTAACAGGAAAACTCTTTGCTTGAGTGTGAGAAGGAGGTCAGCTATTGTGGCTGTGTGGCGCACCATGAGCACCTAATACTACTGGCCCTTTCCCATTTCAGTCCTTGCCTTGTTGCCAGATCTGTTGGAGCTTTGGCCAACACTGTCATGTTTGAGCGGCCTGAAAATGAATGTCTGCAGAGTTGATCAGAGCAAACGCAGTTCTGGCAACTAGGCTCTGAGACTACTCTTTTTCCAAAAGGAAGATTTGAATCCGTTCACTTTGTCATCTCTATGCTGCAGCGGAGTAGACATGTTGAGTTATGGCGAGGTTTGTTCATGGTTTTCTGTGCTCACCTGTTTGCCTCATTAGGGCCCAGTGTCTGGTGGAGCATGAAGGAGCAGCAACAGCAGCATCAAAGGAGAGAGGCCTGGCAGTAATGAGAGGCTTTGTCATCCTGGGCAACTCAATTAGCCCAGACAGCCCTGAGTCCATCAGGATGACTGATGACACCCCACTGGGACCACAAAACCCTGCAGGGAGAAAGAGAGGGTGTGGGTTTAGGGAGGCAGGGGTGGGGAACGACAAGTACCCAATAGTGGGCTCTTCACTCTGGACTTCTGAAGGAAATAACCTCAATACTCAACACAGAAAACCACGTCCAGATCACACATACATTAACTAGGAATTCACAAATACGACTCCTGGGCAGTTGTGTGGTCAGGAAAAATGCAAGGCCCCACCCACAACACAGTGGGAACTTTACAGACATAGCACTGGTTCTCATACTCGAATATCTATAATTCACATTTACCTATGATCTCTTAGATAGTCAATCCGAGCCTACAGCTTTCAACGGTGGTCTGTGTATTCCTAGGTGATCCTGTAGTTGAACTGTGTACTTTCATTACTGTTATCTTGGCCAGTGATCGTTCTGACGGGTCAGGCTCTGTGACCCCATTGGGCCTGCTGTCTACAGCCAGTCACTCACCCGCCAGCTCACTGTGCTGTGATTGACACATACTGTAATAGAGCTTTTAACATTGATCAGAAAACATTGATATTTTTCAACAGCAGAGCAAGTCCATTGGCTTTACACATGAGTTGGAGTCAGTGTGAATGAGCTAGCGGTAGCTGACTGTGAAAGATAAGGGAGGACTGATGGAGAGGGTGAGAGGACTGATGGAGGGGTGAGAGGACTGATGGAGGGGTGAGAGGACTGATGGAGGGGGTGAGAGGACTGATGGAGAGGGTGAGAGGACTGATAGAGAGGTGAGAGGACTGATGGAGAGGGTGAGAGGACTGATGGAGGGGGTGAGAGGACTGATGGAGGGGGTGAGAGGACTGATGGAGAGGGTGAGAGGACTGATGGAGGGGGTGAGAGGACTGATGGAGGGGGTGAGAGGACTGATGGAGGGGGTGAGAGGACTGATGGAGGGGGTGAGAGGACTGATGGAGGGGGTGAGAGGACTGATGGAGGGGGTGAGAGGACTGATGGAGGGGGTGAGAGGACTGATGGAGGGGGTGAGAGGACTGATGGAGGGGGTGAGAGGACTGATGGAGGGGGAGAGGACTGAGAGGACTGATGGAGGGGGTGAGAGGACTGATTGAGAGGGTGAGAGGACTGATGGAGAGGGTGGGAGGACTGATGGAGGACTGATGGAGGGGGACTGATGGAGGACTGATGGAGAGGGTGAGAGGACTGATGGAGGGGGTGAGAGGACTGATGGAGGGGGTGAGAGGACTGATGGAGGGGGTGAGAGGACTGATGGAGAGGGTGAGAGGACTGATGGAGAGGGTGGGAGGACTGATGGAGGACTGATGATGGAGAGGGTGAGAGGACTGATGGAGGGGGTGATGGAGGACTGATGGAGGGGGGAGGACTGATGGAGGACTGATGGAGGGGAGGGTGAGAGGACTGATGGAGGACTGATGGAGAGGGTGAGAGGACTGATTGAGAGAACTGATGGAGGGTGAGAGGACTGATGGAGGACTGATGGAGAGGGTGGGAGGACTGATGGAGGGTGAGAGGACTGATGGAGGGGGTGAGAGGACTGATGGAGAGGGTGAGAGGACTGATGGAGAGGGTGAGAGGACTGATGGAGAGGGTGAGAGGACTGATGGAGGGGGGGGAGGACTGATGGAGAGGGTGAGAGGACTGATGGAGAGGGTGAGAAACTGATGGAGAGGGTGAGAGGACTGATGGAGGACTGATGGAGGAGGGTGGGAGGACTGATGGAGGAGAGGGTGGGAGGACTGATGGAGGGGTGTGAGAGGACTGATGGAGAGGGTGAGAGGACTGATGGAGAGGGTGAGAGGACTGATGGAGAGGGTGAGAGGACTGATGGAGAGGGACTGAGAGGACTGATGGAGAGGGTGAGAGGACTGATGAGAGGGTGAGAGGACTGATGGAGGGGGACTGAGGAGGACTGATGGAGGGGGTGAGAGGACTGATGGAGAGGGAGAGGGTGAGAGGACTGATGGAGGGAGGACTGAGAGGACTGATGGAGAGGGTGAGAGGACTGATGGAGAGGGTGGGATGGAGAGGGTGAGACTGATGACTGATGGAGAGGGTGAGAGGACTGATGGAGAGGGTGAGAGGACTGATGGAGAGGGTGAGAGGACTGATGGAGAGGGTGAGAGGACTGATGGAGGGGGATGGAGGAGGAGAGGACTGATGGAGGGGGTGAGAGGACTGATGGAGAGGGATGAGAGGACTGATGGAGGGATGGAGAGGGTGAGAGGACTGATGGAGGGGTGAGAGGACTGATGGAGAGGGTGAGAGGACTGATGGAGAGGGTGAGAGGACTGATGGAGAGAGGACTGATGGAGAACTGATGAGAGGACTGATGGAGGACTGAAGGAGGAGATGGTGGGAGGACTGATGGAGGGTGATGGAGAGGGTGAGAGGACTGATGGAGAGGGTGAGAGGACTGATGGAGGGGTGAGAGGACTGATGGAGAGGGTGAGAGGACTGATGGAGAGGGTGAGAGGACTGATGGAGAGGGGGAGAGGGTGAGAGGACTGATGGAGAGGGTGAGAGGACTGATGGAGGGGTGAGAGGACTGATTGAGAGAACTGATGGAGGGTGAGAGGACTGATGGAGGACTGATGGAGAGGGTGGGAGGACTGATGGAGGACTGATGGAGAGGGTGGGAGGACTGATGGAGGGTGGGAGGACTGATGGAGAGTGTGAGAGGACTGATGGAGAGTGTGAGAGGACTGATGGAGAGTGTGAGAGGACTGATGGAGAGGACTGATGGAGAGGACTGATGGAGAGTGTGAGAGGACTGATGGAGAGGGTGATGGAGAGGACTGATGGAGAGTGTGAGAGGACTGATGGAGAGTGTGAGAGGACTGATGGAGAGGGTGAGAGGACTGATGGAGAGGGTGAGAGGACTGATGGAGAGGGTGAGAGGACTGATGGAGAGGGTGGGAGGACTGATGGAGGACTGATGGAGAGGGTGAGAGGACTGATGGAGGACTGATGGAGAGGGTGAGAGGACTGATGGAGAGGGTGGGAGGACTGATGGAGGACTGATGGAGAGGGTGGGAGGACTGATGGAGGACTGATGGAGAGGGTGGGAGGACTGATGGAGAGGGTGGGAGGACTGATGGAGAGGGTGGGAGGACTGATAGAGAGGGTGGGAGGACTGATGGAGGACTGATGGAGGGTGGGAGGACTGATGGAGAGGGTGAGAGGACTGATGGAGAGTGTGAGAGGACTGATGGAGAGGGTGGGAGGACTGATGGAGGACTGATGGAGAGGGTGGGAGGACTGATGGAGGACTGATGGAGGGTGGGAGGACTGATGGAGAGGGTGAGAGGACTGATGGAGGGGTGAGAGGACTGATGGAGAGGGTGGGAGGACTGATGGAGAGTGTGAGAGGACTGATGGAGAGTGTGAGAGGACTGATGGAGAGGGTGAGAGGACTGATGGAGAGGGTGAGAGGACTGATGGATTTAATTTATTCAATTTCTTCAATTGTGGTGTTTCCACCTATAGTATAAGTTTTGTTGTGATGTACAGTAGCTGGCTGTTGATGGCAGAGTCTGTGTGATTTCATGGGCAGCCCTGTAGCACCTCAAACAATCTTAAAAAATCCATGGAGTTGTCCAACCAAACATTCTACTGTTGTGTCCCAAGGAGCCAGCTGCTGGAGGTGTCATTGTTCTGAGGCTGGGTTGGGGTAACCTGCTGGCCTGGGACCCCTCACCTCACCCTATCCCAGGGATACCCCACCATGAGCCCACATGACCTCTGTGTCACAGGCCACAGCTTGAATGGCAGGTACAAAGTAACCATTCTCTGCCCTGAACTCCCGGAGAGAGGAGCAGATGCTCCCCTGTCACTCACCCTTCCCGGGACAATGATGGGGCGGAACAGGCGATGGCCTTGTCTGTCTTTGTGTGCTCAGGGAGTAATTGACAACGTGTGGCAATAAGGAGGGTGGAAAATGGAGGATGTGATCCATCGAACATGACTCCACCAGCACAGACTGTCAGTCAGTGAAACGAGCCAATGAAAGTTAATATCATGGCATGCTGATCACAGTGCTCAAGTGGTACTTTTGTAGGTTTCAAAGGTGCAATATGCAGAAATCGAGAATGTAGAGAATCACTTACCACCTAAACCGCTGTGAAATATCTTTTCCATAACCAAAAATATTGTATTTTCAGCTGTTTGAAGCTTGTGTACAACACCGACGCAAAAACGAAACTTATGAACGTAAAGCATAGAAATAGCGCGCATAGAACATATATCAATGCTTAAACTTGGTTTCGATGAGAATTACATCTATAACTCACATTTCTATGTGATTTGGTCAGGCCACCCAGAAAGTTACATATTGGATGGATGGAAGCAGGCTTTTAGGTGACTGGAGGGACAAAGCTGTTCTCTGACAAGAAATGAAGTTGTGTTCAAACCAGTTTGTGCAGGCAGAACCTCATGGTGGGTCTAGAATATAAAGGCCGATAGTGGTCAGTTGGGATATAGGAGAATACTTACACCCAGCCCCGCTCCTCTCTGCTTTGGGTTAGAGGACAGTCAGTGATCACTTGGGGAAAGCGTTTACAGTGCCCTCACATAAACTCTCTTATGCCTTGATCTTCAACTCTCAGTAAACCCAGGAAACCTCGCGTACACAAGAATTTCCCTGTCGGTCTCAGATTTGTTACCTTAACGTTTTTGTCTCAAATGTCTCATTCCAACCATATTATATGGTAGAACTCCATCCCAAACTTATTGAAAAGCATTTGTCCTAGTAAAAGTCATTGTAGAGGGAGGCAGCTATCCTAGTGCAGTATTCCACACTCCTCTGTCTGTCTGCAATGCCACATTTCTGTCATGATGACCCTGTTACACATGAGGTGTGTAGAGCACTAGTGAATGAACCACAAAGTCCCACCGAAAATGACCCACTGCCACAGGGAAGAGAAAGGCTGTGATTACTATAACATTGAATTAGACACGCACGCACCAACACACACACACACAGGGGGTAGAGAGAGTGGGGTACATAATGTTTTTTCTGAGGGTACACGTGAATATCAACATGTGCCCTTTTCTCATTTTATTTATTTATTTTTATTTAACCTTTATACCTTTAACTAGGCAAGTCAGTTAAAAACAAATTCTAATTTACAATGACAGCCTATCTAAAGGCAAAAGGCCTCCTGCGGAGACAGGGAACGGGTCTGGGGTTGAAAATAGAAATATAGGACCAAACACACAACACTACATAAAGAAGAGACCGAAGACGACGACAGCAATACATGACAACACAGCATGGTAGAAACACTACATGACATCAACATGGTAGCAACACAACTTGGCAGCAACACAACATGGTAGCAGCACAAAACATGGTACAAACATGATTGGGAACAGACAACAGCTCAAAGGCAAGAAGGTAGAGACAACAATACATCACGCTCATTACTCTGTTGATGACCTTAATATTGCCTCTGATCTAGGACCTATCATATGCACCAAGGGATCTGAGGGTCATAGGTCAAACCATCCCCCTGCTCGCTCTCCATTCTCCTCCAAAATCACTGTCACCTCATTATAAACAGGGCTCTCTGTCTCGCTCCCGTTCCCCTTCTTACGCCCCCATCTCTCCTTCTCTCCCCCTATCCCTCTTTCTCTCTTATCTTTGTAAATGGAAAAGGTGTACAAGACCCTTCCCTCATCTTTCCATTTAATGGACACAGGTCCTTTTCACTGTGCCATACCATTGCGTTCTGTAATGCCAGCATTTGCTGAGCACTTCAGTGCAAAATGAAGTCGGAATTGGAGGAAAATGATAGGGCCAGGCGTTTTAAAACCAGACATCTATTTTCTCCTATCCATTTGGAGAGAGCAGGGGAAAGCAGAGGCTACATTTGTGGGATATATTATATTCAATCAAACATAATTCTCTCTAAGGGTCTGTGGAGGAAATAATACTTAGGGAATTACAGTTGTACTAATAACAATGGGCTCATGGAAGCGTACCGGATCTCAAAGGGGAAACCTGCACTTCATGGCAATTCTCCCATCCCCAACCTGAAGTGAATTGCTCACAGAGATACAGAGGCTTGGAAATGAAATGGTTTCAATCAGTATCTTGTTTTGACTCAAACACCATCTCTGCTTGATTCATCCCATTTTTACTCTCGATAGAACACAACCAGCTACTGGTCATTCATTATGCGAAACACTGAAAGACACACAGCAAAAATGCTTCTAACATGACAAATTCTTTCTGCTGTTAATGTTGTTGAAGCATAAAGATTCATACTGGTATGTGGGAAATTAACAGGAAAATGACAGGCGTTCACCTGTTTCCTCTTAACATTCATAAGGAGCTTTTATCATGGATTATAACCCCCACATAGTAGTTGCATACATTAATGGTTGTATACACACATTAACATGTATTAAAAGTTGAGTCGTCACAATTTGATAAACTGAGCGCATTAGCCTACACTGTTAGCGAAAAGGTATTGGAGGTATTCAGTTATGATATCTGTCGCTATTGAATTTAGTCAATCTCCTTTAAAAGCAGTAACCTTTCTGTTATCTGGGGATCAGAGGGAGAGGGAGGAAGTGGAGTTGTGATAAATTGTACTTTGATACTCTGGGAGTTGCTTATTAAATTCACTTATCGGCCTAACGAGGTTAGCATTGTTTTGAACAGATGTCAGGGCAGGCCCGAGAGAGACTGTCAGGGACAGGGGGGACTGGATTAGATGGACCAGTCTGTTACTGTATGTCCCTGGGCTCCACTCTTCCACCATATTATCACAACACCATAGTGCCCGCAAAGCTCATCACTAAGCTAAGGACCCTGGAACTAAACACCTCCCTCTGCAACTGGATCCTGGTCTTCCTGATGGGCCACCCCCAGCTGGTAAGGATAGGCAACGACACATCTGCCATGCTGATCCTCAACACGGGGCCCCTCAGGGGTAGTCCCCTCCTGTACTCCCTGTCACCCATGACTGCGTGGCCAAGCACTAGTCCAACACCATCATTTAAGTTTGCTTACGACAGAATGGTGGTAGGCCTGATCACCGACAACGATGAGAACGTGTATAGGATGGAGGTCAGAGACCTGGCAGTGTGGTGCCAGGAAACAACCTCTCCCTAAACATGAGTAAGACAAAGGAGATGATCATGGACTACAGAATAAGGAGGGCAGACCACGCCACCATTCACATCGATGGGGCTGCAGTGAAGCTGGTCGAGAGTTTCAAGTTCCTTGGTGTCCACATCACCAACAAACTATCATGGTCCAAACACACCAAGACAGTCGTGAAGAGGGCACGACAACACCTTTTCCCCCTCAAGAGACTGAAAAGATTTGGCATGGGTCCCCAGATACTCAAAAGGTTCTACAGCTGCACCATCGAGATCATCCTGACCAGTTGCATCACCGCCTGGTATGGCAACTGCTCGGCATCCGAACGAAAGGCACTACAGAGGGTATTGCGTATAGCCGGGTACATCACTGGTGCCAAGCTTCCTGCCATCCAGGACCTATATACTAGGCGGTGTCAGAGGAAGACTCCAGTCACCCAACTCATAGACTGTTCTCTCTGCTACCTCATGGCAAGCGGTATCAGTGCATCATGTTCATGTGAAGTATCATTCTTATTATAACAAGTAAATATTATGCGTTACTCTCCGGCTTGGAGAATAGTGGACGACTGAAAAGGTTCACGAAATAACCATATGAGGTTTAGCCAGTGACAGGAAGTGTTATGGTAGAAGGTTTGTGTGCTGTTACTGTGCAGTAGTTTAATCCAATACACTATGGGAGTAATCAGTGGTGTTACCAAAACAGATTGCCATAGGAAATCTTCAGGGCCCGGTTTTTCAAAAATTATCTATCTGGATTTCAGCTATCGAATAAGATTAAATGCATAGAAATATAAAGAATAGAACATACAAATCATTGATTTGGGTGGGGACTCCCATTCTATGCATTCTATTTCTATGCATTTAATCCTATCCGATAGCCAGATAGATCATTTTAGAAAACTGGGCCCAGAAAGCTCCGGGTCACTGGATATACATTATATACAATGGGGAGAACAAGTATTTGATACACTGCCGATTTTGCAGGTTTTCTTACTTACAAAGCATATAGAGGTCTGTAATTTTTATCATAGGTACACTTCAACTGTGAGAGACGGAATCTAAAACAAAAATCCCGAAAATCACATTGTATGATTTTTAAGTATTTAATTAGCATTTTATTGCATGACATAAGTATTTGATCACCTACCAGTAAGAATTCTGTCTCTCACTGGCCTGTTCGTTTTTCTTTAAGAAGCCCTCCTGTTCTCCACTGCACCTGTTTGAACTTGTTACCTGTATAAAAGACACCTGTCCACACACTCAATCAAACAGACTCCAACCTCTCCACAATGGTCAACAACAGAGAGCTGTGTAAGGACATCAGGGAAAAAAATTGTAGACCTGCACAAGGCTGGGATGGGCTACTGGACAATAGGCAACTGTTGGAGCAATTATTAGAAAATGGAAGAAGTTCAAGATGACGGTCAATCATCCTCGGTCTGGGGCTCCATGCAAGATCTCACCTCATGGGGCATCAATGATAATGAGGAAGGTGAGGGATCAGCCCAGAACTACACGGCAGGACCTGGTCAATGACCTGAAGAGAGCTGGGACCACAGTCTCAAAGAAAACCATTAGTAACACACTACGCCATCATGGATTAAAATCCTGCAGCGCACGCAAGGTCCCCCTGCTCAAGCCAACGCATGTCCAGGCCTGTCTGAAGTTTTCCAATAACCATCTGGATGATCCAGAGGAGGAATGGGAGAAGGTCATGTGGTCTGATGAGACGAAAATAGAGCTTTTTGGTCTAAACTCCACTCGCTGTGTTTGTAGGAAGAAGAAGGATGAGTACAATCCCAACCGTGAAGCATGGAGGTGGAAACATCATTCTTTGGGGATGCTTTTCTGCAAAGGGGACAGGACGACTGCACCGTATTGAGGGGAGGATGGATGGGGCCATGTATCGCGAGATCTTGGCCAACAACCTCCTTCCCTCAGTAAGAGCATTGAAGATGGGTCGTGGCTGGGTCTTCCAGCATGACAACGACCCGAAACACACAGCCAGGGCAACCAAGGAGTGGCTCCGTAAGAAGCATCTCATGGTCATTGAGTGGCCTAGCCAGTCTCCAGACCTGAACCCAATAGAACATCTTTGGAGGGACCTGAAAGTCCGTATTGCCCAGCGACAGCCCCGAAACCTGAAGGATCTGGAGAAGGTCTCTATGGAGGAGTGGGCCAAAATCCCTGCTGCAGTGTGTGCAAACTTGGTCAAGAACTACAGGAAACGTATGATCTCTGTAATTGCAAACAAAGGTTTCTGTACCAAATATTAAGTTCTGCTTTTCTGATGTATCAAATACTTATGTCATGTAATAAAATGCAAATTAATTACTTAAAAATCATACAATGTGATTTTATGGATTTTTGTTTTAGATTCCGTCTCTCACAGTTGAAGTGTACCTATGATAAAAATTACAGACCTCTCCATGCTTTGTAAGTAAGAAAACCTGCAAAATCGACAGTGTATCAAATACTTGTTCTCCCCACTGTATACAAAGTATGTGGACACCCCTTCAAATGAGTGGATTCGCCTATTTCAGCCACACCTGTTATTGACAGGTGTATAAAATTGAGCACACAACCATGCAATCTTCATAGACAAACATTGGCAGTAGAATGGCCTTATTGAATAGCTCAGTGACTTTCAACGTGGCAACGTCATAGGATGCCACCTTTTCCAACAAGTCAGTTCATCAAATTTATGCCCTTCTAGAGCTGCCCTGGTCAATTGTAAGTGTTGTTATTGTGAAGTGGAAATTTCTTGGAGCAACAACGGCTCAGCCGTGAAGTGGTAGGCCACACAAGCTCACAAATGGGACCGCCGAGTGCTGAAGTGTGTAACGCATAAAAATCACCTGTCCTCGGTTGCAACACTCACTACCGAGTTCCAAACTGCCTCTGGAAGCAATGTCAGCATAATAACTGTTAGTCGGGAGCTTTATGAAATGGATTTCCATGGCTGAGTAGCCGCACACAAGCCTAAGATCACCATGCTCATTGCCAAGCGTTGGCTGGAGTGGTTTAAAGCTAGCTGACTCTGGAGCAGTGGAAACTCGTTCTCTGAAGTGATCAATCACGCTTCATCGTCTGACAGGCAGATGGAAAAATCTGGGTTTGGTGGATGCCAGGAGAATGCATAGTGCCAACTGTAAAGTTTGGTGGAGGTCAGAATAATGGTCTGGGGCTGTTTTTCATGGTTTGGACTAGGCCCCTTAGTTCCAGTGAAGGGAAATCAGATTATGTGCTTCCAACTTTGTGGCAACAGTTTGGGGAAGGCTCTTTCCTGTTTCTGAATGCCAATGCCCCTGTGCACAAAGCGAGGTCCATACTGAAATGGTTTGTTGAGATCGGTGCGGAAGAACATAACTGGCATGCACAGTGCCCTGACCGCAACCTCATCGAACACGTTTTGGATGAATTGGAAATCCGACTGCGAGCCAGGCCTAATCGCCCAACATCAGTGCCCGACCTCACTAATGCACTTGTGACTGAATTGAATCAAGTCCCCGTGGCAATGTTCCAACATCTAGTGGAAAGCCTTCCCAGAAGAGTGGAAGCTGTTATAGCTGCAAAGGGGGGAACCATCTCCATATTACTGTCCATGAGTGTCCACATACTTTTGGTCATGTAGTGTACTTTACTCAATACAACTGTGATGATTTCCTATCACAGGGAAAACTACTGAGAATAAAACAATGACTTTTCTCTACATGTACTGTATGATTGCCCTGAAGATGACAAGATTTAGGATGAACTACTCTGCCTTCAAATGTTCCATCTGGTATCAGATGTTGTTCCTGAATCCTTCTGCAAGACAATCTAACAACTAGAATTGTCTTTAAAGACCAAGCAGAAACTGTGTGTAAGTGTATGTTTAGTTACTTATCGGTGAGCGGTGGAGGTTTCAGCCTCCATAAATTTACTTTAGCTATCATTCATAGTGTAGTCCAATGTGTCTGGATGTCAGGCATGACTGATCTTAAGATGGGACATCTACCTCACTTTAAAACTGCTCAGTGACTCTGCAAAAATAACAGGGAGGCTGGGAATTTCCCCTCTAGTTCTCGCTTGGCCACACAGAGGTCACTGTCTGTCTGCTGGCTGAGTGACTAACGGGGAGAGGGGTTGTTAATGTAAAGATTTACTGAGTGTCTCAGTCTTTGAGTTAAGCCCAGTTAAGATGTTTCAATATCATTAAATCTTGTGAAGTAACACAGGCGGTCAGCTTTGCACATAGAGAAATATTGTTTCTTTACTCCTTCGGCAGTGATCCTCATTCATACTGTAGGCCCACGACTTGTTGGTCGTGGGCCTACAGTAGGTCTCTGTTCTAGTATAGAAGTCAGTGATATCATCCTCATGTCAGTTACTCACCTGTCAATGAGGTCACCCCTCACTCAGTCCTTTCAGTTGGGAGGGCACTGTAATGTAATGAGATGGACTCCTGAACATGGACTTGTCCAATATCTTTCCATCCACAGCCCCAGAGACAGACCACCTGCAACACAGACCTACTGATTCAATCCCACAGTGGTCCTGTCTCACTCCATGCCCAACAAATTGAGCTCTGTCCAGTCCACAACCTTGGCTGTGAACACACTGACTCAGCCAGGAGTGCTGATGGGTCTGTGAATGAGCTGGTGACAGGAGCCAGTGTCCAGGTCAGAACTGAGAGATAGAGTCCCTGGTCATGGAGAATGGAGGGTGCCCCACTGCCCACCTAGCTGTATCTCTGCTCTCAGAACAGGAGAGATGCGACAGGGATGAAATATGAACTCCTTTAATATTCTGCCTAATAACTGTGTTGACAAGCGGCATGAGTTACCTTCAGGAGGAATGTCGTGGCATTTGGATAATTAGCTGTAAATAGTGTTTTATGATACCTTGCTGGAGGCAATCGGCAGACCTTTTATTTGTAGCAAAGGTTAGGTGGTGATTTTAGTGGCCCTATTATGGCCGTTAATTTTGCTGGGACCAGAGGTCCTGCATTGGATGGTTGGAGTCCTGCCATGGCTGGAGGCATATTGGATCTCTCAGCCCCCTGGCCAGGGAGAATCCATTACCTCAGACTCAGTCACTCTCTGTCATCACAGAACCAATTTATTTACATTCAAATCCCTGTGTGAACACCCAGCTCTCGCTCGCTCTCTCTCACCCTCGCTGTTGCTCACTATCTCTGTCACTCACTATCTCTCTCTCTCTGACAGACAGCAGTTTATAGCCAAATCACTCCATTAGAAGCAGCATGGAGCCCTGAAATCTCCAGTGTGTGAACACTGTTTATTTTTTAAAAGCTAACAAACTCTGTGTTGGATCTGTTGTTTTGCTGTTTGGTAGTGAGTGAATTTTCTTTTCAGATATGGCATGTGGTTGTGTGCTTTTGTAGTGACTTTGTTTAGTTTTCCCATATCCCACAAGATGGCAAATATAGACAGGTAGAGATAGAGGTAGCCCCAGCTGAATGCTGGAGAGGAAATTAGATTTAAATGCAATCTGATGTTTTGTTTTCTAACTCCTCTAAGAGTAGGAAGGAATCTAAATAACATCTATTCTGCTTTGTCACATTACAGCGTCGTTTATGTACTCTCTGAAAGAGATATCTAGTGAGAGACAGTGATCCTCTGCATGGTTTTCTCCCAAGCCAAGTAAATGACCATACTTTACAGCAGGGGTAGACATTATTAGTTGCTCTCCCCTCCAAATTAAAAGGTTGTGGGGACTGTGATTCCCCTGGTGCCTGTCTCTGTTGGTGGAGGATCTGTGGATCACAGTCAACAGCAACGTGGAGCTGACAGATGTCTGTTAAATTATGCACACACTATTGTTCTAGGGGTGGACACACACACACACACACACACACACACAGGCCCCAACGGCAAGGCTTAAGGGAGGGGAACTCATTCAAGTACACCCTCTGCTGACTCTTCCTCACTCTCCTCTTACACCCACCATCTCTCTCCCTCTCTCTCTCTCTCTTTCTCTCTTTCTCTCCCCTCTCTCCTTTACTCTCTCCCCCCCTCTCTCCCCTCTCCCTCCCTCTCTCTCTCTCTCTCTCCCCCTCTCCCTCCCTCTCTCTCTCCCCCTCTCCCTCCCTCTCTCTCTCCCCGCTCTCTCTCTCTCTCTCTCGCTCTTCCTCCTCCTTGTTCTTGTTCATCTTTTTCTTCTTCTTCTCTGTCCCTCTTTCTCACACCTGTTCACCTGCTGTCTCCATTATTCATAAAGCCAGTGCTGAACAGAGTGGGTCCTCCATCCCTCATATTGTCTACAGATTAAGGAGATGATAGGAGTAGCCCAGATCCAAAGTCAACTCGGGAGACGCCAATATATCAGCCATGGAAGGAACCAGAGACTTCTATTTATTTGTATAGATGTCTCTACTCCACCCCTCCCACCACCTCTGCTGGTGTCTGGACAGAGCATTATGGAGTGTGAGAAGGACTGGACTCTTATCACTGTCAGTCATCGTTTCCTGTTTATTTATATAGATGTCTCTACTCCACCCCTCCCACCACCTCTGCTGGTGTCTGGACAGAGCATTATGGACTGTGAAAAGGACTGGACTCTTATCACTGTCAGTCATCGTTTCCTGTTAATTTATATAGATGTCTCTACTCCACCCCTCCCACCACCTCTGCTGGTGTCTGGACAGAGCATTATGGACTGTGAAAAGGACTGGACTCTTATCACTGTCAGTCATCGTTTCCTGTTTTCCTTCTTCACATGTTGCCACGTCGTCACGACCCCAGATCATTCTCAACATTCTGCTAAATCCCCTGTTTCCTTCTTCACATATTTCCACGTCGTCACGACCCCAGATCATTCTCAACATTCTGCTAAACCCCCTGTTTCCTTCTTCACATGTTTCCACGTCGTCACGACCCCAGATCATTCTCAACATTCTGCTAAACCCCCTGTTTCCTTCTTCACATGTTTCCATGTCGTCACGACCCCAGATCATTCTCAACATTCTGCTAAACTCCCTGTTTCCTTCTTCACATGTTGCCACGTCGTCACGACCCCAGATCATTCTCAACATTCTGCTAAACCCCCTGTTTCCTTCTTCACATGTTGCCACGTCGTCTAGATCATTCTCAACATTCTGCTAAATCCCCTGTTTCCTTCTTCACATGTTTCCACGTCGTCACGACCCCAGATCATTCTCAACATTCTGCCCAAACCCCCTGTTTCCTTCTTCACATGTTTCCACGTCGTCACGACCCCAGATCATTCTCAACATTCTGCTAAACCCCCTGTTTCCTTCTTCACATGTTTCCATGTCGTCACGACCCCAGATCATTCTCAACATTCTGCTAAACTCCCTGTTTCCTTCTTCACATGTTGCCACGTCATCACGACCCCAGATCATTCTCAACATTCTGCTAAACCCCCTGTTTCCTTCTTCACATGTTGCCACGTCGTCACGACCCCAGATCCTTCTCAACATTCTGCTAAACTCCCTGTTTCCTTCTTCACATGTTGCCACGTCGTCACGACCCCAGATCATTCTCAACATTCTGCTAAACCCCCTGTTTCCTTCTTCACATGTTGCCACGTCGTCACGACGACCCAGATCATTCTCAACATTCTGCTAAACCCCCTGTTTCCTTCTTCACATGTTGCCACGTCGTCACGACCCCAGATCATTCTCTACATTCTGCTAAACCCCTGTTTCCTTCTTCACATGTTGCCACGTCGTCACGACCCCAGATCATTCTCAACATTCTGCTAAACCCCTGTTTCCTTCTTCACATGTTGCCACGTCGTCACGACCCCAGATCATTCTCAACATTCTGCTAAACCCCCTGTTTCCTTCTTCACATGTTGCCACGTCGTCACGACCCCAGATCATTCTCAACATTCTGCTAAACCCCTGTTTCCTTCTTCACATGTTGCCACGTCGTCACGACCCCAGATCATTCTCAACATTCTGCTAAACCCGCTGTTTCCTTCTTCACATGTTGCCACGTCGTCACGACCCCAGATCATTCTCAACATTCTGCTAAACCCCCTGTTTCCTTCTTCACATGTTGCCACGTCGTCACGACCCTATATCATTCTCAACATTCTGCTAAACCCCGTTTCCTTCTTCACATGTTGCCACGTCGTCACGACCCCAGATCATTCTCAACATTCTGCTAAACCCCCTGTTTCCTTCTTCACATGTTGCCACGTCGTCACGACCCCAGATCATTCTCAACATTCTGCTAAACCCCCTGTTTCCTTCTTCACATGTTGCCACGTCGTCACGACCCCAGATCATTCTCAACATTCTGCTAAACCCCCTGTTTCCTTCTTCACATGTTGCCACGTCGTCACGACCCCAGATCATTCTCAACATTCTGCTAAACCCCCTGTTTCCTTCTTCACATGTTGCCACGTCGTCACGACCCCAGATCATTCTCAACATTCTGCTAAACCCCCTGTTTCCTTCTTCACATGTTGCCATGTCGTCACTACCCCAGATCATTCTCAACATTCTGCTAAACCCCCTGTTTCTCTCTGATCTTCCCAGGTCATAAAAACCATATCCAGGTTAGAAGACATTCACACAACTTATTTTTCCCAGGCGAATCATCCGATAGATAGGAAGACTGATAGCTTGACATTTTCCAGCTTGGCGTGCTGAAATGCCGAGGTCATCTTCACTTAACTCAGTGGCACGGTGAAGAGACCCTGGTAGATCTACAGAGATGCTGCTCTGCCCTGCAGTCAGACAGGCAGTAAAGGCACTGTTTAAACTGCACCACAGATCAGCACTGAGACTGACCCTGTTAACACTGGTGCACTCACAGTAAATCCTCAATCAGTCTGAGCTGAGCGGGGGTTCACCTGCGCACTTGTGAATACATGCCACCTGTATCCGAGTGGATCATAGTAGAATGGAGACATTGTCAAACTTTGGTCAATAGTTTATAGGCTGAGGAAGGACACACAATCATGGTAATAGCAGGTGAAATAACTGTTGGAGATACTGCACACACGTATGTGATTTCTGGTCTCTTCAATCCAAATGTATCCTGAGAACTTGCCTAACAAAGAAAGAGTAAGAGAGAGACAGATCATGAGAAAGTGTGTGGAAGACAGAGAGTGACTCTGAGCCAGATCCAGTCAGTGAGTGTCGCACCGCACCTCTGTTGCTGTAGTTAAAAACACAACTGTTAAACTGGCCCCAGTGGGACCCTTACAGAGCAGAGTGCTACAGAGCGGCACTACAGAGACACCATGAATATAAATGACCCAGTCAAGCAGGGAGCTACACAGCACAGGAGACCCACACTTTCAAAGGACCCCATAGCCAATGAGGGAGGGACATGATAACCCCTGTCCCTTCCTCTAGCCAAACCCCCCGATGTTTACAGTGACACACATGACATTATTACCTATTGGTCCTACTTGTTACTGGGTCCTGTGTAGAGGCAGGAAACTGTGTCTCTGTCTGTCACTAATGACTGGGACTTGCTGTTGGACTCCTTGTCTCCAGAGCCCATAGATCAAGCTGCTGTTTGAAGTCTGTTTACACCCCAACATTTTTGCAGTGGTGGGGGAGGGCGGGCGATGGTATACTGTTGTCACAGCAACTAGAAATTAATTGGTAATTTGATTAATGCAGTGACAGTATCACGTTTCAGGTAAGACTCAAGTGCAGACTGTGTTGAAGTAACAAAGTTTATTACAACAGCATCAGGCAAACGACAGGTCACAGCAGGCAGGGGTCAGTAATCAGGTAGGCAGACTCAGGGGCAGGCAGGCGGGCTCAGAGTCAGGACAGGCAAAGGTCAAAACCAGGAGAGTGAGAAAAGAGAGACTGAGGAAAGCAGGAGCTGTGACAAAACGTTGGTTGTCTTGACAAACAAGACGAACTGGCAATGGAGAACACAGGTATAAGTACCCAGGGGATAATGGGGAAGATGGGCGACACCTGGAGGGGGGTGGAGACAAGCACAAGGACAGGTGAAACAGATCAGGGCGTGACAGACAGATTATTAGGCTATTATTTCCATTGTCACATTTTTGTGATGAATTAATCAAGTCTACGTACAGTTGAAGTCGGAAGTTTACATACACTTAGGTTGGAGTCATTAAAACTTGTTTTTCAAGCACTCCACGCATATATCCACAGTAAAATGAGTCCTTTATCGACATAACCTGAAAGGACTCTCAGCAAGGAAGAAGCCACTGCTCCAAAACCGCCATAAAACAGCCAGACTATGGTTTGCAACTGCACATGGGGGCAAAGATTGTACTCTTTGGAGAAATGTCCTCTGGTCTGATGAAACAAAAATAGAACTGTTTGGCCATAATGACCATCGTTATATTTGGAGTATAAAGGGGAGGCTTGCAAGCCAAAGAACATCATCCCAACCGTGAAGCACGGGGGTGGCAGCATCATGCTGTGGGGGTGCTTTGCTGCAGGAGGGACTGGTGCACTTCACAAAGTAGATGACATCATAAGGGAGGAAAATGATGTGGATATATTGAAGCAACATCTCAAGACATCAGTCAGGAAGTTAAAGCTTGGTCGCAAATGGGTCTTCCAAATGGACAATGACCCCTAGCATACTTCCAAAGTTGTAACAAAATGGCTTTAAGGACAACAAAGTCAAGGTATTGGAGTGGCCATCACAAAGCCCTGACCTCAATCCTATAGAAAATTTTGGGCAGAACTGAAAAATCATGTGTGAGCAAGGAGGCCTACAAACCTGACTCAGTTACACCAGCTCCGTCAGGAGGAATGGGCCAAAATCCACCCAACTTATTGTGGGAAGCTTGTGGACGGCTATCCGAAACGTTTGACCCAAGTTAAACAATTTAAAGTCAATGCTACCAAATACTTATTGAGTGTACTGTATGTCAACTTCTGACCCACTGGGAATATGATGAAAGAAATAAAACTGAAATATATCATTCTCTCTACTATTATTCTGACATTTATCATTCTTAAAATAAAGTGGTGATCCTAACTGACATAAAACAGAATTTTTACTAAGATTAAATGTCAGGAATTGTGAAAAACTGAGTTTAAATGTATTTGGTTAAGGTGTATGTAAACTTCCAACTTCCACTGTACTTTATCCCATCCATATTGTTTCTTTGTCAGTCATGTGGTTCATTCTCCAGTGTGAATATCTCTCTGGCTCTCTTCTCTTTCAGGTGTTCCTATATGAGATTGAGTGTGTGCTCTTTGTTCTTGAATATAGTGTGAAAGAGATGCATAGAGAGTGTGCTCTCTCTCTAAATTGCTCCATTCATTCCAGCCCCAGGCAGGCCAACACTGTGGCTAAGACTAGCATAGCACTGGCTGTCATGGTGGGACTAAATACCACTAAATACTAAATACTACTGGGGCTAAATACAAGCTGTTGGACTACACACTATAATACTGATTATAATAACAGTTCCTGCAAATGTAGCTAATCCTTAATTTGCCAGGTGTGTGACAGGTTTTCCTGAGTATCAGCTCTGTAATACTATCATATTGTTTCTGTTGTTAAGGCGTGCTGGGTGTTTCAAAACTAACGTGGTGGGAAAAGAGATGGTTATTCATTGCCAGTTCTCCAATGGTTAAACCTCTGCAGATGGATAAGGCTTGGGCTGGATCCTATAGAATGAACACCGGAGGGGGTTCTCTTGCTCTGAAGGAGGATGCCATGGAGCAGTGCCATGGAGCAGTGCCATGGAGCAGTGCCATGGAGCAGTGCCATGGTTAGCCTATGTGGAGTAGCCAGAAAATGCTAACATCTGGTTTTCATGGATACGGTATTTTCAACTTAACTTCTATTTCCTCTGAATAAGGGAAGTGGGAACTACACTCGGGTGTCTTTCTACACCTGCAACATTAGGCTATGCCATGGTTCATGGTGGAGCAGGCCTGAGATGCTATGTTAGGCTATGCCATGGTTCATGGTGGAGCAGGCCTGGGATGCTACATTAGGCTATGCCAGGGCTCATGGTGGAGCAGGCCTGGGATGCTACGTTAGGCTATGCCAGGGCTCATGGTGGAGCAGGCCTGCGATGCTACATTAGGCTATGCCAGGGCCCATGGTGGAGCAGGCCTGGGATGCTACGTTAGGCTATGCCAGTGCCCATGGTGGAGCAGGCCTGGGATGCTACGTTAGGCTATGCCAGGGCTCATGGTGGAGCAGGCCTGCGATGCTACGTTAGGCTATGCCAGGGCCCATGGTGGAGCAGGCCTGGGATGCTACGTTAGGCTATGCCAGTGCCCATGGTGGAGCAGGCCTGGGATGCTACGTTAGGCTATGCCAGGGCCCGTGGTGGAGCAGGCCTGGGAGGTAGTGGTGAGAGAAGCAATGCTGACAGACGGATAGGGATTGGTGGAAACATCTGGCCTGCGGAAACCCTGCACAGTGCTCATGTACCACTATCAACACCAGCCACCACGCCAGGGACACAGCCAGCCATGTGATGTAGACCGGTATGAATACAACCCAGCATGCTCTATGAAAGAGAGGACATGGGATATGGGCTGGGGCTCTGTTTACCAGTGTCTGAAATAATGTATTTTTGTGATAACCCCCACATCTGACAGACGCAGGAATGACAACCCTGTAGGAGCTAGTAGCGGTGTGTGGTTAAACTCACTGGGGAAGCCAAGCCAGGAAAAGCCATAATTCCAACTATGTGTTGTGATAATTGTGTTGTTTGATCTATAACCTGTTAGTTCATATGCCTTGACACCGTGTTATATAGACCTAA
The DNA here is from genome assembly GCF_036934945.1 of Oncorhynchus masou masou. Classification (NCBI taxonomy): domain Eukaryota; kingdom Metazoa; phylum Chordata; class Actinopteri; order Salmoniformes; family Salmonidae; genus Oncorhynchus; species Oncorhynchus masou. Next base: position 73,536,216 of record NC_088216.1, on the reverse strand, counting down.
GGCTGAGACAATAAGAAGCCACAGCGGCAGAATAAATATAACCACAGCTTTGTTTCATCACAAAACCGTAGAGCAACCTCTGTCTGGTGGAGTCCATATAGCAAATTGTATGTTACGAAAACATGGTCAATCAAGTTAATGTTTCCGACATTTTTGGACTACTAAACAACCACTGATTTCAGACGGCGGAGAGTTACTGCAAATCGCAAAGAAAATAGGATTTGGCTCCACTTCCGGACCATTTCAACATCATCAAATCATCGCTGCTTAGTCTAACACAGTCACAACGAAACGATTCCAAAAACATTTAGTCCAATCAATGTAAGCTAAATGTTATGTGTCTGTGTGTGTGTGTGTGTGTGTGTGTGTGTGTGTGTGTGTGTGTGTGTGTGTGTGTGTGTGTGTGTGTGTGTGTGTGTGTGTGTGTGTGTGTGTGTGTGTGTGTGTGTGTGTGTGTGTGTGTGTGTGTGTGTGTGTGTGTGTGTGTTTCTCGACTTGTAGAGAAATATCAATGCCATCCTCTTCTCTTTAAGGTTGCCGAAATGGAAAATTATGAAACACAGAGAGATGAAAGATAAATGTATTAAATGTTTTCTTCTTTTATTGGGTTAAGTGCCTTGCTCAAGTGCACATCGACAAATGTTTTACCCAGACAGCTTGGGGATTCAAACCAGCAACCTTGCAGTTACTGGCCCAACCCCCCCAACCCCCCTAAACGCTATGCTACCTGCACTTATCACACAATCCGTCATTTCCTTACATAATTGGCCTCAATAGGTCATTAACCTTTGCCAGTGTACTGACCTGAGCGGCGGGTTGCCCTTCTCCCAGGACTCCCCAACATAGGCCTTGATGATCACTGACTGCCAAGTGACATCAGCCGTGACGGACCGATGTGTCACTAACTGCGTAAGTGGAGCAGAGGCAGAGGGTACCACAGTGGCACTCTGTTTCTGGGAGGGCACTGCCACCCCTTATCGAAATACGCAGGGCCACCCGGCGCCCCACTATCAAACCCTAATTGGCATTACAGTTTGGATGGCTGCATGGCACTGGAGCGTGTACCAAGACCCATGCCAGGTTTTGCACACTGGAGCCGTAGCCATTGTCAGCTCAGGTGCTGGAAAGGGCAGCTTTTGACTTAGCGTTGCGACACCACCGAGGATGCAGAGAATGGCATGTCACTTACCATCAGTGGCTCCATTGGCTGAAGCTTCCCTCTATGTTTTAGGAAGCTTAAACATTTGATTTGTTTGTTTGTTTGTCCGTCTACCCACCCAATAGGAGAAAGAATAGTTTGGCTTTTCCTAAGAAAGAATGTGACAAAGGTCATGGTGACAAAAAGCCTAAATTGAACCCGGGGCATGAAACATTTCAAATTCCCTCTACTCCTTTGTTTTATGTCAACCTCTTTTGTGAAAAAGCTATAGAGCATTTCTGTGGACTTTGTGTCCAAATGGACATTGGAGATGGATGCCTTTATGTGGCTCCGTGCACATGGGACTGGGCTCATTGTCACAATGCTAAACCATTCAAATGAAATTCCTGGAAGAATTAAGACTGACAAGATCTCCTTGCCCCCATAAAAGGAAATCATGTTTGTTTGCAGTGACTACAAAAAGCCTCTATGTCACTCATTTTGTCCCCAGCACAATAGGCGTAATTATTGTTAATTAATAAAACTTCCACTAGCATAGTCTGCAGTTAGCTCACCCTATCATATTGGGACAGTCCCTCATGATTATTCAATGAGCGGCTGCTTAATATGCATGAGGGGGTGTATTTGGGCTGAGGAGAGGCGCTGGCTCAGAGTGAGGGAGGGAGTGAGTTAGTGAGAGACAGACTGAGAGTAGAGCGTGCTTACTCCTACTCAGACACACTCAGGACACGCGTGCATGACTGGTTGCACAGCCTTCATGTAAATCCTTTCAGCTAAACCTATTTCCTGGGTGAGTTTGCGAGACGGAGCAGCCTGGTCAGCAGCTCCATGTGAGCCAGCAGCCCAGAGAGAGAGACAACTTGCCTGGCAGACTGGAGAGCAAGACTGTATGGTGAGATTCCTCCACCATGGGATGCAGCCTCTGTACCCTGCAGAAGCCTGATGAGCAATACAAACTACTCTATGAAGTCTGCCAGGTAATGTAACCAAGCTACTTCTGCCCTCTTCTGAACAGCTGAACTTTCAGGGCTGTTGAATCACTGCTGATATTCAACTCAAAGTGTAGAGGTTCTACAGATGTTTTGTTGTCTACTGCAATGTTAATGTATTGAATGTGGTGATTCATGGGCATACGTCTGCATTACGTCTTGTAAGTACTGATTTATTCACTAGCTGGGATTCCTTTTCAGTTTGATGTGGTTGTAGAGGTTGTAGATGTGTTGTAGTTTGGTGTTTTTCCTTTGCATTGGCCTCTGTGTTGGTTTGATGCCAGTCTGGCTAGGGCAGATTGAGTGACAAGGTTGGAGTATAGTAGAGTGTAGTAGAGTGTTGTTGCGGCTGCCTGGCTGGCAAGCTGGATCCCCACTGGTGTTGCAGTCGTGTGAACTCTGGACGCGAGGTCACGGAGCGGTGGTGAGGAGGTCTTGATAAAGGAGGACTGAGGGAGAGCTGACAGCTCTCTGAAGGTGTCTGTTAGTGTGTGCTGATCATAACCCACCTCATTGTCAACTGACTCCCGACTCAGCCACTTCTGACTTTAACCCCTAGTTCACTTCCGTTTAAAATGTGTTTAACACTAAAGTGCTTAGACTGCAGATGTTTCACTATGATAATAGACCAGAAGTGTTGTATAGGTATTTGATTAATGTAAACAATTGTTTGTTGTTTTGAACAAAGTTAATATATCAATGAGGAATGAATCATCCCTTGTCCCTATGTTTAGGTACACCAAGTATTACAAAACATTAAGAACACCTTCTCTTTCCATTACATAGACCGACCAGGTGAAAGCTATGATCCCTTATTGATGTCACGTGTTAAATCCATTTCAATCAGTGTAGATGTAGGGGAGTGTAGGGTAGGGGAGGAGACAGGTTATAGAAGGATTTTTAAGCCTTGAGACAAATGAGACATGGATTGTGTATGTGTGCCATTCAGAGGGTGAATGGGGAAGACAAACGATTGAAGTGCCTTTGAACGGGGTATGGTTTGTAGGTGCCAGGCGCACAGGTTTGTGTCAAGAACTGCAACGCTGCTGGGTTTTTCATGCTCAACAGTTTACTGTGTGTCTACAATGGTCCACCACCCAAAGGACATCCAGCCAACTTGACACAACTGTGGGAAGTATTGGAGTCAACATGGTTCAGCATCCCTGTGGAAGGCTTTTGACACCTTGTAGAGTCCAAGCCCCGACAAACTGAGACTGTTCTGAGGGGAAAAAAGCACCCTTGATTTGTATGGAGAAGATATAGCCTTCAGAAAATAAATGTATTACAAGCCATCAAGCACACATTCCTGTTTTTTATGAAAGGTAGTTACTTCTGTTCCAGTATACTGTAATACCAACTTGAAGAAGATCACTTGGACATTGTACAGCCTGGGACTTGTGCTCTGGTCACGAAGACCATGATTAAAGGGAATGGTAGAGTGGGGTACCATGAATAAAAGGGAATGGTAGAGTGGGGTACCATGATTAAAAGGGAATGGTAGAGTGGGGTACCAGGAATAAAAGAGAATGGTAGAGTGGGGTACCAGGAATAAAAGAGAATGGTAGAGTGGGGTACCATGAATAAAAGAGAATGGTAGAGTGGGGTACCAGGAATAAAAGGGAATGGTAGAGTGGGGTACCAGGAATAAAAGGGAATGGTAGAGTGGGGTACCAGGAATAAAAGGGAATGGTAGAGTGGGGTACCATGAATAAAATGGAATGGTAGAGTGGGGAACCAGGAATAAAAGAGAATGGTAGAGTGGGGTACCATGAATAAAAGAGAATGGTAGAGTGGGGTACCAGGAATAAAAGAGAATGGTAGAGTGGGGAACCAGGAATAAAAGAGAATGGTAGAGTGGGGTACCATGAATAAAAGGGAATGGTAGAGTGGGGTACCAGGAATAAAAGGGAATGGTAGAGTGGGGAACCAGGAATAAAAGAGAATGGTAGAGTGGGGTACCAGGAATAAAAGAGAATGGTAGAGTGGGGTACCAGGAATAAAAGAGAATGGTAGAGTGGGGTACCAGGAATAAAAGGGAATGGTAGAGTGGGGAACCAGGAATAAAAGGGAATGGTAGAGTGGGGAACCAGGAATAAAAGAGAATGGTAGAGTGGGGAACCAGGAATAAAAGAGAATGGTAGAGTGGGGTACCAGGAATAAAAGACAATGGTAGAGTGGGGTACCATGAATAAAAGAGAATGGTATAGTGGGGTACCATGAATAAAAGAGAATGGTAGAGTGGGGTACCATGAATAAAAGAGAATGGTAGAGTGGGGAACCAGGAATAAAAGAGAATGGTAGAGTGGGGTACCAGGAATAAAAGAGAATGGTAGAGTGGGGTACCATGAATAAAAGAGAATGGTATAGTGGGGTACCATGAATAAAAGAGAATGGTAGAGTGGGGTACCATGAATAAAAGACAATGGTATAGTGGGGTACCATGAATAAAAGAGAATGGTAGAGTGGGGTACCAGGAATAAAAGAGAATGGTAGAGTGGGGTACCATGAATAAAAGACAATGGTATAGTGGGGTACCATGAATAAAAGAGAATGGTAGAGTGGGGTACCATGAATAAAAGAGAATGGTATAGTGGGGTACCATGAATAAAAGACAATGGTATAGTGGGGTACCATGAATAAAAGACAATGGTAGAGTGGGGTACCATGAATAAAAGAGAATGGTATAGTGGGGTACCAGGAATAAAAGACAATGGTAGAGTGGGGTACCAGGAATAAAAGAGAATGGTATAGTGGGGTACCAGGAATAAAAGAGAATGGTATAGTGGGGAACCATAAGGCTCTTCAAGGTCCAGACAGTCTACATCCCCTCTGTCCTCAGATGAAACTTGTACGTTAGCTGCTGCTGCTATGCCTAATAAAATTCTGTCTGGCAGGGAGAACATATCTTCATTTATAAAATGTAGATAGAGTCAGCAATGAAGGACTATCTTTTTTTCTTAAAAAAATAATCTTATGATGGGAAAGATACACCAATGTGTAGTTTCCTTTGTGGCCAGAAGGGGGTTATTCAGATCAAACATGACCATTCCCTCTAGTGTACACATACATCTTCATTATCTTCTTCACTATACAATATGATTATTACACTCGTAGAAAAAAGGGTTCCAAAAGGGTTCTTCTGTCCCCAATCTGTCCCCAACGGAGAACCATTTTGGTTCCAGGTAGATCCCTTTTTATTTCCAGGTAGAACTCTTTTTGGGTTCCATGTAGAACCCTATGTGTAAAGGGTTCCACATGAAACTCAAAAGGGTTCTACCTGGAACCAAAAATGGTTCTTCAAAGGGTTTTTCTATGGGGACAGCCGAAGAACCCTTTTCGGCTCTAGATAGCACCTTTTTGTCTAAGAGTGTATATTAATCTTAAAGCAGGTATGCACTACCAATGTGTTAATAAGAACACAACTACAGATTTTGTCAGCAGACAAGGCTTTAGCTCCAAGTTTCTCACTCTGACAGACTGGGCTTTAGTCTTATGAACAGAACCCCAGTAATGTTTTTTAGCTTTGGGTTTTTGTCTCTGTTCTTCCTTGAAGGGCACCAGCTGAGTGTTGTCAGCATATTACATACCCATTTAGTGAGCAGGGTGCTGCTGTGTGGCAGGCTGCATGGTGGCTATTTAAGTGAAGTTAATGAGCAAGCTCTGTGTGGATTTCCCTTATTGTTCCCTAAGAAGCTGTTCTGTTCCCATTAGTGAGAGATGACAGCCCTGGCCCTGTCTCAGTATTGTGTCTGCAAATCACCCTGCTTTGATCATTGCAGGTCTGGTTCAAAATGACTAAAAGGTTTTGCCCTGACTGGAGGACTCTGGTAAGGAAGGGGTATGTCTGTGTGATGGTAAATGGATTCTGGGTTTGGGTAAATCAAACAGCTGATGTGATAGGGACCAGACAACCCCATCTTCTTCTCCATTTCATGTTTTCACCCACCAGCCCCCTACAAAAAAACATGACAGCAAGAAGATGGTACTAGAGGGAGGCTGCAAGTTCCTTTGTTCCTCTCCATCTCCAGCCACAGCCAGGCTGTCATTCTCCCTGTTGATTACTGTTGATTGGCTGGCTGTTAGCTGGCTGTTAGCTGGCTGTTAGCTGGCTGTTAGCTGGCTGTTAGCTGGCTGTTCGCTGGCTGTTAGTTGGCTGTTTGCTGGCTGTTTGCTGGCTGTTAGCTGGCTGTTAGCTGGCTGTTAGCTGGCTGTTCGCTGGCTGTTCGCTGGCTGTTTGCTGGATGTTTGCTGGCTGTTTGCTGGCTGTTCGCTGGCTGTTAGCAGGCTGTTAGCTGGTGGAGTCCTACTGTTTGTCTTTTGGCTCCCTCCTTCCCTCCTTCTTGCCCATTACTCCTACCTGGAGGGAGAGCCACCTGACCAGACTGAGCCAGGCAGAGCAGACAAAGCCGCTCAGCTGCTCCGTGTTTCACATCAAACCCTATTCATCAGTGGGAGCTAACCTCAGACTAGCCCATCAGCAACCTTCCCTCCCTTCTTTCCTCCCCGATCACACAGAGAATGCTTACATGCCTTTCAACTTGATACATCTTTTTGTATTGATGCACCTTGACTTGAATGATACACAGAATAAATAAAGAAGGATGTTGTCAGCCTTGGTTTCCCCAGGCTACTCTGCTGGATAAAAGATTAAGCATCATCTCAATGTGACATTACCAGTAAAGAAAATATTAGCAATTCGATTAACCTTCCTTGCACTGTAAAACCGTCTGGCTTTTTGCGTAAGTGGCAGCAGGATAGTGGCTTATAAACCATGGAATTGTTGTGTTGTGCAGATTCATTTTGGTCACTCACTCACTGTCTTGAGGAGTGTGCCTCAGGCCGGGGTTGAGGTGAGGTCACTTCCTGTTAGAACCGGACCTGTACTGTGACAGGGAGGGTGGTCTCAGGCTTCCAATAATCTACCAACGTGTCTTGAAAATAATTGATTTTCAGAACATTTTGTTCATTTTTACTGTGGTTATTTTATTGTCATACTCCTGTGTCAGTTGGATGTGGGTAAACATTGTCTTTTCACTGCCAGCATATATCTTCACATGGCTTCGGTCTTTCCACTATTACAATCCGTGGATCAGATCTCGGTGCCTTTCCGTGTGTGTGTGTGTGTGTGTGTGTGTGTGTGTGTGTGTGTGTGTGTGTGTGTGTGTGTGTGTGTGTGTGTGTGTGTGTGTGTGTGTGTGTGTGTGTGTGTGTGTGTGTGTGTGTGTGTGTGTTTGCCCTCACGCCTGTTCAATTAATCCTGTGGGGCTGGAGCTGTGGTTGCAGACAGAGATCAGGATGGGATACATTGGGGATCAGGCAGCAGGCTTGTTTCATCTACTGATAATACACACAGATCCTCTAGATCAGGGTGCCTGGCACACTGCCCATGCCCACACCACGCTACACACACACACACACACACACACACACACACACACACACACACACACACACACACACAGCTCCCTGGGGTTTTATTGATCCTCAACACTCCCTGCTACTCTCTCTATTTCTCACTGTTTACGCACACCTACTGCTCCCAGACAGGGACAGCATCGCTATCCTTCTAGTTAGTTATGGGTACGAATCTCCGATCTAGTGGGTGTGTCATCTCTACTAAGAATGACATTTTAACAAAGTTGGTTTAGAAATCCCTTTTGAATCATTTTCCTTGCCTCTTCAGTTGACTCTTTTGAAATTGAGCGCAATAAGCTAAATGCTACAAAAAAGGCTTCACAGATCATATTTGAGTCATGTCTTTTAAACCATCTACTTAACAAAACATCTTCTGTACTATGCCAAATATGTGAAGATCAGTTATGACATTGATTTCAATGAAGAAACCCTTTGAAAAGCCTCTGTTTAGGAAAGAGTATTAGTAAGCAGCCTGAAGGCAGAAGAAGTACAGATAATTACAGCTTGAGCAGGGCAGGCTAGGTATGGGAGGGAGGGAGGGAGTGTCTCAGTCCCCCCTCTATGTAAACTTGACCCCTAGAACAGCCTGAACCCCATGCTCAAGCCTCACAGCTGGAAAGGTAAGTGCCATGCAGAGATGCAAGCTCTGCTGCTTTTGTCAGGGCAGTGAAGGTAGGGAGCTGGAAACTGTCTGACAGTCCTGTCTGACCGACGGCTCTTAATCTCTCCACAAGTGGCCTGTAATGGTCCTGGCGCCTGTCTGTGTTTCATAGAAGACCCAGGGCTTAATGAGACCTCCAACACAAGGCCCCCATTCAATCTCCGATCCAGACGGGAGTTGGCCTCATCACCGTTTTCACTGCTGCTTGACTGTGTCGTCTTTACAGCTCGTTATAGAGGGAGAGTTTGAGTAAAGAAAGAGATTGACACAAACAGATTCCATGCATTTGTGATCTGAGACAGCAGTGAGATACTATTGGACCCCTTGTTGGCAATATTTATCACTTCAAAATATTCTGATATTCATCAAAAGTATATGAAAATTGACCTTGTTCCAAAAAGACTTAAGCATGTCTTCCTTCATCCGGACAGAAGAGAATGAGATGAAATATTTGTCCAACATGGCTCTGACCCCCACTGTCAGGACCCCTGTCATTAAAGCAGCATGACATCTGGAGCTCCAGGATGGCTCTCCCGCTCTTCCTCCCCCTCTCCCCCTCTCCTGGTAATGAGGCTTGACAGAGGCGGGGTGGAGAGACAAAGCGGGCTATGCTGATGGGATGGCTGGAGGAGCCCACTACACTGTTTAATAACAGGCAGGTTCACCCTGGTGTGCCTCCACATCTGTTCAACACTGTAGCAGGTGGCAAGCAGCCACAGGGGAGCGCTCCTCCTCGCACCAGCCCATGTCCCCCGTTCCTCCGTCAAGCCTGAGGATGGCACTGAGGAGCACAGACACCATATGTAGATATAACAGCACAAGCCACAAACACACTCTGAAACAAGTTATGCAATGCACTAAAGACAGAGAGAGAATTGATTGCCAATCACTATAACACTGCGAAGAAGAAGAAGGTGTAAATGTACCCATAGTGTCAGACATGGAAAAACAACTGATAGACAGAATCATAGCAGTTTGAACTCTCAGTATGGCGTACTTGTACAGTAGGTAATGTTTGGCTGCTTTCTGAGTGGTTATTGTGAAGCATTATTCTTCATTTACTCTCTGGAATGACACGAGGTGGTCTCTGGCTGCACTCTACCAGGCCGATAGAAATACAATACTGGAGGTTATAACAATGACATGAAGATTATTACATTTGCCACAAAGGCCCGGCAGTATCCTGAAATAGAAAGACATCATTTGGACCCATATTGGGTCACAGATTACAGTGTGGGAGGACAGACACAGGTGGGACAGTTCCTTTTATGAGGACATAATATTTCCTCAACTGCGTGATTCTGTATGTGGACAGAAACCCCCAGAGAGATGAACAATATAAGCCACATTTCTGCTCATCTACTACATGTATATTGTCTTGTTCAAAACAATCACCCATTGTAGGCCAAAAACTATTCAGAATCGTTGTAATGCATTTGGTAGCTACACCTCTTGCTATCAATTAAATGTGCTTGTGTACTTCTGTTTGCATTTGTTTCTCAAAACAAAACCCATTCCTGCACTGTGGATGGTAACTGTTCATTTACAGTTACACATCTCTTTCATTGGAGCCTTATGTACAAACCCAGAGACTGGTAATGTAGTTGGTAGTGATATGACATGATTAAGAGAGAACCAGGCCTCCCCTGTGAATACCCCAATGTGTCCCCTGTGTCTGTCTGTAATCCACTGTCATGAATAAACCATCTCAACAGACAGAGAGAGGGGTTTAAGCACTTATTAAAGCACACCAAGATGCGGGGGCCATTTTGCTAGAGGGTCATTATTCCTCATTATGTATCTGAGCTGCTATTCACCAGGAGCCCCTCACTGACAGGGCTACCACACACAGGGCTATCGCAGACAAGCCTGAGGCAACGGCTGAGGACAGGAACAAGTACAACAAGCCCCGTTAGGATCTCTGCAGAGTCAACAAAAATAACAAAAGGACAATATAGGAATAAAAAGTGTGGTGATATTACGCAGGCTCAGACGGCTGTGGCAGGGACTACAGTCCATTACGGAGCCTTGATCTGCCCAACCATACCTCTCTACCAGACGAATTCAACACATTTTATGCATCAACAATAACACCCACCGAACCAGAGGACTGGGTGATCACTGGCAAGGCCACGGGGCCTGATGGTATTTCAGGGCGCGTTCTCAGAGCACGCGCAGATCAGCTGGCAGGCATATTCACGGTCATTTTCAACATCTCCTTGTCCCAGTCTGTATTCACCACATGTTTTAAGATGACCACCATCATTCCTGTTACCAATAACTCGAAGGCTTCATGCTACAATGATTACCGCCCTGTAGCACTCACATCTGTAATCATGACGTGCTTTGAGAAGCTGGTTATGGCACACATCAACTCCATCGTTCCAGACACCCTAGACTCACTCCAATTTGCATACAACCCCATAGACGACGCAATCTCAATTGCACTCCACACTGCCCTCACCCACCTAGATAAGAGGAATACCTATGTGAGAACACTGTTCATTGACTACAGCTTAGTGTTCAACACCATTGTCCCCTCAAAATCCGTCACCAAGCTTAGGACCCTAGTACTGAACACCTCCTTTTGCAACTAGATCCTGGACTTCCTCTGCAATGCTCAACACGGGGGCCCCACAGGGATGTGTGCTTAGTCCTCTCCTGTAATGCCTGTTCATCCACGACTGAGTGGCCACGCACGACTCCAACGCCGTCATCAAATTGCTGATAACTTTGATGATATCGTTGCCGGTGATCAGGCCTAAGAAAGCCTACAGGGAGGAGGTCAGTGACCTGGCAGTGTGGTGCCGGGAAAAACAACCTCTCCCTCAACATCAGTAAAACCAAGGAGCTGATAGTGGATTACAAGAAACAGGGTGGCGAGCACGCCCCCATCCACATCAACTGCGCTGCAGTGGATCGAGACCTTAAAGTTCCTCAGGGTTCAAATCACTAAGGACTTTAAATGGTCCACACGTGTAGTCGTGAAGAAGGCTCGACAGCGCCTCTTCCCCCTCAGGAAGTTGAAAAAGTTTGGCATGGGCCCCTCAGATCCTCAAAGTTCTACAGCTTCACCATTGAGAGCATCTTGACTGGCTTTATCACTGCTTGCTATGGCAACAGCACCGCTCTCGATCGCATGGCGCTACAGAGGGTAGTGAGGACAACCCAGTACATCACTCGGGTCAAGCTCCCTGCCATCCTGGAACTCTATATCAGGCGGTGTGAAAGGAAGGCCCGGAAAATCGTTAGACTCCAGCCATCCAAACCATAGACTGTTCTCTCTGCTTCAGCATGGCAAGTGGTACAGGTGCATCAAGTCTGACACCACCAGGCTCCTGAACATTTTCTATCCCCAAGCTATAAGACTGCTAAATAGCTAACAAAATGACTACACTGACTATCTGAGTTGACCCTTGTATTTATTTTAAAAAATGTCACTATGCACACTGTCTCTATGCACACAACTCTACACACTCACGCACACTGACACTCAAGCACACACATAAAATGCATGCACACACACTCACATTCAATCATCACATATGCTGCTGCTACTCTCTACTCAAAAGTATATGGACACCCCTTCAAATTAGTGAATCTAGATATTTCAGCCACACCCATTGTTGACAGGTGTATAACATAGAGCACATAGCCATGCAATCTCTGTAGACAAACAATGGCAGTAGAATGGCCTTACTATAGAGCTCAGTGACTTTCAACGTGGCACCGTCATAGGATACCGCCTTTCCAACAAGTCTGTTCTTCAAGTTTCTGCCCTGCTAGAGCTGCCCCGGTCAACTGTAAGTGCTGTTATTGTTTAGTGGAAAAATCTAGGAACAACAACAGCTCAGCTACTAAGTGTTAGGCCACACAAGCCCACAGAATGGAACCACTAAAGCGAGTAGCGCATAAAAAACATCTGTCCACGGTTGCAACACTCAGTATCGAGTTCCAAACTGCCTCTGGAAGCAATGTCAGCACAAGAACTGTTCATCGGGAGCGTAATGAAATGGGTTTTCATGGCTGAGCAGCCTCACACAAGCCTAAGATCACCATACGCAATGCCAAGCATCGGTGGGAGTGGTGTAAATCTCGCCGCCATTGGACTCTACCTACCCCAATGCATAGTGAACGCTACCTACCCCAATGCATAGTGCCAACTGTAAAGTTTGGTGGAGGAGTAATATTGGTATGGGGTTGTTTTTCATATTTCGGGCTAGGCCCCTTAGTTCCAGTGAAGGGAAATCTTAATGCTACAGCATACAATGATAATCTACACGATTCTGTGCTTCCGACTTTGTGGTAACAGTTTGGGGAAGGCCCTTTCCTGTTTCAACATGAAAATGCCCCCGTGCAAAAAACAAGGTCCATACAGAAATTATTTGTCAAGATCGGTGTGGAAGAACTTGACTGGCCTGCACAGTGCCCTGACCTCAACCCATTGAACACCTTTGGGAGCAATTGGAATGCCGACTGCAAGCCTGGCCTAATCGCCTAACATCAGTGGCCGACCTCACTAATGACTGGAATCAAGTCTTTGCAGCAATGTACCAACATCTAGTGGAAAGCCTTCTCAGAAGAGTGGAGGCTGTTATAGCAGCAAAGGGGGGACCAACGCCATATTGATACCCATGATTTTGGAATGAGATGTTCGGCGAGCAGATGTCCACATACTTTTGGTCATGTAGTGTATATCCTGATGCCTCGTCACCTTACACTTAAACATATCTATCTCTATAACTCCAGTATCCCTGCACATTGCAAGTATGATATTGGAACTGACCCTCATGTTCTTATTTTCATTTATTGTGTGTTTTTGTTCTACCTTTTACTGTGGGGGCACCTGGGACCCAGAGCTTTAATTCCCTGTGTGGAGATGAGGATGCCCCAGGTGGCTCCTGTAGCCATGCTGCGATCCCTGCAGGATACGGCTTGATGCCATTAGTCACTGTCGTTTAAACAGACAAGTTTATTTTGATTGGGTGTGTTTGTAGTTTGTGTCCTGGCTTTCTGAGATGATTGAGAGAGGAAGGCATGGGTTACACACACAGCAGCTGTTTCTCTGAGTGTACTACTATATCATCTGAGATGAAGCCGTCCTGGGTAAAGGATGGTAAAGCTAACAGGAGATGCTGCCTGCTGGAGTAAAATATGATCCGCTGTCGGTCCTCACAGGGGGGGTGTGGAGAAATGAGCCTGTGCGTGCTGCTGCTGGGCTGCTGGTGGGATTGGTGACTGTGGGCCAGCAGAGGGAGATAGTGAAGGGTGACAGAGCCCTGGGTCCCAGCCCCACTGCCAGTGATTACTACCGCACTGGGTCAATCCCTCGCTCCCCTTTTGTTTCTATCTCCTGCCTTCACGGTGCAGCAACAGATAGAGGCAGACAGAGTCGGAGACTGCTGTGGTATACTGCCAGCAGACACACTCCACTCCCATCCTCATGTTATCCATGAGGATAACACACAGACTCGACCTCGCGGCCAGATGTTCTATCCTGACCAGTGTAAACCAATGTCACACAGCACAGCCTGGTTCAGAGCAATTCTCAGTCATCTCAGTTAAAACCGTTGTTCAAATCGTAAGTAAAAGGTGCTTGTTCCATCAGTGTGGGAAACTAGGAAAGCCCTTCTTGATTAGCACCTTATGTTGAGCTCATGAAGAGGAAAGCAGCAGAATGCCTAAAGGAAGTGATTCTGGGTGTTTTATTGATCTACTATGGATAACAGTATATCCCATGCTTATATCAGATTAGGAGAAAGTAATCAGTAGTGTCTTTTTCAGCCTGCCATGCTTATTAGCAGAATTAGTTTCTTTCTATTTGTTCTGTAATCCTCTGTAAACCTGCCTGCTGCAGTAAATAAAGACTGCTGTGTTTTTAACTCAGAAATGTAAAGACTTTCCCCTCAGTCAGTCAAAAGAATAAAACCCACACAAACCACACACACTCAGAAGAAGACCATTAACAAGCTCACCAAGCCGTACTGCTTTTTTGTTGAACATTTTTAAACGTGAAATAAAAGAAGGGATTAACTGCAGTTGGGAACTGAATTAACCCACATTGAGAAAACACTTCCACTGCCACTCAAGCAGCTATAGGCTCCCTGAAACTAAGCCGTCAAGCCTCCCTCCACTCTCTCTATCACGTCAGCCCTTCCTCTCTCTGTTAAAATAAATTCAGACTTTGAAGAATTTTCTTAAGAGGTGTATTGAACCATAAAGAGAGACTTTAGAGAGAGAAGTGAGCCCCACTCATGGTCCCTTCTGAACAAGTGTCTATATAAACAGAGGTTCCCAGGGCTCTCCTGCCTACCCACTGTTGAAAGGTACCGTCTTCACCTGACCATTTCCACTCCATTCACCTCACTGGCTGCATCGCCTAAAGGAAAAGAAACAGTCCTTCTTTAATTATGTACTCTTCTTTAATTAAGAAAGATTAGTTGGAGCATGAACAACTATATAAGAGACAAGTCTAACATGTTGCATTGTATGCCTTGGCTCAAATCTGTAGTTTCCATAAAGCCTTTCCAAATATAATATTTTCATCAATTATACTCAACGTTCTACACCTCCACTTGGTGCTGTTGACGTTTCTTCCACATGACTTGAGTTCTCTTAAGGCAGCCCACAGCTACAGTATTGGGCTAGAATGAGTTACTTTTCTCACAAATTGACAGATATGCCTATTTGGCAGCAGATCAGCAATCAGGGAGAGGCTGATATACACACACACTAAATCAAATCAAATGTATTTGTCACATACACATGGTTAGCAGATGTTAATGCGAGTGTAGCGAAATGCTTGTGCTTCTAGTTCCGACAATGCAGTAATAACCAACAAGTAATCTAACTAACAATTCCTAAACTACTGTCTTATACACAGTGTAAGGGGATAAAGAATATGTACATAGGGATATATGAATGAGTGATGGTACAGAGCAGCATAGGCAAGATACAGTAGATGGTATCCAGTACAGTATATACATATGAGATGAGTATGTAAACAAAGTGGCGTAGTTAAAGTGGCTAGTGATACATGTATTACATAAGGATGCAGTCGATGATATAGAGTACAGTATATACGTATGCATATGAGATGAATAATGTAGGGTAAGTAACATTATATAAGGTAGCATTGTTTAAAGTGGCTAGTGATATATTTACATCATTTCCCATCCATTCCCATTATTAAAGTGGCTGGAGTTGAGTCAGTGTCAGTGTGTTGGCAGCAGCCACTCAATGTTAGTGGTGGCTGTTTAACAGTCTGATGGCCTTGAGATAGAAGCTGTTTTTCAGTCTCTCGGTCCCAGCTTTGATGCACCTGTACTGACCTCGCCTTCTGGATGATAGCGGGGTGAACAGGCAGTGGCTCGGGTGGTTGATGTCCTTGATGATCTTTACACACACCACTACACACACACCTGCTGCCTTCATGCTAAAATCTCAATCTGGATTTATTTGCATTCCATGGTTGTTTGGGGGTGAGTAAGGTTAAGGGAGGGTGGCTGGGCTGTTAATTTGTGTTCCTCATTACCTCCAGGACGAGACACAGACAGACATCTCTATCACATGTCTGAGGTCCAACATTCAACTCATTTTATGGCCAATGATAACATTCAGAACATTTAGTCTGCTGTATCATGCCATCTCGGACTCTCAGATTATTGTGCGGAATGCTCCAGCTCTCCTGGAGGGGCCTGGCTTTGTCTCCGGGTCACTGCCTTCAAGGACAACTGGGATTACAGGGCAAACAGGCTTGTCTGAGAAAGGGACGGCCACACAGACAAGAGTCTGCTAACCCAGAGAAATGAACATAGAGAGACAGAGAAAGCGGTGACAGCGGAACTTTGTTTTAACTTTTTTGTTAATAGCTTGTGTGTGTTTGCCAAATGTCTCCAAAGCCTCTCAGCACTCGTCCTCACATTAAGATTTTTTTTATTATTTCAATTTCATAATGATTCGGCACATCTCTTCTCATTCCATTTTCTCTCAATTATTAAATGCAAATTGTAAATGGAAGTTATTACTTTTGGCCAAATTGTGACGTTGGAAAAGTGGAAATTGAACTCATTTGAGATGATACAATTATCCTCTAGGCTGGGATGAGCGTTAATCCTCTCTGGTTATTAGTGAGCACATAACCTCTTCAAAGTTGAAGTACACAATGTCCCCTCCTCCTCCTTACACACATACACACACACACACACACACACACACACACACAGCTCAGTGCTCTGTGGTGATGTCTTAGCATGGAGCACATTCTAAGATACAAGTATTACCACAGAGCACTTGGCAATTTACCATAGAACGTTGGCAAATTTGGCTACTATAATAGGTATTAGATACAAGCACAACCAGACTGGAATCAGAATCCAGGATGGCACACATGCCATAATTAAGTCACAGGGACAGGATTGACATTGCTGCTGTCCCTGTTCTACAGCGTCCCAGTTAAGCCTGAACTTCTGCTGTGAATTAGAATGAGACAAATATGGCAAGAGGAAACAGTAACAGTTTCAACCAATTCCACGCTTTTCAGAAAATGAATCCAGAGAGAGAGAACATGTCTAATGAGCTCCAGAGGTATACACCTGGACATCAGTCTTCTCAGTGAGCCCACAGTGAGCTATCTTGGCCCTGGCCTGTGTTTGTGGAGAGCACGCAGGGGGAGAGGAGAGCGTAGCCAGTCACTGAAACAAGAAGAGCCCCCGGGCTCAGATCCTATCAAAGCTCTCACACGTCCAGGAATCACAAGCAAACAAATTCCAAATGCTGCGGAATTTGAGAGTGGAACTGGCGAAGGCTCTGGGAGAGGCCTGATAAACCGAGAAGAGAGGCAGGCTGCTGACCCAGGGTGCCGTGCAGCAATGCAAGCAAGAGGACAACCGATCTTGTGTGGTGCTGTGTTTTCTTCCTGACATCTTAATGAAGTTCACTCCTGTTTTGTTGTTTTGGCTGTTCTTTTTGGGGGTTAGGGTTTGGTCTAGGATTTTTGCTCTGGTGAACAGGTAGGCTACACAGTTCTCAGTGCTTTTTCTTTGTCATGTTTTGTCATGTAAAAACTACATGTTTTAATGAAATAATATTGTCCTATGCTGTTTTGACTATTATGTAACCACCTAAACAATGCATGTATAACAAACGGTAAATCCCTAATGAGATTCAATGACACATCCTCTTCATTATAAGGATTGAGAAGGCAGAGGGGATTGACTTTAGTGGCTCATCCCAATTTAACTTCTTCTGTGTGACACCGCAGACCGGCCTGCTGCTCAACATAATAATCTCCCCCGGTTAACATACTGCAGCAGCCTGGCATAGCAGCTAATCTCTGAGTGGAGGTCAGGTTCTTCTTCTTGATTAATTAAAGAGAGGCCCAGTCCTAATTAACGTCCTATGCTGCTTGGTCATGTGACCCTGTCAAACAGACTGAGGCAGTAATACATTATCACACGCAACTGGCAAACCGGAATACTCTCCTCCTGGGTTTCTGTGGAAATCCACAGACACACTCATCCAGTGATCTGATGGTGTAATCATCTACAATATGATGATATCAGGGCTTATGTAGCATGAGGAGGGATTTTGTATCATCTTGGGGATGTACTGTATCCATCAACTTACAATAAACCCCAGCTTGTGAACATGAGAGATGGGGGAAGCAATATAGAGAGATTAATAGTGTAATTTAAGTATGTGTCATCCCCTCATTTAGTCTCTGTGTGTGTGTTACAACAGTGTGCTGTGTACAAGCAAACTGTCATATAGCCACTGAAAAATAAATACGTTTCAAAGTCAAATCCAGACACCTAACGCTGTTCTTCTATAGTTAACCATATCCTGTCTCATCTGTGTGTGCAGGTGAATGGGAAGGACCTGTCCAAGGCCACCCATGACCAGGCAG
Source organism: Oncorhynchus masou masou (assembly GCF_036934945.1). NCBI lineage: Eukaryota > Metazoa > Chordata > Actinopteri > Salmoniformes > Salmonidae > Oncorhynchus > Oncorhynchus masou. The sequence goes on along the minus strand of NC_088216.1, from coordinate 73,518,085 downwards.
TGGAGGTCTTCCGCACGGCCAAGGAGCCCATCATGGTCCATGTGCTTCGCCGGGCCCCCCGCCCCAAACCCTCTATCCCTGCCTCAGACACCGAGGTGGTAGACATCAGCACCCAGACAGACATCACCTTTCAACACATCATGGCCCTCACCAAGCTACCTGCCCCCACCCCTGCCGTGGCTGTGCTGGAGCAATACCTAATGCCTGAGGAGTGAGTGACAGTACACTGTCCTATCTGCTGGGATAGAGTTAAGGGGAGGGACGGGGTTAAAAGACAAGATGATTCCTTTCTTAATTTTTTTGTCCATTCATGGTCAATGATTGGAAAAGGACTTGATAGGCAAAATAATGTTGTTGAAAACTTAACCGGTCAGTAAAGAAAAGGCTCAGGTAAAGGAAAAATATTTGGATGCAGTGTCACTTTGTCAGTTCATTAAAACAGAACCTTCAAACTGAAGTTCATGTGAATGTTACAGCTGTCACTTCATGAGATATCAGGTCCAGGCCTTGTTAATTTGTGTTAGCATATTGAATTACTACCTGTCTGTCGTCCACTAGCTGTGTGTCTGTGTGGCCCAGAGCTCACAGTCTATGTGTGGCCCAGAGCTCACAGTCTATGTGTGGCCCAGAGCTCACAGTCTATGTGTGGCCCAGAGCTCACAGTCTATGTGTGGCCCAGAGCTCACAGTCTATGTGTGGCCCAGAGCTCACAGTCTATGTGTGGCCCAGAGCTCACAGTCTATGTGTGTCCCAGAGCTCACAGTCTATGCGTGGCCCAGAGCTCACAGTCTATGCGTGGCCCAGAGCTCACAGTCTATGCGTGGCCCAGAGCTCACAGTCTATGCGTGGCCCAGAGCTCACAGTCTATGTGTGGCCCAGAGCTCACAGTCTACGTGTGGCCTGGGGCTGTGACCCAGAGCTCACAGTCTATTTGTGGCCCAGAGCTCACAGTCTATGCGTGGCCCAGAGCTCACAGTCTATGCGTGGCCCAGAGCTCACAGTCTATGCGTGGCCCAGAGCTCACAGTCTATGTGTGGCCCAGAGCTCACAGTCTACGTGTGGCCTGGGGCTGTGACCCAGAGCTCACAGTCTATTTGTGGCCCAGAGCTCACAGTCTATGTGTGGCCTGGAGCTGTGACCCAGAGCTCACAGTCTATGCGTGGCCCCGAGCTCACAGTCTATGTGTGTAACTCATTATCGGTAGGAACAGCTGCTCTTTAATCGTCAATCATTATTATTTTAATTGATTTAAGTCAAATTAAAAACAGAACATTTTAATTTCTGATTAACCTCAGGCCAAAGACACTTCTTAAAACTTGATTTAAGATTCCACTCTTACAAAATAATGTGGGCAGTTGTTTTCCATTCTCAAGTAATTTCAAATTTAGCAATGTAATAAGATCTAACTGAAACACTGTAGTAACAGATTAATAATGACAAGCCTTGTAATCTGTAAGAACAATAGTGTTATTAGTTTCTGTAGGTCGGTCTACTTCCTATATAACTATCTTTATTGCATGGAATTACTTTCATAGGCATTCCCCTGGGCACGAGTACTTTGACCCCAATGATTTCCTGGAGGGCATGCAGCAGGAGATTGATCGAGAGGAGCTGGAATATGAGGTAACAGACAGACGACTACCTTCTCTTTTTCTCCCTCTCACCATCTACCTTTCTCCTCCTCTCTACCCATCTCACCCTTTCTACCCATCTCACCCTCTCTTCTTGTCCCCATCTCACCCTCTCTACCCATCTCACCCTCTCATCTTCTCCCCCTCTCTTCTTCTCCCCCTCCTCCTCTCTACCCATCTCACCCTCTCATCTTCTCCCCCTCTCTTCTTCTCCCCTCTCCTCCTCTCTACCCATCTCACCCTCTTCTTCTCACCCTCTCCTCCTCACCCTCTCCTCCTCTCTACCCATCTCACCCTCATCTTCTCCCACTCTCTTCTTCTCCCCTCTCCTTCTCTCTACCCATCTCACCCTCTTCTTCTCACCCTCTCCTCCTCTCTACCCGTCTCACCCTCTCATCTTCTCCCACTCTTCTTCTCACCCTCTCCTCCTCTCTACCCATCTCACCCTCTCATCTTCTCCCACTCTCTTCTTCTCACCCTCTCTTCCTCTCTACCCATCTCACCCTCTTATTCTCACCCTCTCCTCCTCTCTACCCATCTCACCCTCTCATCTTCTCCCACTCTCTTCTTCTCCCCCTCTCCTCCTCTCTACCCATCTCACCCTCTTCTTCTCACCCTCTCCTCCTCTCTACCCATCTCACCCTCTTCTTCTCCCCCTCTCCTCCTCTCTACCCATCTCACCCTCTTCTTCTCCCCCTCTCCTCCTCTCTACCCATCTCACCCTCTCTTCTTCTCCTTCTGTCTCCCCCTCTCCACCCCTTCTCTCCCTCTCACCTTCTCAATGAAGATAAAGTTGAAGTCGGAGTTTTACATATACTTAGGGTGGAGTCATTAAAACAACATTGGATCATTCAGAGATCCTCACTGAACTTCTGGAGAGAGTTTGCTGCACTGAAAGTAAAGGGGCTGAATAATTTTGCACGCCCAATTTTTCAGTTTTTGATTTGTTAAAAAAGTTTGAAATATCCAATAAATGTCGTTCCACTTCATGATTGTGTCCCACTTGTTGTTGATTCTTCACAAAAAAATACAGTTTTATATCTTTATGTTTGAAGCCTGAAATGTGGCAAAAGGTCGCAAAGTTCAAGGGGGCCGAATACTTTCGCAAGGCACTGTACATATGAGATGAGTAATGTAGGGTATGTAAACAAAGTGGCATAGTTTAAAGTGGCTAGTGATACATGTATTACATAAAGATGCAGTAGATGATATAGAGTACAGTATATACATATACATTTGAGATGGGTAATGTAAGGTATGCAAACATATTAAGTAGCATTGTTTAAAGTGGCTAGTGATATATTTCCCATCAATTCCCATTATTAAAGTGGCTGGAGTTGAGTCAGTGTGTCACGCCTTGGTCTTAGTATTTTGTGTTTTCGTTAATTAGTTGGTCAGGCCAGGGTGTGACATGGGTTTATGTTGTTGTATTTCGTAGTGGGGTTTTTTAGTTATTGGGATTGCGGCCGAGTAGGGGTGTTGCATAGGTTTGGCTGCCTGAGGCGGTTCTCAATCAGAGTCAGGTGATTCTCGTTGTCTCTGATTGGGAACCGTATTTAGGTAGCCTGGGTTTCACTTTGTATTTCGTGGGTGATTGTTCCTGTCTCTGTGTTTGTTGCACCAGTATAGGCTCAGTGACTTTGGATTTTATTTTTTCCTTGTTTTGGAAGAGTAGAAAACAAGCGCCATTCTCCTTGCGGAGATGGTGCAAAATACATCAACTCGGTCGGTCCCTGGGATTGGGCTGGCCAACACGATTCGGTTTGCTTGGAAGGAAAAGGAGTTGGAGCCGGGAATCTTTTGGAAGCATAATATTGATGGGGATTCTAAAGCTGACGGTGAAGGACGTGTTTTGTTTCCAAGGCAACTCGTTGGAGGGAGCATACGACGTGGCACTATATACAGAGGAGAAACACGATGATATCCTGAGAAGGGCAAGAGCAGTGGGAGGTGCGAGGCCGATGAGCCACTACGAAATAACAAGCCTGGCGAAGAATAACTTTAGGGTTGTCACTGTCAACATTTACAACCCTTACGTTAAGGACGAAGAGGTGAGGGCTTTTCTGGGGAGATACATGGATAACGTCTCCTCAGCAAGGCACCTCAAAGACTCCCTTGGGTTTTGGAATGGGAGGAGAGGCTTCCAGGCCCTCCTCAGAGAGGACCCAAAGGGACATGGTGGATACCTCCATCCTCCTGCTATGTTCTCCCTAGGGGCTGACAGGGGGACGTTGTTTTATGCACGTCAGCCCCCATTTTGCAGGCGCTGTATGGCCTACGGTCACATATTCGCCTCATGCAGTACAAGAAAATGCAGATTTTGTGCATCTGAGGATCACGAGGCGAGGGATTGTGACAAGCCTAAGACGTGCCATGGATGTGGCTCGTCAGCACACCTGTGGCGGGGGTGCCCGGCCCGTCAGAGATCATATGCGTCTGCGGCTGGGGGGGAGCAGGAGCGGGGGATGGGGGAAGAAGAGGAGGGGAAGGAAGCACGCCTCATGACAAGAGTACAAGTCCAGAGGGGAAGGCCACAAGGAAGGAAGAGGAGCAAGAAGCAGCGGATGAAAGAGAGAAGGAAACGGAAGGCACGGGAGTAGGAGAACCAGGAAAAGCGGCGGAAGAAGGCAACCGAGTGGAGGAGCATGAGAGAGAAGAAAGCGAGGGAGGAGTGGTGGAGAAGGAGACGGTGGAAGAGCAAGTGGACTGGGGGGAAAGTGCCCTGGTGGAAGAGATGAGGGGTATGGTGGAGGAGCTGGTGGGGGGGGGTGGTATCTCTCCACTGCCGCCATCACCAAAGAAGAGAATGAAGAGGAGGGTGCGATTGGCCGACAGTGAGGGGGAGGGGATGGCCAAGAGAGTGATGGGGGTGGGAGAAACCTCTGGGTTGCTGCTGGTTTCCCCAGGCCCTCAACTTCTGTTGGGTGGGGACACACCTAACAAGACTCAGGACTGGGTACAGGAGGAGGTGGGGAGTTTTTTGTTTGGGGACTCCCCAATTTTTTTCCAACCCAGCTGCAACACTGGGGAGGGGGAGGATTGTGGGGGTAGACCCAGGGTGCAGGACACCCCGGAGCCAAACACTATTCCTGCATCCTGGGATGGTGTGATGGAGGAAGAGGGGGGATGTCGGGATTACGGATGGTGTTCTCACCGGTAGATATGGAGCAGGGGAGCATCGGGTGAGTCTCCTGTTTTTTTTTTTTTTATGTCTGGGTTTAGAATTTGAGTGTATTACATGTTTTTATTTTTTCATGGAATCTAATTTTACTTTTGTTAGTTTAAATGTAAGGGGTTTAAGGGATTTTGTTAAGAGGAGGGCGGTTTTTAGTTATTTGGAGGGTGTGGGGTTTGATTTTTGTTTTTTACAGGAGGTTCACCTGAGGGATGGAGGGGATGTTAGTAGGTTTAAGAGGGAGTGGGACAAGGGAGAGTCGGTTTGGGGTGTTGGGGGGGTGCACTCATCGGGGGTAGGGATTTTGTGTGGGCACAGGGAGGTAAAAGTGGATGATTCTTTTGTGGTAATGCAGGGGAGGGTTATAGGGGTGGATGTCACGATAAGGGATTGTACATTTAGATTAGTGGTGGTGTATGGGCCACAGGTGGTGGCAGACAGGAGGGAGATGGTGGACTGTCTGAAGCCCCTGTGTGTCACAAATAGGAAATTAGTGATAGGGGGGATTTTAATACAGATTTAGGAAGAGGGGGGATAGCAGTGCAGGCGCCATTGCCAGGCTAATGGCTTGCCATGGTCTGGTAGATGGTGGTCTGCACACTACTCCGAAAATGGACGGTCCTACATGGCGCAACTCCAGGGGGGTTGAGCGGAGGCTCGACTATATTTTTGTACCCAGTTCTTTGGGTAAGTTGTCTGGGCGGCTGTTGCCTGTTTTCTTTTTGGATCACGACGGGGTGCTCCTGCAGGTGGGGTAGCCAGTCTGCCTCTTTGGTAGGGGGTACTGGAAGCTAGATCGGGATGTGCTGGAGGAGCAGGCTTTTGTTGACGGGTTTTATGGTTTCTTTTGGAGGCTTGAGGGCCTCCGTTCCATGTGCGAGGGGGTGTTAGAGTGGTGGGAATTAGTTAAGGTGAGGATTAGGGCTTTTATAATAGGGTATTGCAAGAGGGAAAAAAGGGAGGAGAGGAGGGAGGTGGATTGTATCCAAAGGTTAATTGAACTCGAATACGAGGCAGGTCGTTTGACTGGGAGAGATCCGCAACCCTAAAGGCGCAGCTCAGGGAGTTGCAGGAGCGGAAGGCTCGAGCTTTCCTGGAGCGTGCGCATAGTGGCTTTCTAGAACATAATGAGACTTGTTCTGCTATGTTCTTTAAATTGGTTAGGGCAAGACAGAGTAGGAAGGTAATGCATGGTGTTAGGGAAGAAAATGGTAGTATAGTTAGAGAACCAGAGGATATGGTCAGGGTGACAACTGATCATTTCCAAGGTTTATTTAAGGAAAGGGAAATAGATGTAGAGCAGGGAAATGTGTTTTTAGAACACTTGTCCAGGCGGTTGCCGGAGGACATTAAAGAAGTGATGGAGGCCCAGATCTCACTAGAAGAGGTTGAGAGCGCTCTTAGGAGGATGGGAAAAGGGAAGGTGCCTGGGATGGATGGGTTGCCGGCTGAGTTTTATCTCAAGTTTTGGGGTATACTTGGACCAAAGGTCCTCGAAGCCTTGAAGGCCATCCTTGAGACGGGGGTCCCGGGGGGATCAATGGCTGTTGGTGTGCTGTCACCTTTATATAAGAAGGGGGAAGTAACAGACCTTGGCAACTGGCGGCCGTTGACCATGCTGTGTGTAGATTACAAGCTACTTGCAAAGGTTTTAGCAGACCGGTTGCGCACAGCCCTTCCCTACGTCGTTCATGAGGATCAGATGTGCGGGGTAGAGGGCCGCTCTATTAGATGGAACCTACAGTTAATCAGGGACTCCATCGCTTGGGTTGAAGATAGAGGACTGCCTTTTATGGTAGCAGCGCTAGATCAGGCGAAAGCCTTCGATCGCGTGAATAGATCCTTTTTATTCAGAGTGTTAGGTCGATTAGGATTTGGGGAGAAGTTTATAGGATGGATTCGTACATTATATGTCGGAGCGGGGTGCCGAGTTAGTGTAAATAGTCACTTGGGTGACGTTTTTGACCTCTCGTCTGGGGTCAGGCAGGGGTGCCCACTCTCGGCTCTCCTCTTCGTTCTGTACATGGAGCCTCTGGAGGCTGCCATTAGGGCAGACACAGGGGTGGAAGGTTTGCAGATCCCTGGAAGTGGTGGGCTGCGTGTTAAGATGACGCAGTACGCCGACGACACTTCCTTGCTGTTGTGCAAGGACTCGTGCCTGACAAGGTCCCTTGCCATCTTTGGGGATTTCACCCGAGCGTCGGGAGCAGTTCTGAACCATGCAAAGTCTTCCGTCATGTTTTTCGGAAGATGGCGCGGTAGAACGGATGTGCCTGGGGGGTTATCTCTCTGTGAGGGGGCCCTGAGGATTCTCAGGGTCCATTTTGAGACCTCCGGCTCAGCGACACTAAACTGGAACATGCGTATCGCAGTGGTACAGAGGAAGCTAGCAATGTGGAAAGCTAGGTATTTGTCTTTTATGGGCAAAGTCCTGGTCCTAAAGGTGGATGTGTTGCCGTCTCTTTTGTATTTGGCATACATCTACCCATTGCCGGCTTGTCTGAGGAGGCCTCTAGTGAGGCTTGTGTTTCAGTTTATGTGGAGTGGCAGGTGCGAGTGTGTCGCCAGGGCACGCATGATCTGTCCCATCGGGGAGGGAGGTAGGGGGGTACCACATTTCCCCCTCAAGCTGGACACAATTTTTGTTTCTTTCTTGTTAACGGAGCTTGCTCCGCCAGTGATACACCCGTCCGGTTACCTCCTGCGGGTATTTTTCTCGTATCAGGCGAGAAGCATAATGGTGTGGTCTAACACGGGTCCTCGGGCGGAACAGCTGCCGTGGCACTTTGGTCATGCGGCCAAGTGGCTGCGTGCGCACCCTGAGGTTGAAGTTGCCCGAGTAGGTTTAGATCATAGGCACCTGTACGAGGAGGTCAGAAAGGCAGGGAGTCTGGCGCCTGTAGTAGGCATCTCGGAAGCGGTCTGGGAGGGAGTGCAGGTGCGGGGTCTGGACAACAGGCTCAAGGACCTGAATTGTTTGAGCCTTCATAAGTGTTTGCCGGTACGTTCCATCTTGTACCGGTATAGTTTGGTGCAATCCCCCACCTGTCCAAGATCCTCTTGTGGCAGGGAGGAGACTGTGCGCCATGTCTTTTGGGACTGTGCATTTGCCGGAGTAGTATGGGCTAGGGCACGGGTGTTGTTAGGTTTGGTAAAGGGGGATTTTGTATTGACGTGGGCCAGGTTAGAGAGGGGTGTAGGGAGAGCGAGAGGGACGGATAGGGACAGGTTTCTGCTCTGGCTTCTCATGAGTCTCTTTAAACAGGGGCTGTGGGAAGCAAGGCAGAACATGGTGAAGACAGGGAGAGATTGGGGGGTGGAAGGGATAGTGAGGAGGGTGGAAGGAGATTTGAGGGGGAGGATGAAGAGGGAGGAGAGGAAGTGGGGGCAGCATGCTGCTCGGGAGAGGTGGAAGGGGGGTTTAGGGCTGGGTGTCATTTAGATTTGTAAGAGGATAGATTAGGGATGGGGAGATAGGGAAAGGTATTTTGTAGGGTGACGGGGAGGGAAGATGCTCGCCTGAGGTTTTGTTTGGGGTTTATGTTTAGTTTAATTAGTTTAATTAAAATACCATTATTTGAGTATGTATGTAAATTATGAGTTGTTAAAGAATGAATGGTATTGAAGAAAATAAATTATTTTTATAAAAAAAAATAGGCTGTAATTAGGTTTCACGTTCCATTTTGTTGTTTTTGTATTTTTCTCAGTATTTTTATGTAATCGTCATTTTGTTTCATTAAAAAACATGAGTAACCAACACGCTGCATTTCGGTCCGACTTTCTTGCGACAAACGAAGAACGCCATTACAGAATCACCCACCACACACGGACCGAGCAGCGTGTTAACAGGCAGCGACAGCAGGAGCAGCGAAGGGAGGTCGTTATGGACAGCAGAGGCTTGGAGTATACGACATGGGAAGAAATAGACAGGTGGGCGGCTGACCCAGAGAGAGTGCCGGAGCCCGCCTGGGATTCGCTGGAGCAGTGCGAAGAGGGCTATAGGAGAATGGAGTCGAAAAGAAAGACACGGCGGCGCAGAGCGAAACCCGAAAGTCACCCCCAAATATTTATTGGGGGAGGGCTCAGGGAGAGAGTTGCAGAGTCAGGAGTCAGACCTGAGCCTACTCTCCCTGTTAATTGTGAGGAGCAGCGATCAAAGGACTTCTGGACTTGGGAGGAGATATTAGACGGAAAAAGGACCCTGGGCTCAGCCTGGTGAATATCGCCGCCCCAAGGAGGAACGAGAGGCGGCTAAAGCGGAGAGGCGCTGGTATGAGGAGGCAGCATGCGACGTGGATGGAAGCCCGGGAATCAGCCCCAAACATGTCTTGGGGGGGGGGGCTTTCAGGGAGTATGGCTACGCCAGGTAGGAGAGGTGCGCAAACTCCCTGTGCTTACCGGGGGGCTAGAGAGACCGGGCAGGCACCGTGTTATGCAGTGGTGCGCACGGTGTCCCCAGTGCGTGTGCATAGCCCGGTGCGGTATATTTCAGCTCCGCGTATCGGCCGGGCTAGAGTGGGCATCGAGCCAGGTAAGGTTGGGCAGGCTCGGTGCTCAAGAGCTCCAGTGCGCCTGCACGGTCCGGTCTATCCAGAGCCACCTCCACACACCAGTCCTCCGGTAGCAGCTCCCCGCACCAGGCTTCCTGTGCGTGTCCTCGATCCTGTAGCACCAGTTCCAGCACCACGCACCAGGCCTTCTGTGCGCCTCGCCTGTTCAGCACAGCCAGAGCCTTCCTTCCCTCCTGCGCTGTCGGAGTCTCCCGCCTGTTCAGCGCTATCAGAGCCTTTCTCCTCTCCAGCGCTGCCGGAGCCTCCTGCCTGTTCGGAGCAGCCTGAGCTGTCAGTCTGCATGGAGCAGCTAGAGCTGCTAATCTGCATGGAGCAGCTAGAGCTGCCAGTCTGCATGGAGCTGCCAGTCTGCAAGGAGCTGTCAGTCTGCAAGGAGCTGCCAGTCTGCAAGGAGCTGCCAGTCTGCAAGGAGCTGCCAGTCTGCATGGAGTTGCCAGTCTGCATGGAGTTGCCAGTCTGCAAGGAGCTGCCAGTCTGCAAGGAGCTGCCAGTCTGCAAGGAGCTGCCAGTCTGCGAGGAGCTGCCAGTCGGCAAGGAGCTGCCAAAGCTGTTAGTCTGCATGGAACAGTCAGAGCTGTCAGTCTGCAAGAAGCCGCCAGAGCTGTCAATCTGCATGGAGCAGCCAGAGCCGCCAGTCAGCATGGAGCAGCCAGAGCCGCCAGTCAGCATGGAGCAGCGAGAGCCGTCAGTCAGCATGAAGCAGCCAGAGCCGTCAGTCTGCCAGGATCCGTCAGTCAGCCAGACTCTTCCAGATCTGCCAGTCAGCCAGACTCTTCCAGATCTGCCAGTCAGCCAGACTCTTCCAGATCTGCCAGTCAGCCAGACTCTTCCAGATCTGCCAGTCAGCCAGACTCTTCCAGATCTGCCAGTCTGCCAGACGCTTCCAGATCTGCCAGTCTGCCAGACCCTTCCAGATCTGCTTGTCTGCCAGATCTGCCAGTCAGCCAGACTCTTCCAGATCTGCCAGTCAGCCAGACTCTTCCAGATCTGCCAGTCAGCCAGGATCTGCCGGATTCAACTGCCTGGCTGGGCTTCATCTCAATACTGGGCTTCCTCTCAGTGCTGGGCTTTCTCTCAGTACTGGGCTGCCCCTCAGTCCCGAGCTGCCCCTCAGTCCCGAGCTGCCCCTCAGTCCCGAGCTGCCTCAGTCCCGAGCTGCCCCTCAGTCACGAGCTGACCCTCAGTCACGAGCTGCCCCTCAGTCACGAGCTGATCCTCAGTTCAGTGGGGTTCTGGGTGAGGACTATTAGGCCATGGTCGGCGGCGAGGGTGGATCATCCCAGGACGCGAAGGGGAGGAACTATGACATTTATGGAGTGGGGTCCATGTCCCGAGCCGGAGTCCGCACCTTAGGGGGGTTCTGTCACGCCTTGGTCTTAGTATTTTGTGTTTTCGTTAATTAGTTGGTCAGGCCAGGGTGTGACATGGGTTTATGTTGTTGTATTTCGTAGTGGGGTTTTTTAGTTATTGGGATTGCGGCCGAGTAGGGGTGTTGCATAGGTTTGGCTGCCTGAGGCGGTTCTCAATCAGAGTCAGGTGATTCTCGTTGTCTCTGATTGGGAACCGTATTTAGGTAGCCTGGGTTTCACTTTGTATTTCGTGGGTGATTGTTCCTGTCTCTGTGTTTGTTGCACCAGTATAGGCTCAGTGACTTTGGATTTTCTTTTTTCCTTGTTTTGGAAGAGTTGAAAACAAGCGCCATTCTCCTTGCGGAGATGGTGCAAAATACATCAACTCGGTCGGTCCCTGGGATTGGGCTGGCCAACACGATTCGGTTTGCTTGGAAGGAAAAGGAGTTGGAGCCGGGAATCTTTTGGAAGCATAATATTGATGGGGATTCTAAAGCTGACGGTGAAGGACGTGTTTTGTTTCCAAGGCAACTCGTTGGAGGGAGCATACGACGTGGCACTATATACAGAGGAGAAACACGATGATATCCTGAGAAGGGCAAGAGCAGTGGGAGGTGAGAGGCCGATGAGCCACTACGAAATAACAAGCCTGGCGAAGAATAACTTTAGGGTTGTCACTGTCAACATTTACAACCCTTACGTTAAGGACGGTGAGTAGGGGTGTTGCATAGGTTTGGCTGCCTGAGGCGGTTCTCAATCAGAGTCAGGGGATTCTCGTTGTCTCTGATTGGGAACCATATTTAGGTAGCCTGAGTTTCAATTTGTATTTCGTGGGTGATTGTTCCTGTCTCTGTGTAGTTTCACCAGATAGGCTGTAATTAGGTTTCACGTTCCGTTTTGTTGTTTTTGTATTTGTCTCAGTATTTTTATGTAATCGTCATTTTGTTTCATTAAAAAACATGAGTAACCAACACGCTGCATTTCAGTCCGACTTTCTTGCGACAAACGAAGAACGCCGTTACACAGTGTGTTGGCAGCAGCCACTCAATGTTAGTGGTGGCTGTTTAACAGTCTGATTGCCTTGAGATAGAAGCTGTTTTTCATTCTCTCGGTCCCTGCTTTGATGCACCTGTACTGACCTCGCCTTTTGGATGATAGCGGGGTGAACAGGCAGTGGCTCGGGTGGTTGTTGTCCTTGATGATCTTTATGGCCTTCCTGTGACATCAGGTGGTGTAGGTGTCCTGGAGGGCAGGTAGTTGGCCCCCGGTGATGCGTTGTGCAGACCTCACTACCCTCTGGGGAGCCTTACGGTTGTGGGCGGAGCAGTTGCCGTACCAGGCGGTGATACAGCCCGACAGGATGCTCTCGATTGTGCATCTGTAGAAGTTTGTGAGTGCTTTTGGTGACAAGCCAAATTTCTTCAGCCTCCTGAGGTTGAAGAGGCGCTGCTTGCCTTCTTCACGACGCTGTCTGTGTGGGTGGACCAATTCAGTTTGTCCGTGATGTGTACGCCGAGGAACTTAAAACCGTGAAGCAGCAAACTTTGTGGAAATTAATATTTGTGTAATTCTCCAAAACTTTGGACACGACTGTACACAGCCCATCTGTAAATAGTTCACCCAACTCCCTCACCCCAAATTGTTATTTTTTTTAAACTCTTTTGCACCCCAGTATCTCTACTTGCACATCATCATCTGCACATCTATCACTCCAGTGTTAATGCTAAATTGTAATTATTTCGCCACTATGGCCTATTTTTTTATCTCCGTAATCTTACTACATTTGCACACACTGTACATAGATTTTTCTGTTGTGTTATTGACTGTACGTTTGTTTATGTGTAACTCTGTGTTGTTGTTTGTGTCACACTGCTTTGCTTTATCTTGGCCAAGTCGCAGTTGTAAATGAGAACTTATTCTCAAGTGGCCTACCTGGTTAAATAAAGGTGAAATAACAGAATAAAAAATAAAATAACTAATGCCCATTCTCCCAATATGTCGCTGTTTTTGATGACCTGTGCCCATTCCAGTCCATGAACGACACTTGAGTATGTAGGCCAGACAGGAATCAAGTGACTTGTTTGCTCCATAGTACAGCAGATGCGAAATGGTGACATCATTACTTATTTTTGTGACAATGCCTAATGTTTCTTTGCATTGGAGGGGGGCGCTCAAAAAGGCTTATGCGCTGAGGAGAATTACTGTAGATGGCACTGATAATAGGAACCAGAGAGATTTACAATAGTGGGATGAAGACTCCAAGGTCTCTGGGTGCTCCTCCTCTGACCACTGCTTCCTCTTCTCTCCTCCCCACCAGTGTAGTACATTAGAGAGAGGAGAGTGAGGGGAAGTTCATGCTGTCCAAGCCAAGGACAGATGCACAGCAGACAGACCTGCTCTGACCCTGTCATAGACCCAAAGTCTATCTGGTGAAGCCTTCCAGCTCAGAGCCACAGATCTCAATGCTGTGGACAAAGGATCCAGTGGACTACCTCTGTTGGACCTTGGTTTAGTCCATGGTGGATGTTCTCCCTGTCTTCCTTTCTACTGCAGTACTATAAGATGCGTCGGTTGATACTCTGAGTTGTTATGAAGGGTTTCTGTCTCAGTCCCCTCTGCCCTGGTATTTATAGGTGCTTTCACTGGAATGCTGGTGCTAAAACATTTGCATACTGATGCCATGCTACATCTAAACGGCTTATGATGTAGTTCCACAACAGAGGTGTGAATGAGATCTGGCCATCAGTTCAGATGAAAGGTCATTTTAAAGGGATATTGTACTCTAACAGGAAAATAATACACTTTACTCTTTGTTTGTGTGTTTATGGAAATCCTTCAATTGTTTTGTTTAAACCCTGTCTGAAACCACAGAGTATTCTGCATGTTCTGTTTTGGAGATTAGGGGGATTTCAATAGTCAGCTGCCGTGGTAGAGAACAGTTGTGTTGAGCGGTTAACCCTCTCTACCCCCCTGACCCAGAGGCATAGGACAGCTAGTATCAGGGTCTGTATCTCACAGATTACAGGTGTTGACTAGTGACATGGGATACTGCTCAGCTGCAAACCAGTGGATCATCGTTCATCCTGTCACTGTCTCCAAGAGATACAGGGCATTGTCTTGAAGGAGCCATTATTGTGATGGATGGATCATTGTGTGTTCATGGACCTATGTTGAACTCAATATACTGCTGGGTGTATAATAAAACAACTGCAACCATGGAAATCCACTCCACACATTGAGAGAGAGATCAGTGATTTAAATGTTTTTGTTTTTGCCTTGTTGCAGGAAGTGGATTTGTACAGAACCAACATCCAGGACAAGCTTGGTTTGACTGTCTGCTACAGGACTGATGATGAGGACGAGACTGGGATCTATGTCAGTGAGGTATGTAGCACATCTGCAGGCATGGTCAGATACAGACATCATTTTTTGAAAGAAAAGAGACAAGCCCTTTCCCCTTGGATCCCCCTCCCTGTTGTCACGGTTAGGATGTAAAGAAGAAGCAGGAATAATGGGTGCTGGTTGGATAGAACTTCAAGTATCATCTTATGGTCACTAAAGTAACAGACAGTACACCTCTGAATTGAGAATATCAAAACCTGCAGATAAGAACTGTATTTTCTTTATGCTGTGTCTTTCCTCTGTGACTGAAAGTCTGCTTGAAATTAAAACATGCTCTGCGTTATTTCTTTAGATTGACCCAAACAGCATCGCTGCAAAGGATGGCAGGATCAGAGAGGGAGATAGAATTATCCAGGTAAGGATGAACATTCTCAAATACTTACAAGGAACTTTATAATAATATATTGTGCATGACCATTTTGGAGCCCAGCTCTGATTCCATTCCTCTACTTCTCCATTTAGATCAATGGAATTGAGATCCAGAACCGAGAGGATGCTGTGGCTTTGTTGACCAGTGAGGAGAATCAGAATGTGTGCCTTCTGGTAGCCAGACCAGAGATCCAGGTAATCTCACCACCCACCTCCTAGACCCCTCTCTAGTACTGGGCATGTATAAACTCAGTTTCCTGAGTTGTACTGTAGCCTTAATTGGAAGAGACTAACATCCTCCTCCCTCTCCCTCCTGTCCCCTGTGTCCTAGCTGGATGAGGGTTGGATGGATGACGACAGGAATGACTTCCTGGATGACCTCCACATGGACATGCTGGAGCAGCAGCACCACCAGGCCATGCAGTTCACCGCCGGCATGCTGCAGCAGGTACGGTACAGCAGCCAGCATAGAGCCCCTCAGCACTGTAGACACACACAGTACACACAGCGTGAGTCAACAAGATGGCTCGATCAATCATAGATTCACATATGCTCACCTGCATGTTGCTGAAGATGAGCCAATTCCATACAGGGTAACATATGCTCAGTTGCCATAATGGCCCACAGTACTCTACATTCTGAAATGTAGTAGCAGTGATGTGGGTAGGTTCACATAGTCAATGATAAGTACAGAGAAAACTAATAATGTGTGTTAAAAGGTGATTCAATTATTAATTCTATTGTCTGGTGTTGCAGAAGAAGCATGAGGAGGATGGTGGAACAACGGACACAGCCACCCTGTTGTCCAACCACCACGAGAAGGATAGTGGGGTTGGCCGCACCGACGAGAGCACGCGCACCGACGAGAGCACACGCAACGACGAGAGCTCTGAGCAGGAGAACCTGGGGGATGACCAGACTACAGCCTCCAACACACTGGGCAGCTGCAGCCGCAGGAAGCTGACCTACAGCCAGGACACCCTGGGCAGCACTGAACTGCCTTTTAGCAGTGAGTCCTTCATCTCTGCAGACTACGACCATGCTGACTTCCTGGGTATCCCTGCCGATGAGTGTGAGCGCTTCCGAGAGCTCCTGGAGCTGAAGTGCCAGGTGAGGAGCGTGGGGGGCCCCCATGGACTGTACTGCCAGAGTGCCAGGGCCGGAAGGGCCGAAGAGGGGGTGGACAAGGAGCTGGAGCTGCTGAACGAGGAGCTGCACAGCATTGAGCTTGAATGCCTCAACATTGTCCGGGCCCACAAGATGCAGCAGCTAAGGGAGCAGTACCGCGAGTCGTGGATGCTGCACAACAGCGGCTTCCGCAACTACAACACCAGCATCGATGCGCGCCGCCACGAGCTCTCTGACATTAACGAACTGCCCGAGAAGTCGGACAAGGACAGCTCCAGCGCCTACAACACTGGAGAGAGCTGCCGCAGCACCCCCCTCACCCTGGAGCTGTCCCCAGACAACTCCCTCCGAAGGGGGGAAGAGAACCAGGGCGAGGCCGGGGCCTACGGCAGCGCAGGGCTCAACAACAGGATCCTCAAGCCCCTGCTGTCTCCTGTCCATGAGGCCGATGGTCCCAGCAGAATCAGGCCCTCCTCCTCTAAGGAGTCTGAGTGTGACCTGCAGGCGGAGGAGAAGGAGCGTAAGCTGGGAGAGTCTACTCACAAGCTGGCCCAGCCCCGCTCCCTGTACAAACACGCCCACATCCCGGCCCATGCCCAGCACTACCAGAGCTACATGCAGCTGATCCAGCAGAAGTCTGCCGTGGAGTATGCCCAGAGCCAAATGAGCCTGGTCAGTCTGGTCAGCCGCGGTGACCCTGTGACCCCCAGAGACATGCTGGAGCCCAAGAAGGAGTGGAAGGTGAAGATCCGCAGCGATGGCACACGCTACATTACCAAGAGGCCCATCAGGGACAAGCTGCTGAAGGAGCGCGCCCTGCGTATCCGCGAGGAGCGCAGCGGCATGACCACAGACGACGACGCCATCAGCGAGCTGAAGATCGGGCGGTACTGGAGCAAGGAGGAGAGGAAGCAGCACGCGGTGCGCGCCAAGGAGCAGAAACAGCGCCGCGAGTTCATGAAGCAGAGCCGCGCCGACTGCCTGAAGGAACAGGCCAGCCTGGATGACGACAAGAAGGAGCCCAATATCATTGAGCTGAGCCACAAAAAGATGATGAAAAAGAGGAACAAGAAAATCTTTGACAATTGGATGACTATCCAGGAACTTTTGACCCACGGTGCTAAGTCGCCTGACGGCACGCGAGTGTACAACTCCCTCCTGTCTGTCACCACAGTGTAGGAGGCAGACAGGACAGGCCAGGCCTGGGTGTAATGTACTGTAAATAGGACACTACCGATTGGGGTACAGATTTCTGCCTCGTTCAATGTGGCAACATTTTGTAAATATTAAACAGGTAAAGCCTTTCTGAAGGACCTTTTGGCCCCTGCGGGCGGTTGAGAGATACTTTACAAAGTGTTCCATGGATGGACTTTGAAGATGATTATTGACAGGATAATACTGTTTTCAAATGCTTTCAATAACTTTCCTTCTGGGCACATTTCCAACTGGGCATTTTGGCTCAATGTAATTTCATTGAAATGATGTGGAAACAACGTTGACACAACCAGTGTGTGCCCAGTGAGTTTCTACCTTTGTTCTGTGTGTCAAAACCGTTTGTCATAAGTAAAGAGCAGCCAACATTTACGCATTTTTTTGTTTTATTACATTTTTAACAAGTATCTCTTATCAGTATTTTACTGTTATACACTAAACAGTGCCTTCAGAAAGTATTCAGACCCATTGACATTTTGTTACGTTACAGCCTTATTCTAAAATGTATTAAATCATTTTTCCCTCATCAATCTACACCCCATAACGACACAGCAAAAACAGGTGTTTAGAAATGTTTGCTAATTTATAAAATAAAAAAAACAGATATCACATTTACATAAGTATTCAGACCCTTTACTCAGTACTTTGTTGAAACACCTTTGGGAGCTATTACAGCCTCGAGTGTTCTTGGATATGATGCTGCAAGTTTAGCACACCTGTATTTGGGGAGTTCTTCCCATTCTTCTCTGCAAATCCTCTCAAGTTCTGTCAGGTTGGATGGGGACCGTTGCTGCACAGCTATTTTCAGGTCTCTCCAGAGATGTTCGTTTGGGTTCAAGTCTGGGCTCTGACTGGGCCACTCAAGGACATTCAGAGACTTGTCCCAAAGTTACTCCTGCATTTCCCTGACTGTGTGCTAAGGGTCATTGTTCTGTTCGAAGGTGAACCATCGCCCCAGTCTAAGGTCCTGAATGCTCTGGAGAAGATTTTCGTCAGGGATCTCTCTGTACTTTGCTCTGTTCAGCTTTGCCTCAATCCTGACTAGTCTCCCAGTCCCTGAAAAACATCCCCACACTATGCTGCTGCCACCACAATCCTTCACCGTAGAGATGGTGCCAGGTTTCCTCCAGGCGTGATGCTTGGCATTCAGGCCAAAGAGTTCAATCTTGGTTTCATCAGACCAGAGAATCTTGTTTCTCGTGGTCTGAGAGTCTTTATGTGCCTTTTGGCAAACTCTAAGCGGGCAGTCATGTGCCTTTTACTGAGGAGTGACTTCCGTCTGGCCACTCTACCAACAAGGCCTGATTGGTGGAGTGCTGCAGATATGGTTGTCCTTCTGGAAGGTTCTCCCATCTCCACAGGGGAACTCTGGAGCTCTGTCAGAGTGACCATTGGGTTCTTGGTCACCTCCCTGACCAAGGCCCTTCTCCCCTGATTGCTCAATTTGGCCAGGCAGCCAGCTATAGGAAGAGTCTTGGTGATTCCAAATTTCTTCCAATTAAGAATTATGGAGGCCACGGTTTTCTTGGGGATCTTCAATGCTGCAGAAATGTTTTGATACCCTTCCCCAGCTCTGTGCCTCAACACAATCCTGTCTTGGAGCTCTAGGGACAGTTCCTTCGACCTCGTGGTTTGGTTTTTGTCTGACATGCACTGTGAACTGTGGGACCTTATATAGCCAGGTGTGTGCCTTTCCAAATCATGTTAATTCAATTGAATTTACCACAGGTATACTTCAATCAAGTTGTACAAACGTCAATGGAAACAGGATACACCTGAGCTCAATTTTGAGACGTATAGCAAAGTGTCTGAATGCTTACGTAAATAAGGTATTTATGGTTTTTTTCTCGCTTTGTCATTATGGGGTATTCTATGTAGATTACTGAGGATTATATATTTTTTAATCCATTTTAGAATAAGGCTGTAACGTAACAAAATATGGAAAAGGTCAAGGCATCTGAATAGTTTCCGAAGTCACTGTCTATGCAAAAGTATGGGGACACCCTTTCAAATTAGTGGATTCGGCTATATCAGCCACACCCGTTGCTGACAGGTGTATAAAATTGAGCACACAGCCATGCAATCTCTATAGACAAACATTGGCAGGACAATGGCCCATACTGAGGAGCTCAGTGATTTTCAACGTGGCACAGTCATAGGATGCCACCTTTACATCAAGGCAGTTTATCAAATTTCTGCTCTGCTAGAGCTGCCCCGGTCAACTGTAAATGCTGTGATAATGAAGTGGAAACCTAGGAGCAACAACGGCTCAGCCGTGAAGTGGAAGGCCACAGAAGCTCACGGAACAGCACCGCCGAGTGTTGAAGCGTGTAGCGAGTAAAAATCATCTGTCCACGGTTGTAATACTCACTACCAAATTCCAAACTGCATCTGGAAGCAACGTCAGCACAATAACTGTTCATCGGGAGCTTCATGAAATGGGTTTCCATGGCCGTGCAGCCGGACACAAGCCTAAGATCACCGAGTGCGATGATAAGTGTCTGCTGGAGTGATGTAAAACTCATCGCCATTGGAATCTGGAGCAGTGGAAAGACGTTCTCTGGAATGATGAATCATGCTTCACCATCTGGCTGTCCGACGGACAAATCTGGGTTTGTCGGATGCCAGGAGAACGCTACCTGCCCCAATGCATAGTGCCAACTGTAAAGTTTGGTGGAGGAGGAATAATGGTCTGGGGCTGTTTTTCATGCTTTGAACTACAGCCCCAGACCATTATTCCTAAAGGTGTTTGATTTGGTTGAGGTCAGGGCTCTGTGCAGGTCAGTCAAGTTCTTCCACACCAATCTCGACAAACCATTTCTTTATGTACCTCGCTTTGTGCATGGGGGCATTGTCATGCTGAAACAGGAAAAGGCCTTCCCCAAACTGTTGCCACAAAGTTGGAAGCGCATAATCATCGAGAATGTCAAAAATATGCTGTTGTGTTAAGATTTCCCTTCACCGGAACTTAGTTCCAGTGAAAAAGGCCTTCCCCAACTTAGTTCCAGTGAAGGGAAATCTTAACAGCATATTTTGACATTCTAGATGATTCTGTGCTTCCAACTTTGTGGCAACAGTTTGGGAAAGGCCTTTTCCTGTTTCAGCATGACAAAGCCCCCGTGCACAAAGCGAGGTCCATAAAGAAATGATTTGTCGAGATCGCTGTGGAAGAACTTGACTGACCTGCACAGAGCCCTGACCTCAACCAAATTGAACACCTTTAGTAGGAATTGGAACACCTCACTAATGCTCTTATGGCTGAATGGAAGCAAGTCCCCGCAGCAATGTTCCAACATCTAGTGGAAAACCTTCCCAGAAGAGTGGAGGCTGTTATAGCAGCAACTCCATATTAATGCCCAAGATTTTGGAATGAGATGTTCGACAAGCAGGTGTCCACATACTTTTGGGAATGTAGTGTACATAACTTTTGCTTATTGAAAGAAATACATAAATATTTAGCTTCAAGGTCAGCACATAATCCGCAAAATACTTTTGTAAATGTAACTCAACCTCAGTTTTCTTTTTTATAAACAAAACACTTTTTAGTTATTGAAGATCTCGATGGGTGCTGTTTAAAAAAAGTTATACAACGAGTGGGTATCATTTGTTACATATTCTACCTTCAAGAAGTGATATTGTGTATGTATCAGGATAGAGGTAAACTGTCACGCATTTTTTTAAATCAAAATCTTTCTGTTATTGTTGAAGCACCTTGTAGTCGCCTTACCTTCGTAGGACTCCAAATGACACAGCTTAACAAATCCTTACTTAGCCACCCAATTTGATGTCTTGTCAAATGAGAGAAATAATAAATTATTGTTTTATATTTGATGAGCGTTCAAACACTGGTGTGGGGTTTTTAATTGACCTACTGAGTCAGTGTGGGTAGATGGCAGGTGAGTAAAGGAGAGAGCAACTCTTATACAGCATCAGCCTACTGTATCTGCTTTGAAGATGCCTTAGTAAATTTCTAATGTGCTATGGGAAATAGTACCTACATTCAAAATTCAGGATTTCAATACAAAATGAAAGATTTTATGGAGTATTAGCAAACATACAATAGCCTGACAATTCATGGCATTGTTCTTTTCAGCCACTGACTATAATCGCAGCTGAGGTCCATAATAAGGCTAAACTCCCTCACCATCCCAGACAGATGAGGTCCATAATAAGGCTAAACTCCCTCACCATCCCAGACAGATGAGGTCCATAATAAGGCTAAACTCCCTCACCATCCCAGACAGATGAGGTCCATAATAAGGCTAAACTCCCTCACCATCCCAGACAGATGAGGTCCATAATAAGGCTAAACTCCCTCACCATCCCAGACAGCTGAGGTCCATAATAAGGCTAAACTCCCTCACCATCCCAGACAGATGAGGTCCATAATAAGGCTAAACTCCCTCACCATCCCAGACAGATGAGGGCCATAATAAGGCTAAACTCCCTCACCATCCCAGACAGCTGAGGTCCATAATAAGGCTAAACTCCCTCACCATCCCAGACAGCTGAGGTCCATAATAAGGCTAAACTCCCTCACCATCCCAGACAGCTGAGGTCCATAATAAGGCTAAACTCCCTCACCATCCCAGACAGATGAGGTCCATAATAAGGCTAAACTCCCTCACCATCCCAGACAGATGAGGTCCATAATAAGGCTAAACTCCCTCACCATCCCAGACAGCTGAGGTCCATAATAAGGCTAAACTCCCTCACCATCCCAGACAGCTGAGGTCCATAATAAGGCTAAACTCCCTCACCATCCCAGACAGATGAGGTCCATAATAAGGCTAAACTCCCTCACCATCCCAGACAGATGAGGTCCATAATAAGGCTAAACTCCCTCACCATCCCAGACAGCTGAGGTCCATAATAAGGCTAAACTCCCTCACCATCCCAGACAGCTGAGGTCCATAATAAGGCTAAACTCCCTCACCATCCCAGACAGCTGAGGTCCATAATAAGGCTAAACTCCCTCACCATCCCAGACAGCTGAGGTCCATAATAAGGCTAAACTCCCTCACCATCCCAGACAGCTGAGGTCCATAATAAGGCTAAACTCCCTCACCATCCCAGACAGCTGAGGTCCATAATAAGGCTAAACTCCCTCACCATCCCAGACAGATGAGGTCCATAATAAGGCTAAACTCCCTCACCATCCCAGACAGATGAGGTCCATAATAAGGCTAAACTCCCTCACCATCCCAGACAGCTGAGGTCCATAATAAGGCTAAACTCCCTCACCATCCCAGACAGCTGAGGTCCATAATAAGGCTAAACTCCCTCACCATCCCAGACAGCTGAGGTCCATAATAAGGCTAAACTCCCTCACCATCCCAGACAGCTGAGGTCCATAATAAGGCTAAACTCCCTCACCATCCCAGACAGATGAGGTCCATAATAAGGCTAAACTCCCTCACCATCCCAGACAGCTGAGGTCCATAATAAGGCTAAACTCCCTCACCATCCCAGACAGCTGAGGTCCATAATAAGGCTAAACTCCCTCACCATCCCAGACAGCTGAGGTCCATAATAAGGCTAAACTCCCTCACCATCCCAGACAGCTGAGGTCCATAATAAGGCTAAACTCCCTCACCATCCCAGACAGATGAGGTCCATAATAAGGCCAAACTCCCTCACCATCCCAGACAGCTGAGGTCCATAATAAGGCTAAACTCCCTCACCATCCCAGACAGCTGAGGTCCATAATAAGGCTGAACTCCCTCACCATCCCAGACAGCTGAGGTCCATAATAAGGCTAAACTCCCTCACCATCCCAGACAGATGAGGGCCATTTGTTTGAACAGAGGAGGAAGGATACTGACTAGGGTCTCAGCTGAGGTCCATAATAAGGCTAAACTCCCTCACCATCCCAGACAGATGAGGGCCATTTGTTTGAACAGAGGAGGAAGGATACTGACTAGGGTCTCAGCTGAGGTCCATAATAAGGCTAAACTCCCTCACCATCCCAGACAGATGAGGGCCATTTGTTTGAACAGAGGAGGAAGGATACTGACTAGGGTCTCAATTTGTTTATTTATCTTTTTTACCTTTATTTGACTAGGCAAGTCAGTTAAGAACAAATTCTTATGTACAATGACGGCCTAAGAACAGTGGGTTAACTGCCATGTTCAGGGGCCGAATGACAGATTTTTACCTTGACAGCTTGGGGATTCAATGTAGCAAACATTCGGTTACTGGCCTAATGCTCTAACCACTAGGTGTCACGTCTGGTCAAGGTGGGTGGAATCAGGCGCAGAGAGCAGAAATGCGAATAATCAAGTTTATTCTCCGGTGAACAAAACAACAGTCAACCCAAAAGAAAGACAGGGTGAAAAAACAGCAAAACAGGGAAAAGGCAATAACCGGGAGAAAAAACAGCAAACACCGACAGACAAAACAAAATGACAAAAATAACAATCCCGCACAAAACACAAGGGCGGGACAACCTACATAAATACAGATACTAATTAACTAAACAACACACAGGTGAAACCAATTAGACAAAACCAACAGATACACGAAAAAAGGATCAGTAGTGGCTAATAGGACGGTGACGACGACCGCCGAGCACCACCCGAATGGGCAGGAGAGCCAACTTCGGCGGAAGTCGTGACAGTACCCCCCCTTGACGCGCGGCTCCCGCAGCGCTCCCGCCACCGTCCCGAGGACGACCCGGAGGACGAGGTGCTGGGCGATCCGGGTGGAGGTGGTGGAAATCTCTCAAGAGGGAAGGATCCAAAATATCCCTCACCGGAACCCAGCATCTCTCCTCCGGACCGTACCCCTCCCAATCCACGAGGTACTGTAGGCCCCCCACCCGGCGTCTCGAATCTAGAATGCGTCGAACAGTATAAGCCGGGGACCCCTCGATGTCTAGAGGGGGCGGAGGGACCTCAGGCACCTCACCTTCTTGCAGGGGACCAGCCACCACCGGCCTAAGGAGAGACACATGAAACGAGGGGTTAATACGATAATACCTAGGAAGTTGTAACCTATAACACACCTCGTTTATTCTCCTCAGGACTTTAAACGGCCCTACACACTGCGGCCCCAGCTTCCGACAGGGCAGGCGGAGAGACAGGTTTTGGGTCGAGAGCCAGACCCTGTCACCTGGTGCAAACACGGGGGTCTCACTGCGGTGCTGGTCAGCGCTCCTCTTCTGCCGCTCTCCCGCTAACCGTAATGAGTCCTGAACGGCTTTCCAGGTGTCCTTGGAGCGCTGTACCCATTCCTCCACCGCAGGAGCCTCGGTCTGACTCTGATGCCATGGAGCCAGGACCGGCTGGTAACCTAACACACACTCAAAAGGAGACAAGTTAGTAGAGGAGTGGCGTAAGGAGTTCTGGGCTATTCGGCCCATGGAACATACCTTGCCCACTCACCAGGCCGGTCCCGACAATAGGACCGCAGAAACCTGCCTACGTCCTGATTAACGCGCTCCACCTGCCCATTACTCTCGGGGTGAAAACCTGAGGTTAAGCTAACCGAGACCCCCAGTCTCTCCATAAATGCCCTCCACACTCTGGACGTAAATTGGGGACCCCGATCAGAAACGATATCCTCAGGCACCCCATAGTGCCGGAAGACATGGGTAAACAAAGCCTCAGCTGTCTGCAGGGCCGTAGGAAGACCGGGCAACAGAATGAGACGACAGGACTTAGAAAACCGATCCACAACGACCAGGATCGTAGTACTTCCCTGGGACGGGGGAAGGTCGGTAAGAAAATCCACCGATAAATGTGTCCACGGCCGTTGTGGAACGGGGAGAGGTTGTAATTTACCTCTAGGCAGGTGCCGAGGAGCCTTGCTCTGAGCACACACTGAGCAGGAGGAGACATAAAATCTCACGTCTTTAGCCAGTGTGGGCCACCAGTATCTCCCTCTCAGACTCTGCACTGTCCTCTTGTCGATGAGGTGGTAATTGGGTCGCCCTCCCTTTACTGAAAACGATAGCCAAATTGGCATACTCAGAGGGAATGCGCACGGTGGAAACTTGGTCTGGACTCTCCACCGAGGTCGCACCAACGGCAACTCCTATGCACCTACCTGAACACTCCTCTGACCACCCCTTAAGAGCCCCCTCTCGCCAGAAAATCACTGGGTTGTGTTGAGCTAACCAGGGAACCCCCAACACCACTGGAAACGCAGGTGAATCTATAAGGAACAGGCTAATCTGCTCCTTATGATCACCCTGCGTTACCATGTCCAGCAGCACCGTAGCCTCCCTAATTACTCCTGACCCTAATGGTCGGCTATCTAAGGAGTGCACGGGGAAAGGTCGATCTAACGACACCAGGGGAATCCCTAGCCTCAACGCAAGCCCACGATCCATAAAATTCCCAGCTGCGCCTGAATCAACTAGCGCCTTATGCTGTAGAAATGGGGAAAAACCCGGGAAAGAAATCAATACAAACACATGACCGACAGGATGCTCTGAATGAGTTTGGTGCTTACTCACCTGGGGTGATCGAGCAGTGTTCTGCCTGTCCTCCCGACTCCCTGACGAGTTTCTCCAGCACCGGTCGGACGTGTGCCCTCGTCGACCACAACTGGTGCAGGAGAATACTCCTCCTCCAGTCCTCCTTGACGCTGTACCTCCCAAATCCATAGGGATAGGATCTGGGGGCTGGGGATAGGAAACGACAGGACCTGATCCGAACGCCCGCGAGCAGCCAGCAAGTTGTCGAGACGGATAGCCAGATCGATAAGACCATCTCCCCCACACTTCTCACACACAATCCTCACAGAAATAACCCAACTCCCAGAGAAGTTAACAGTCTCTTGAGTTACCACTGCCAATTAGAAAACAGAACAGAGGCGTATGAAATGTGTCAGTGCATGGATGATATACAACTTTACAATAATACATCTGTCTATCAGAGATTATTTGGTCTGTAAAATACCTTTGACCATCACAGACCAGTGATAGAATTTTTCTCCAGTATCTTAATCTATGTTGATACAGACACCAAAGGCATGCCTGTGGACACTGATCTGACTCTGTGTACTTGTCCATCCATGTCTCCATGAGCCTTATTGTCACACTGTCTTGGATGTTTGAGTGCATCTCAGTGCGCCACGGGTTGGTGTCTATGTCCCAGACTGCATCACTTAAGGGGGATGATTATGAAGATAAGAGTAGCCCAGGGAGCAGGCTCAGGTACTTCCTCTATGTCTACTGGAATGTAATGGATTGCTCCTCCTTAAGCCTCACAGAGCCCAAGCTCTATGATTTATGTCTGGGTACAAGGCTGTGTACACACTCCTTTAATGGGAGATAACAATTTGGCACGCAAGGCAAACAAAAAGCTCTTACAATCAATTCTGGGCCGCCCCCTCTTGATGCAGGGAGATTATTCCATCACACACTTGGCTTTGTTGCCACTGTGTTTTTATGTTTTTTTTTCAGAATGAAAAGTGTTCCGTTATTCATTCGTTGGTTGTCCTCCTCTGTTTGAGCTGGAGAACTGCTTGCTCTGTTCCGTTTAAATGGCAGCGAAGAGAAAGGCTGACATTCCAATGTAATCATCCATTAAGTGATAAGGCTGGTGCTCTATTGCCTGGCTGGCTGGTGGTGCTGCTGAGGCTGCTGTTTAAATTCTTCAGGGTGAGAGGAATAGTCTTACTGAACCAACGGCAGTTAGACCAGAGTATACATACTGGAGTTTCTGGTGGCCATTTTGGTCTGACTATTTATTTACTTACTGCAGGTGGATATAAGACTATGAAAATGCTCTGGCCATTTTCTCAATTCCTTACTACTAACTAAAGGATGGGCGTGTTTTGTTATGTGGTTTTATATTGAGTTTGATATCCCTCTATTTATCCGAACAGTCTAAATTAGACATATTTTATTAATAAAAATGGAAATTGTAACACAATAAAAACAATAACGAGGTTATATGGGAGTAATACAGTACAGTGTGTGTGTGTGTGTGTGTGTGTGTGTGTGTGTGTGTGTGTGTGTGTAACGTGTAACGTGTAACGTGTAAATATTTGTGTGAATATAACAAGATTCAACAACTGAGACATAAACTGAACAAGTTCCATAGACATGTGACTAACAGAAATGGAATAATGTGTTGCTGAACATGGGGGGGGGATCAAAATCAAAGTAACAGTCAGTATCTGGTGTGGCCACCAGCTGCATTAAGTACTGCAGTGCATCTCCTCCTCATGGACTGCACCAGACTTGCCAGTTCTTGATTCGAGATGTAACCCCACTCTTCCACCAAGGCACCTGTAAGTTCCTGGACATTTCTGGGGGGAATGTCCCTAGCCCTCACCCTCCGATCCAACAGGTCCCAGACGTGCTCAATGGGATTGAGATCCGGGCTCTTCGCTGGCCATGACACTGACATTCCTGTCTTGCAGGAAATCATGCAGAGAATGAGCAGTATGGCTGGTGGCATTGTCATGCTGGACGGTCATGTCTGGATGAGCCTGTAGGAAGGGTACCACATGAGGGAGGAGGATGTCTTCCCTGTAACGCACAGCGTTGAGATTGCCTGCAATGACAACAAGCTCAGTCCGATGATGCTGTGACACACCGCCCCAGACCATGACGGACCCTCCACCTCCAAATCGATCCCACTCCAGAGTACAGGCCTCAGTGTAACACTCATTTCTTCGACGATAAACGCGAATCCGACTATCCCCCCTGGTGAGACAAAACTGCAACTTGTCAGTGAAGAGCACTTTTTGCCAGTCCTGTCTGGTCCAGGTGGGTTTGTGCCCATAGGCGACCTGTGCCTGTCCTGCAGGTGTGATGTTCGGATGTACCAATCCTATGCAGGTGTTGTTACACGTGGTCAGCCACTGCGAGGACGATCAGCTGTCCGTCCCGTCTTCCTGTAATGCTTTCCTTGGCGTCTCACAGTACGGACATTGCAATTTATTGCCCTGGCCACATCTGCAGTCCTCATGCCCCTCGCAGCATGCCTAAGGCACATTCACACAGATTAGCAGGGAACCTGGGCATCTTTCTTTTGGTGTTTTCCAGAGTCAGTAGAAAGGCCTCTTTGGTGTCCTAAGTTTTCATAACTGTGACCTTAATTGCCTACCGTCTGTAAGCTGTTAGTGTCTTAATGACCGTTCCACAGGTGCATGTTCATTCATTGTTTTTGGTTCATTGAACAAGCATGGGAAACAGTGTTTAAACCCTTTACAATGAAGATCTGTGAGGTTATTTGGATTTTTACGAATTATCTTTGAAAACAGGGTCCTGAAAAAGGGACGTTTCTTTTTTTGCTGAGTTTAGGTGCTGTTTATTTCACTTTATCTGAGTTGAGTTCCTTTGCTGAAACAATGTGACCTAAATGAATTTTATATTTTGCAGTTGGTGCTGGCCTTCGGGGGAGGCACAGGGATTGGTAGTAAGCAAAAAGAAACAAGAATTTAGCAGGTGGAGAAAAGCGTATTAGCTGATCCCGAGTGTTGGATTAAAAACAACAAGCTGCTTGATACATGCTGCAAGGAATGCTGTCTGACCCACTTTTCTGTTATTTACATCACAACACAAAGGTGCTGTAACTAACTGCAAAGCTGATCAGGGAGACGCATAATTATTCACACCCTATCACTGGCAGGCCTACCTTGTCCATCTAGAAACATTTTCTGTAGTGACAAATATTTAGCAGTAAAGCTATTTCATTTTCTTTGAAATTATATTACTGTGCATTCATTATTGATGTACTTTCAGGTGTAGTATTTTGACCTCAAATCAAATTTTATTTTAAATCTAAATCTATTTGTCACATGCACCAAATACAACAAGTGTAGACCTTACTGTGAAATGCTTACTTACAAGCCCTTAACCAACATTGCAATTCAATAAATAGAGTTTATAAAATATTTACTAAAAAAAATGAAAGTTATTAAAAAATGTACTCAAACAGTAACACAATACAATTACATATAAGCGGGGGATACCGATACCGAGTCAATGTGCGGGGGAACAGGTTAGCCGAGGCCATTTGTAAAGTCACTATGTATACAGTAGATAATTGACCATGACCTTGACTTAATCACGTGTTACTAATCAGTGAAAACAATCCCTGGAATTAGTGGGATTGCCTATATGCCAGCGGTGTTGACAAGTAAGGATTTACAATGTCTCAAAGGACCCTTCATTTACCCTGGCTTTATGATATTAAAAATATTCCTGAATAATATCTGAGAAGCCTTGTGCGCACTGGAGAATCCACATCAGAAGGGAGATAAAGAGTTACATATGCTGCATGTTTTTAATAATAACACTTTTCTATCCTATTTCCATGTGAATCAGACATTCATTCCTTTTTACATAGACAATGTCTGCCAAAAATAAAAGCCCCCAAGCTAAAGAACCTTCCAATTATAGGAAGCTCTATACTAGGGATTGTTATTATGTAGTAAGACACCAATTGTGTTTCATTTCCATTTCTATGAATGTTTTAAAGGAACCAAAGCAATAAATACTGTCTCGAGTACATTGTTCTTCATCCAACCTTGTTCAATCATGCAAAATGGCCAGAATCAGAGCCTGTCCATTTGGAGTGCTGGGAACGATTTCCAACTGCCATTTCCAAAGCTGAGTTAGTCTGTATCATTTCACACAGATGTGGCTGATAACAAGATGTATACTGTTGATTGGCCACCTTCCTTCAATCACTAGACAAACATTATTCACTGAAATTGCACACAGTATTTACAAATGTATTTCTTTTTCATTTGGTGATTTTGATATTACACTTAATGTAATGAGTATTTTTTTTTTATCTGGCAGAAACATAGGCCTTCTATCACTATAAATATTATCCTCGACAATGAGGATAGAGGACATACAATACCTAAATGCATCACACATAAAATGAATAATAAAACTTGAACCCTGATAAGTGTTATCACAAACAAAAGGTGGAGTGGCAGGAGACAAGACCAAGATTAATGACCTAAAATAATATGAGGAAGGGCCTTGTACTTTTACAAGATTAGATAGGATGGAAATGTGTACAAGCCTCCACCCTATTTTAATGAGTTGTTGGCTGTTGAAAGGTTCCTTAATTCAATCTCAAACGGCACAGCCCACTGTCCATCAGATAATATCAATGACTTATTGTATGTTGGCATTTCAATAAATGTAAAAAGCATTGTTTATGGGTAAGTCAGGTGTGCCAATATCAGAATGTACATTTTCAGTCATTCAATGGTGTAGCCCAGACATCTTTCATTTATGATGACGTGTCTCATGTAATGGAGCAAAGCATAAACTAAATAATTACATGATGAAGAGAAGCATATTATTTAGGTCAAAGGATGCCTCCACCCATCCAGGTATTGTGGTGGAAAACAAATTTACAGTCATATTTCAAACAGTATCACCACCTCCACAGAGTTGTGACAATAACTTTTGTCACTTCCCAATGACAATGCCTTGAATAAGTATAGTTTTTCAACAACTTCACAATGCCTGTTGAGAATATCTCATTTAATTTATTTCAACCATTTCTGGTTGCTGAGCCAAGAAGACATACAGTCATCCAATGAGCATGACAGCAAAGACAGGATTCAAATGTTAATCCAAGAGTCCACCCATGGGGTGATCTGCTTCCTCAGCATGAATCCTGTCTTTGCTGTCATGCTCAATGGATGACTGTATGTCACTGGCTTTGTGCTTGATCATTTTGTGCTCCTTGCCATGGTCACACTATAAAGGAGAGATTTACATGTGGTAATGCAGCGTATCAATAACTTCAAATTCCTCAGACACCAAACCCCGATGAAAATGGGGACAAATTTGCTCCCATTAAAATCTTCCTGCCATGGGCTACGCAGTGAAATGTGAGGGATTTCCTCTGATCTACTTGAAGGAGCAAAGAATTAAAATCTCAGTGTGTGACAAGACTTCACCCAAACAGTGTTAATAAAATAGTAAAAGGGTTAAGAAATGTCAGAACGAGCAATGTCAGAGTCTGGAATATAAATATGTATATGATGGTGTGTATAGACAGATGGTGTGGACAGTTTATATGAATAGAAAAGTAGCTACATAGGGTGAGCCTTGACTAGAACACAGTATATACTCTACATATGAAGTGGGTAAAACAGTATGTCAACATTATTAAAGTGACCAGTGTTCAATGACTTTTTACATGGCAGCAGTCTCTAAGGTGCAGGGTAGAGTATCGGGTGGTAGCCAGCTAGTAACAGTGACTAAGTTCAGGGCAGGGTAATGGGTGGAGGCAGGCTAGTGGTAACTATTTAACAGCTTTGATGCACCTGTACTGTCTCCGCCTTATAAATGGTAGCGGGGTGAACAGGCCACTGCTCGGGTGGCTGAGGTCCTTGATGATGTTCTTGGTAGTGGGGTGAACCCATGTTTGATACCATTCCACTTATTCCGTCCAGCCGTTTCCACGAGTCCCTCCTCCCCAATTAAGATGCCACCAACCCCCTCTCGTATGATGTGCTCAGCGTGCAGACAGGAGAAGCGTTATTTCCTGCCGTTGATTTAGGATACTACCAGCAACCCAAGATTGATTGTAGCAGTAAATGGCCACTGCTCATTGTGCACATTCTTCTTGGAGGCACGTTTTCACAAGCAACAGTCCAATCAATGCATTTCATTTGTCAGTCTGTGTTTACAAGATATTTGTTCATCAAACTACTACCTATGTGATGAAGGCCTAGAGTACGAGTGAAGACAAAATGGCTCAGTGGATTGATCAACCACGTTTATCTAATTCAACTCCTAATGATCACGGCACCTTGTGGCACTGATAAAGGAAATGGTGTGGTGTATCGTCTGAATACAGTCTGTTCATTTGTTGCTTTGTGCTTCATATGATGCCCTCTATAACAGTGTGGAGTGCCTAGTACAGGCAGAGTGCTAGAACTATAGGGGGAGTATGCTCCTGGTGAAGTGATGTTCTCCTTTTGAGCTCTCTCATCCCTGCCTCTCCAATGTGGCCTAACTAGCACTTACAGTTACGCAACAGCAGCCAGGCTAATTCAACAACAGGACACACACACACCAGTGTCTACACGCTCTTACCACCAACGTCACGGACAGATTTGGCTCAGATTTAGCTCCCAGTCACACTTTTACAGCTCAATGCCAAGATCAGCACGCCTCTTACAAAATGCCCATAAAAGCCCTGTAAGAAACAAGACCCTTCAGTTCCATTCGCTGGAGTGCCTGGATGAGAAGCACGGAGAGGCCAATGTGCAGACAATTAATGCTCTTCATTACACTGTTGTACTCCTATACAGCAACCTGGTGACAACCCTGGCAATGTGAGCAATCAAAATCAGCATAAAATAGAGCCACTGGTCTAAGCAAGTACCCACTCCTTGTTTTGTAACAGAGTGCTATGCCAGTGCAAGATCCAAACAGTTACCCTATGGTTGTACTCATACCTGCATCATATTTTCCACTGACTTACAGTTGGCTCCAGTGATGCAACTAGTGATGAAACAGTTACCCTATGGTTGTACTCATACCTGCATCATATTTTCCACTGACTTACAGTTGACTCCAGTGATGCAACTAGTGATGAAACAGTTACCCTATGGTTGTACTCATACCTGCATCATATTTTCCACTGACTTACAGTTGGCTCCAGTGATGCAACTAGTGATGAAATTCCATCATGGTTGTAGCATGAACTGAACAGACGTCATCAACATAAACCCTGTCTCCTTACTCCAAAGGAAGACATTCTATTATCTCAGTACTGTTCTCTTCTTAGTCAGATCGTACATACAAAATATGACATTTTGACACCTAATTTATGTTGTAAAACGTGTTGCAACAAACACGATGACTAGGCAAACTCACAGATTATATAAAACAAAACAAGGAAAGACCTGCTTGATTTAATTTGTGCTCATTTGCAAGCAGCTGCAACACATTTTATGTAAGGTTAAAACTGACTCTTCCCACTCAGTAGTTTTATTATTTCTGGACACATTTGTTTTCAAATGAATTCTGGCGAGAGATACATTGCCTCCCTTTGCGTCATTCACCATACTTACAGGTTTTACCATCATCAATAGCCTCATCATGGGCCAGGGGTTGGGGCCTGAAGTACTATATTTTCATGATTCTGTAATATCACCTCCTAGTACCAGGCACCGGGTGCTTTTACCATCTAACATAAACTTGGTAGAAAAAAGAGAATCACTCAAATGCAACATTCCATAATATGTGGGAGTGTCCTGCAGTTAAATGCTTCTGGGACAAAGTTACATTTATTTTGAAGTGCATGAATGTAATTATTCAATGCATTGTATCTGCTATGTTATTTAACAATGATAGCTCAATGATTGAGAGATTCAATCAGAGATGATTACTACTGGCAGACAGCACTGCTGCAAAAAAATATGTTTGGTCTAAGATGGCAATCATTCCACTCTCTCCCAATTCGCCAGTGAATACAGTTACTATTAGAAAGTATAACATTAGAATTTTCGACAGCGAGAAGTATGTCAAGGAACAATTGAGGCCTGGATAAATACACTTGACTCTGTAAAGAATAATCTCAGCTAAATCCCAACACATACAAATAAACAATTCATAAAGCCCAACACATACATACAAACTAAATATATGATTCAGGCCCACAGGGAAGGGATGGTATGGTGAGGGTTTCTCTGGAAGCTGGGAAGAGAGGGGGGAGGGTGGATCTATGTCATTTTTGAGTATTACTGCCTGTTTGTGATCTGAACACCTCACAAAAAAACAAAACAAAACAAAAAAAAGTTCAGCACAAAAATAAAAGAAATGCCACAAAGTGGTGTGGGAGTTGATTTGGTGGGAGGAAAAGAGAATAGAAAGGAGATGAACTGAAACATGACTGGACATGCACGCACGCCAACACAGTCTGTTGAGACAAAACCCTGGGGCTTTGTGCTCCGTGCATAGGCTTATCTTTAACTGCACAAATAACAGGGGCAGGGCCTGTTTTATTGCTTTTGTTTTTCATGAGGATTTGTTTTGGTTACGCAAGCCTGATTATTTCATAAACAATTAACCAATTTTATTACACTGCAGTGTCTAAGCTTGTTAGCATTCAGTTGAAACCAGTGTAAGCATTCAGGTGTGAATAATAAGTACCACGACTATAGAGAAGGCCAAGAAACAGGGGTTTAAGAGCAGTGCTCGGACATGCTCCCTCACCTGACTGTCCATATGGGAGAGCAGATTATAAGGAACCTGTCATATAGACTAATGATATGAAGGCTTATTCAAGAGGCCTTTATAGCTGTGTATTTTTTCAGATATTTACATGTGTAAAATACATTTGTGTAGTTTTACATACAATTCCTTATTTTACTGCTTCCTCTCTTTAATAGAGATGTGCAGACAGAGGAAAACTCAATGGAATTGTTCTACATCTCTCTCTGATGCCAGTCTGGCAGGTAAGTGGCAGTTCAACTTAGCTGAGAATGGTGCCAGCTTGGACTTACACCCCTGCAGTAAGCAGCACAAGACAAACCTCAACACCCCAGGGCCTAAAGCTAGGACAACTTCCAGTCCCTTTTCCTCCGAATATTCGAAGACATTACACAGTATTCCTCAGGAGTCTCCTCTCCACTAGGTGGCTCTAATGGAGTCATAAAGTGTAGCATGTCTGGTGCTTCTTCCAATGTTGTCCCTGGGCTTTCAGGTTCAGTATTCCATCCGCTGGGTCGCAGGGCAACAGGAGAAGGACAAGATCTTTTCTCACTCCTGTACTGTCTGGTCTACAAACAGAGTGGACAGCACCCGGCACCCACCCACTAGTAATGCTTTCCATTGGTCAGAGCAGTGCAGAATGTTTGAACTTGCTGTATACCAGACTATAGAACTTGATATTGAACGAAAGAGTGTGCAAAGCTGTCATCAAGGCAAAGGGTGGCTACTTTGAAGAATCTCAAATATAAAACATATTTTGATTTGTTTAACACTTTTTTGGTTACTACATGATTCCATATGTGTTATTTCATAGTTTTGATGCCTTGACTACTACTCTACAGTGTAGAAAATAATAAAAATAAATAAAAACCCTGGAATGAATAGGTGCGTCCAAACTTTTCACCGGTACTGTATATATATGATACTGTGTATATATATATATATGTTGTTGTTGCAGGATGTAAAATATCATATGAAATGAATACAAAACCTCTGTAGCATCATTTTAAAAAATACATTGTTTTTTTTTGTTTATTTTTTTATGTTGCAATTTTCCTAACCAAATACACACAATGGTGTACAGAATTGACATAGGTTACTATCAAATAGGTGACCTATGGATCAGATCAATTCACAGACATCTACAACATATTTAACATCATCCTAGTAATAGGCTCTAGCCTTTGCCTATATGAAAAGAAAATGATGCACATTCAGTGCATGAGTTCATGTGGAGGAATTCACTGCATTGGATGCAGTAAACCCAGGAGGTGGAGTGGTCCCTATGATGTGGGGGAGTGTGACAACATGGCGCGGAGAAATGTGTCACAGCTGCAGGCAGTACTGGGTCTGCGCCTTCATTTCAGGCTAGGACTATCAAGTTAAATCTGCCTGGGAAACTAAACAGTACCCTCTATTGGATAGCACAGAGATTGTGCACCGGGATGCCTGACCTCGACAGAGGAACATGCCTACTGATAGTTCAGATGCTGCTACACTTAAAAGTCCAGACACTGTTCCCTTCTGAACTCAATCCTTTCAATCAATTGTTGGGGGTACTGGAGGACCAGGGCCGGTGTATTGTTGGGGGTACTGGAAGACCAGGGCCGGTGTATTGTTGGGGGTACTGGAGGACCAGGGTCTGTGTATTGTTGGGGGTACTAGAGGACCAGGGCCGGTGTATTGTTGGGGGTACTGGAGGACCAGGGCCGGTGTATTGTTGGGGGTACTGGAGGACCAGAGTCGGTGTATTGTTGGGGGTACTGGAGGACCAGGGTCTGTGTATTGTTGGGGGTACTGGAGGACCAGGGTCTGTGTATTGTTGGGGGTACTGGAGGACCAGGGTCGGTGTATTGTTGGGGGTACTGGAGGACCAGGGCCGGTGTATTGTTGGGGGGAGGACCAGGGCCGTACTGGAGGACCAGGGCCGGTGTATTGTTGGGGGTACTGGAGGACCAGGGCCGGTGTATTGTTGGGGGTACTGGAGGACCAGGGTCGGTGTATTGTTGGGGGTACTGGAGGACCAGGGTCGGTGTATTGTTGGGGGTACTGGAGGACCAGGGTCTGTGTATTGTTGGGGGTACTAGAGGACCAGGGTTGGTGTATTGTTGGGGGTGACGCATAAATTTCCTCATGATTTCTACCACCGACCAAGCTGCAGTTAAAGTCGGAAGTTTACATACACCTTAGCCAAATACATTTCAACTCAGTTTTTCACAATTCCTGACATTTAATCCTAGTAAAAATGACCTGTCTTAGGTCAGTTAGGATCACCACCTTATTTTAAGAATGTGAAATGTCAGAATAATAGTAGAGAGAATGATTTCTTTCAGCTTTTACACTCAATCAATATTTGGTAGCATTGCCTGTAAATTTTTTAACTTGGGTTTCGGGTAGCCTTGTACAAGTTTGTACAAGCTTCCCACAATCAGTTGGGTGAATGTTGGCCCATTCCTCCTGACAGAGCTGGTGTAACTGAGTCAGGTTTGTAGACCTTCTTGCTCGCGCAAGCTTTTTCAGTTCTGCCCACAAATTTTCTATAGGACTGAGGTCATAGCTTTGTGATGGCCACTCCAATACCTTGACTTTGTTGTCCTTAGCCATTTTGCCACAACTTTGGAAGTATGCTTGGGGTCATTGTCCATTTGCAAGACCCATTTGCGACCAAGCTTTAACTTCCTGACTGATGTCTTGAGATGTTGCTTCAATATATCCACATATTTTCCCTCCTCATGAAGCCATCTATTTTGTGAAGTGCACCAGTCCCTCCTGCAGCAAAGCACCCCCACAATTTTCCACCATAATTTGCAAATAAATTCATTAAAAAATCCTACAATGTGATTTTCTGGATTTTTTTTCTCATTTTGTCTGTCATAGTTGAAGTGTACCTATGATGAAAATTACAGGCCTCTCTCATCTTTTTAAGTGGGAGAACTTGCACAATTGGTGGCTGACTAAATACTTTTTTGCCCCACTGTAAGTGTATGTAAACTTCCGACTTCAACTGTACATTTGGAATTCATGCTTTTCTGCAAGCAAACAATCAATGTACTAATTCTAAAACAAAAGCTAGCATTACAGTAGAGAATCATAAACACTTGCAAACAATCACTGAGTTTTAATAAGCATCACCTGTTGTAATAAATTATAAGTAATATGGAAATTAGGCATGGCTCCTGATCCAAGGAACTCATAATTAAACTGTAAAGAGAAGTCAAAAGCAGTTAGCTTGATTGATTATGCTAGGGGTGGGCAAACTATTTGGCGCGAGGGCCACATTGGGATTCGAAATTCAACAGAGGGTTGCACAGACGACATGTTTTGTCAAAATCTGTTTGCGGACCAGAAAAGGGGCAGTTGTTTAAAACTATATAGGTCCATTATCATTTCTGTCTAGTTTTAGATGTTCAAGTGTGGCCTGGAGTGTTGTTTTTTCAACCCCAAATAATCATCCCCTTAAAACGTTTGTAGTAGTTTGTCCAACCTTGTGTTATGCACTGGAGCAAGCCAGCAAGTTCTACTGAATTTAGATTCAGGGTTTGGTGTCTTGGGATAGAAGATGCAGGACATATGAAAGTAGGCTACTATAGACATACAGATCTGCATTGTGAAACAGCTGTGTAGATAGGCAACTCAGCTTCTTTCTCAGAAGGGCTTTTTCCATTCTGGACTGTAGGAGAACACTTGGGGACTTATCCAATAAATCACAAATTGTGTGACGTAGATACCGAAGGGTTTCTGTAGACTGAAACAGTAAGGCTTTGTTTATGGAAATGGAGGTTTTGGAGCAGATTATCTGATGTCCTTGAGAGGGCCACATTTTTATCTTTGATTCTCAGTGAATAGGAAAACAAAGATCACTTACATTAGTCAAATTCATAAAAATGATTTGAAACTACTCAATCTGTGTTTGTATAAACCAATACTTTTTTCAAAAGCCTCTACCATAAAAGCTTGCTTCAGATCCAAAGCACACACAGAACTCAAATGGGTTGTACTGGAGCCCAGTGCCAAGGAGTAAAAGTTGGCACCGTCACCTGGGCAGCGATTAATTAATTAAAGCTATATTGAGCCACTTAAATTTACATTTCATCCAAGTTTAAGTTAGACTACAAAAGTGCCAAGAACAATGAACTCCCATTAAAGAATAATTAGAAATGCATAAAAAAGCTAAGCCAACTATGTGCAAGTCATTCATTTCACACTGTATTTCCTTAAATTACTACATTTCTTAAATTTGGCAAGCCTAAAGAAAGGGTTGCTGTTGGTCTTTGTACCGTGTGTTACCTTTGTGATGTTATGAGAGGCAGATAATGACCCTACTCTACATGCAGACCTGACCATGGGCTGCCTGGATATTTACCTTATTTAGCCTTCTTTGATCCCCAAGTAATGAAGCCAGGTCCCCTGGGATCAAACAATAGAGTTTATATCAAAGATAGTCTTTCAAACACAGTTGAGAAATAATGAGGCTCCTTCAGCAGCATACACCAGTGTGTAAACGTCTATGAGACAGAAAACACAGCAATCTGTTTACATTTTAAATTAACCCAGCTCTTTGTAGTGTTGGTCCCATGTTTCATGTGCTGAAATATAAGATCCCAGAAATGTTCCATACACACAAAAAGCTTATTTCTCTCAAATTTTGTGCACAAATTTGATTGCATTCCTGTTAGTGAGCGTTTTTCCTTTACCAAGATAATACATCCACCTGACAGGTGTGGCATATCAAGAAGCTGTTTAAACAGCATGATCATTAAACAGGTGCACCTTGTGCTGGGGACAATAAAGGGCCACTCTAAAAATGTGCTGTTTTGTCACAACACAATGCCACAGATGTCTCAAGTTTTGAGGGAGCGTGCATTTGGCATGTGGACTGCAGGAATGTCCACCAGAGCTGTTGCCAGAGAATGTGTTACTTTCTCTACCATAAGCCACCTCCAAAGTCATTTTTAAGAATTTGGCAGTACGATCAACCAGCCTTACAGCTGCAGACCACGTGTAACCACGCCAGCCCAGGATCTCCACATGCAGCTCATTCACCTGCAGGATCGTCTGAGACCAGCCACCTGGACAGCTGGTTTCATCCACAGATGAAACTGAGGAGAATTTCTGTCTGTAATAAAGCACTTTTGTGGGGTAAAACTAATTCTGATTGTATGGGCCTTGCTTCCCAGTGGGTAGGCAGTCTCCCAAGTGGGTGGGCCTATACCCTCCCAGGACATCCTGGGAAACTGCCCAGTCATGTGAAATCCATATAGATTAGGGCCTAATTCATTTATTTCTGATTTCCTTATATGAACTCCAACTCAGTAAAATCGTTGAAGTTGTTGCATGTTGCATTTATATTTTTTGTTCAGTATCGTATTCCAAATGATGGGTTGAAGGCCTTCTGCAAGTAGCAACATTGGGGGCAAAGTAATGAGCAGGTCTCTCCCACCCTGTTCTTGGAGCACTATAGTCCTGTAAGTATTCACCCCAACCCCAATTGTAATTAACCTGACTAATCATATCAACCAGTTAATTATTAGAATCAGATGTGCTAGATTAGGGTTGGAATGAAAACCTACAGAATGGTAAATCTCCAAGAACAGGGTCCTGAGCCTGAACTAACTTTTAGTATGAAACAAACTTTTAAAAGAAGCCCAAATGAAATACAGTGTTGTCACTCTACAATAACCTCTGCCATTTCTGGAGAAGGGATGAAATTATATCTCATTAGATTGAGAGCTCCTCTTTATTCCTTGGTTGGCCTGGCATTTATTTCCCTGGAGGTGCCTTTTTAAAGACTACAGTTTAATGCTGTCTCCCATCCCACAGAACAGCACTGCTGCTCGGATTCATACAAGCCACTATTTATTTCCTTAGAGAGCCTGGGTAAATTTCAGCAGCCAAGAGACAGACATGTCGCACACTGTAAGACAACCCACAAAAGCACCTTTGCAGGCTCCCTTGTAAAAACAAGACATGCAAGAATTTGTGATTATTAAAATATTAAAAGCGCCAGGGTGGTAACAAAGGCTCTTCCAGCCCCAGATTATGATCCCCTAGTTAACTTTTATTCTCACGAGAAAGACATATGTTCAGAATGGATGTGTTTAGTCAAGGCACACAAACTTAAGGTACCAGTGAGCCTTCACAAATACACTGAGTGAACAAAACATGACAGACCTTTCCATGACAGACAGACCAGGTGAATCCGGGTGAAAGCTATGATCCTGATTGATGTCACCTGTTAAATCCACTTCAATCAGTGTAGATGAAGGGGAGGAGACAGGTTAAAGAGCGATTTTTAAGCCTTGAGACAATTGAGACATGGCTTGTGTATGTGTGCCATTCAGAGGGTGAATGGGCAAGACAAAACATTTAAGTGCCTTTGTACAGGGTACGGTAGTATAGTGTATTCAGAAAGAATTCAGACCCCTTGACTTTTTCCAAATGTTGTTATGTCACAGCCTAACTCTGAAAAAAAACTGGTTTTAGAAAAAAACATGTTTTTGACATTATTGTGAATTTAATACAAATAAAAACAGAAAAACCTTAATTATTCAGACCCTTTGCTGAGACTAGAAATTGTGCTCAG
The DNA here is from genome assembly GCF_036934945.1 of Oncorhynchus masou masou. Lineage (NCBI taxonomy): Eukaryota > Metazoa > Chordata > Actinopteri > Salmoniformes > Salmonidae > Oncorhynchus > Oncorhynchus masou. Next base: position 73,477,504 of record NC_088216.1, on the reverse strand, counting down.
ATGCATCCTGTTTCCATTGATCATCCTTGAGATGATTCTACAACTTTATTGGAGTCCACCTGTGGTAAATTCAATTGATTGGACATGATATGGAAAGGCACACACCTGTCTATGTAAAGGTCCAACAGTTGACAGTGCATGTCAGAGCAAAAACCCAGCCATGAGGTCAAAGAAATTGTTTGTAGAAATCTGAGACAGGATTGTGTTGAGGCACAGATCTCGGGAAGGGTACCAAAACATTTCTGCAGGAATAAAGGTCCCCAAGAATACAGTGGCCTCCATCATTTTTAAATAGAAAAAGTTTGGAACCACAAAGACTCTTCCTAGAGCTGTCCGCCTGGCCAAACTGAGCAATCGGGGGAGAAGGGCCTTGGTCAGGGAGGAGACCAAGAACCCGATGGTCACTCTGACAGAGCTCCAGAGATCCTTTGTAGAGATGAGAACCTTCCAGAAGGACAACCATCTCAGCAGCACTCCACCAATCAGGCCTTTATGGTAGTGGCCAGACGGAAGCCACTCCTTGGAGTTTGCATCTAAAGTAGAGGTCGACCGATTATGATTTTTCAACGGCGATACCGATTATTGGAGGACCAAAAAAGCCGATACCGATTAATCGGACAATTTAAAAAAAAAAGTATTTGTAATAATGACAATTACAACAATACTGAATGGACACTTATTTTAACTTAATATAATACATCAATAAAATCAATTTAGCCTCAAATAAATAATGAAACATGTTCATTTTGGTTTAAATAATGCAAAAACAAAGTGTTGGAGAAGAAAGTAAAAGTGCAATATGTGACATGTAAGAAAGCTAACGTTTAAGTTCCTTGCTCAGAACATGAGAACATATGAAAGCTGGTGGTTCCTTTTAACATGAGTCTTCAATATTCCCAGGTAAGAAGTTTTAGGTTGTAGTTATTATAGGAATTACAGGACTCTATACCATTATATCTCTCTATACCATTTGTATTTCATTAACCTTTGACTATTGGATGTCCTTATAGGCACTTTAGTATTACCAGTGTAACAGTATAGCTTCCGTCCCTCTCCTCGCTCCTCCCTGGGCTCGAACCAAGAACACAACGACAACAGCCACCCTTGAAACAGCGTTACCCATGCAGAGCAAGGCGAAGAAGTACTCCAAGTCTCAGAGCGAGTGACGTTTGAAACGCTATTAGCGAGCACCCCGCTAACTAGCTAGCCATTTCACATCGGTTACACCAGCCTAATCTCAGGAGTTGATAGGCTTGAAGTCATAAACAGTGCACTGCTTGATGCATAATGAAGAGCAGCTGGCAAAATGCACAAAAGTGCTGTTTGAATGAATGCTTACGAGCCTGCTGCTGCCTACCACCGCTCAGTCAGAATGCTCTATCAAATCATAGACTTAGTTATAACATAATAACACACATAAATACGAGCCTTAGGTCATTGATATGGTCGAATCCGGAAACTATCATCTCGAAAACAAGACGTTTATTCTTTCAGTGAAATACCGTATACGGAACCATTCCGTATTTTATTTAATGGGTGGCATCCATTAGTCTAAATATTCCTGTTACATTGCACAACCTTCAATGTTATGTCATAATTACACAAAACTCTGGCAAATTAGGCGGCCCAAACTGTTGCATATACACTGACTCTGCGTGCAATGAACGTAAGAGAAATGACACAATTTCACCTGTTAATATTGCCTGCTAACCTGGAGTTCTTTTAGCTAAATATGCAGGTTTAAAAATACACTGCTCAAAAAAATAAAGGGAACACTGAAACAGCACAATGTAACTCCAAGTCAATCACACTATTTCTGTGTAATCAAACTGTCCACTTAGGAAGCAACACTGATTGACAATAAATTTCACATGCTGTTGGCGGAAATGATAGGCAATTAGCAAGACACCCCCAATAAAGGAGTGGTTCTGCAGGTGGTGACCACAGACCACTTCTCAGTTCCTATGCTTCCTGGCTGATGTTTTGGTCACTTTTGAATGCTGGCGGTGCTTTCACTCTAGGGGTAGCATGAGACGGAGTCTACAACCCACACAAGTGGCTCAGGTAGTGCAGCTCATCCAGGATGGAACATCAATGCGAGCTGTGGCAAAAAGGTTTGCTGTGTCTGTCAGCGTAGTGTCCAGAGCATGGAGGCGCTACCAGGAGACAGGCCAGTACATCAGGAGACGTGGAGGAGGCCGTAGGAGGGCAACAACCCAGCAGCAGGACCGCTACCTCCGCATTTGTGCAAGGAGGAGCACTGCCAGAGCCCTGCAAAATGACCTCCAGCAGGCCACAAATGTGATGTGTCTGCTCAAACGGTCAGAAACAGACTCCATGAGGGTGGTATGAGGGCCCGACGTCCACAGGTGGGGGTTGTGCTTACAACCCAACACCGTGCAGGACGTTTGGCATTTGCCAGAGAACACCAAGATTGGCAAATTCGCCACTGGCGCCCTGTGCACTTCACAGATGAAAGCAGGTTCACACTGAGCACGTGACAGACGTGACAGAGTCTGGAGACGCCGTGGAGAACGTTCTGCTGCCTGCAACATCCTCCAGCATGACCGGTTTGGCGGTGGGTCAGTCATGGTGTGGGGTGGCATTTCTTTGGGGGGGCCGCACAGCCCTCCATGTGCTCGCCAGACGTAGCCTGACTGCCATTAGGTACCGAGATGAGATCCTCAGACCCCTTGTGAGACCATATTCTGGTGCGGTTGGCCCTGGGTTCCTCCTAATGCAAGACAATGCTAGACCTCATGTGGCTGGAGTGTTTCAGCAGTTCCTGCAAGAGGAAGGCATTGATGCTATGGACTGGCCCGCCCGTTTCCCAGACCTGAATCCAATTGAGCACATCTGGGACATCATGTCTCGCTCCATCCACCAACGCCACGTTGCACCACAGACTGTCCAGGAGTTGGCGGATGCTTTAGTCCAGGTCTGGGAGGAGATCCTTCAGGAAACCATCCGCCACCTCATCAGGAGCATGCCCAGGCGTTGTAGGGAGGCCATACAGGCACGTGGAGGCAACACACACTACTAAGCCTCATTTTGACTTGTTTTAAGAACATTACATCAAAGTTGGATCAGCCTGTAGTGTGGTTTTCCACTTTAATCCAGACCTCCATGGGTTGATAAATTTGATTTCCATTGATAATTTTTGTGATTTTGTTGTCAGCACATTCAACTATGTAAAGAAAAAAGTATTTAATAAGAATATTTCATTCATTCAGATCTAGGATGTGTTATTTTAGTGTTCCCTTTATTTTTTTTGAGCAGTGTATGTACTTCTGTGTATTGATTTTAAGAAAGGACATTGAAATGAACATTGATGTTCATGGTTAGGTACACATTGGAGCAACGATATGCACCGCATCGATTATATGCAACGCAGGACGCGCTAGATAAACTAGTAATATCATCAACCCTGTGTAGTTAACTTGTGATTATGATTCATTGATTGTTTTTTATAAGTTTAATGCTAGCTAGCAACTTACCTTGGCTTACTGCATTCGCGTAACAGGCAGTCTCCTCGTGGAGTGCAATGAGAGGCAGGTGGTCAGAGCGTTGGACAGTTAACTGTAAAGTTTCAAGATTGAATCCCCCGAGCTGACAAGGTGAAAATCTGTCATTCTGCCCATGAATGAGGCAGTTAACCCACCGTTCCTAGGCCGTCATTGAAAATAAGAATGTGTTCTTAACTGACTTGCCTAGTTAAATAAAGATGTTTTAAAAAATTGTTTAATCGGTGTCCTAAATTGTTATGAAAACTTGAAATTGGCCCTAATTAATCAGCCATTCCGATTAATCGGTCAACCTCTAATCTAAAGGACTCTGACCATGAGATTCTCTGGTCTGATGAAACCAACGATTGAAATATTTTGCCTGACTGGGGTGAAGATTCACCTTCCAACAGGACAACGACCCTAAACACACAGCCAAGACAATGCAGGAGTGGCCTCGGGACAAGTCTCTAAACATCCTTGAGTGGCCCAGCCAGAGCCCGGACTTGAACCCGATCTAATATCTCTGGAGACCTGAAAATAGCTGTGCAGCAACGCTCGCCATATAATCTGACAAAGCTTGATAGGATCTGCTGAGAAGAATGGCAAGGTAGCCTAGTGGTTGGAGCGTTGGACTAGTAACCGGAAGGTTGCAAGTTCAAATCCCTGAGCTGACAAGGTACAAATCTGTCGTTCTGCCCCTGAACATGCAGTTAACCCACTGTTCCTAGGCCGTCATTGAAAATAGGAACTTGTTCTTAACTGACTTGCCTAGTAAAATAAAGATTTAAAAAAATACCTCAAATACAGGTGGCCAAGCTTGTAGCGTCATACCCAAGACTTGAGGCTGTAATCACTGCCAAAGGTGCTTCAACAAAATACTGAGTAAAGGGTCTGGAATACTTACATAAATGTGATATTTTTAATAAACTTACAAAAATGTCTGAACCTGTTTTTGTTTTGTCATTACGGGGTATTGTGTGTAGATGAGGGGGAAAACAACGTAATCCATTTTAGAATAATGCTGTAATGTAACATGTGGAAAGGGTAAAGGGGTCTGAATACTTTCCGAATGCAATGTACGTGCCATGCGCACCAGTCTGTGTGTCAAGAACTGCAACCCTGCTGGGTTTTTCATGCTCAACAGTTTCCTGTGTGTATCAAGAATGTGTGGTGGACCAAAGGACATCCAGCCAACTTGACACAACTGTGGGAAGCATTGGGGCCAACATGGGCTAGCATCCCTGTGGAACGCTTGACACCTTGTAGAGTCCATGCCCCGACGAATTGAGGCTGTTCTGAGAGCAAAAGGGGATGCAACTCTGTATTAGGAAGGTGTTCTAATATAGGTGTTAAAATAGTTATACACTGTGTGTAACCTAGCAATTCTCATACATCTTGTGTTTGGTCTTAAACTGACTGCAGTTTGAGGATTTCAAGAATACATAAGTAACCGATCAGGTTGTCTGCATGACTGCATTGGCCCTTTGAGCCAAAGCCTAGACATTAGTCTTCAGCTCTTAAGACCTCAGGCAAGGGACACATTGTACAACCTGCTCAAATACAAAATGTGACCAAGGAATAGTCTTGAACTGAGGATTTAATGGCTAAATGGCCATAAGTTCACATTGTTTTCAACACATGTATTTAAAAAAATTCTGCAGAGGTGTTGAGGTTGTGACATAGGTCATCTGATACCAGTCGGGTTAACATGCAGCTTTTAAAGCAGCTCAGTGGACTAAACGAGATGCCTCACGGGTAAGAAAGCATGACCACACAAAAATGTGAACATTTATTGCTTTATCTGAATACTGCATTGAAAGCAAAATCATTCAGAGTATACACAGAAATTATACAATTATATGGTTTCACAAAGGAAGTGAACACATACTGTATTACAATCTACAAAAGTCTACTTTACAGAAATTTAAAATTCTAAATATCAAAAGTACAGCTATAGAAAGAAACCAGTAACTGCTCTGGATATCTGTCAGTCAAACAACTTGGTGACATCACAATCCAAATTGGAAGTCATCTTGTACTTACAGCTGGTTTTGGAAACTAAACTGGCTGCCACAAAATAACATTTTACAAAATAAGTAGTTGAGTTGAAATGTTTATATAAATTATGGTGCCCCCAAAATGATATAATCTTATATCTGAAGGTAAAAGTAGCATGTTACATTACTCTTCGAGTTGGGTCGGTAGTGCATCATAGCAAAGACAACAGACACATTTTAAAAAGGAGAATATGGTCTCACATGGAAAATCTAATACAATACTCCATCTCACGAGGAAAATAGATTTTTTTAAATAACATAGAAAGATACTTTTTCCTCAATAGCCAAGATGGCGGCACATGAGTAAAAACAGTGGTATGGGCTGGATGCTGAGGCTCGAGCTTCAGTCAAACAGAAATGCTAGCTAGCTCATCTCTGGAGTAAGTAACTAACGGCATAAATAATGAAGAGGTTAGTTAGCAGGGTTAGCTCTGTCCTGACTCTGGTGGTTTGGCGGGGGTGATAATCCACAGAGAAAAACAACTGGCTACAGGAACAAAACTGGGCCTGCTTTACCTGTCAAATGCTCAAATTGATGAGAAAACAATACCCAGGTGAACACACCGTCCAATCAGCACAGTTTGAACAAACATCATATGCAACCCAAAAGACTGACCAAGGCTGAAACAAAGACCTCTGGAGACCACAAGCCTTAAAAGGAAACTCTTAAATAGAGTGTAGGGGAAGAAAATAATCCAGTTAAAAAATCTTCAATTGAAAATAAAATGTGGATGTCCACATCAATGACAGGTGGTCATTTTGAGGAGTAGCCAAAATGTAGACAAGGCGTAAAGTCTCTAGGGGACCAGGATGGAGTAGCCCCTTCACCGGTGACACTCAAGCTAGACTTGAGGACAGATGTTCTTAATGGTCAATAGATCGATCCTGAGGAGCTGTTAGTCCTGCTCCATGGGCTCTTCACTGGTCCCAGTGTCCTGGCTGCCACTCTCCTGGCTGCCACTCTCCATGGCACCCTCTGCAGCTGGCTCAGGAGTACTGCTGGAGGGAGCAGGGGCTGCCTCTTCCCTGGATTCATTCTCCGCACTGTTACAGCTGCTGGCGCTACTGCTGCTGACTGGGTCACTGCCCTCATCGCTGTCCCGGGCCTCAGGGTTCTTCAAGACGCCAGCAGTGGCCTGCTGTTCTGACTGGTCCATGTCATTACCTTCCTCTTGGGAGTCACAAGGTACCTCCCCCTCTGCCTGCTTATCCGCCCCGGGCCCTGCTGATGGCTCCGACTGTGTGCTCGATGGCTCTGTGGGACAGGCAAGGAAACAAAAACAGAGTAAGCAATGTTACCTGGGTTCTCATAGATCTGGCACACAGATAAGCTGAACTTGCAATGAACACCTATGAATTCAGGCAACTCCTGGTTCTGCTCATACACTTACTAATATCCACAAAGGATTTCACCAACGATGTATACCGGCATGATGGAAAAAGGTGAAAATTCAGTCCTACCTTGGTCTTCACAAGTCCCAGCAGTACTGGCAGCCTCACTGTCCTCCTCCTTCTCCTGGACCATGGACTCTGTCTCTTCCGACAAGCTGTCAGCATGGCAGGAGCTGAGGGTGTCCACCTTCTGCTCCTCCTCTTTATCTTTGTTGAACTTGAGCCTCTTCACCTCGTGCTGCTCTGCCTCCATAACCTCCTGATCGTCATAGTGCTTGTTCTTCACAGAGCTCCCTAGCGTATCCGATGCTGACACCTCACTGAGAAAGAAGATTCAACACACATTAAATTCATAAAGGAACGGTATGAAGTGAGTATCACATGGTCTTTTGGGTAGCAACTGAAGTACCTGGAATGTGTGTCATGTCCCTGCTCTGTGGTAGGATCTTTGTTTTCTGTACTGTCCGGTAGACCGTTTGTCGCTAGTGAGCTGGCTAGAGAGAGTTTTGGTCTGTTCAGAGGCCTGGGGGTCCCTGGGCCATTAACTTTCCTGCAAGAAAATAATAAGAGACTAAGAAAAGTGAGGTTTACTTTCTGCATTTACCTTTAGGCAATTATCACTGATGTGAAACTAGGATGGGAGAATGAGAGCCTGTCCTATGCGCTTTACCTCTCTGTAAAAGCAGATGTGTTTCCAGGCAACATAACACCATTAATTCTATTCACACCACTGCATCCGTTTTTCCTTCATGACAGAGAGAAACATCACAATGACAATTCCGAACATCATATAAACTTAAAACACACCTCTGTGTGTCTAAAAATGTTTCATTGCTATAATGTATAACAATAAGGAAAAGACAACCCTTACTCTGAGGTAGGATGCACACAGCTGACCACCATCACATTCTGGGAGAAGAAAAACCCTATTACAAACACTGCAATATATAAATACTAATTTATTGAGATATATACACACACAGCCAGTCAAAAGTTTGGACACACCTACTCATTCAAGGGTTTTTCTTTATTTTTACTATATTGTAGAATAATAGTGAATGCATCAAAACTATGAAATAACACATGGAATCATGTAGTAACCAAAAGTGTTCAAAAAAATAAAAATAAATATTATATTTGATATCCTTGATGGTTTTTGCGACTGCATTTGAACATTCAAAGTTCTTAACATTTTCTGCATTGACTGACCTTCATGTCTTAAGGTAATGATGGACTGTCATAATATGGACTTTGTCTTTTAACAAATAGGGCTATCTTCTGTATACCACCCTTACCCTTTCCTTAAGAAGGAAAGAAATTCCACAAATTAACTTTAACAAGGCACGCCTGTTAATTGAAATGCATTTCAGGTGACTACCTCATGAAGTTGGTTGAGAGAATGCCAAGAGTGTGCAAGCTGTCAAGGCAAAGGGTGGCTACTTTGAAGAATCTAAAATATATTTGAATTTGTTTAACACTTTTTTGGTTACTACATGATTATTATTGTGTTATTTCATAGTTTATGATGTCACTATTATATTACAATGTAGGAAATAGTACAAATAAATAAAAACCCTTGAATGTGTAACTTTTGACTGGTACTGTTAATGATAGATGTGTATATCTCCCTCTCATATATATACACACACACACACACACACACGTATATATATATATATATATATATATATATATATATATAACACACACTATAAAAATCCTATCTAATGTGGCACTGAACTCACCTTCTCAACACCTCTGAGGAATTTCTCTGTTCCTGTGTAATTCCTCTTGGGTTCTGTAAGCAGCTCACACAAACGCTGGATCGTAAATGGAATTCTGAGGGAATGATGGTAAGGAGTTGATTAAAATAAACCCAATTTTTCTGCGAAGAGAGAATAATTAGATAATTTATTCTGGTATTGCCCCATGTAGCTTGTTTCTGGTCACAGGTTCAAGAGTGGCTGAAAAAACAACATTGATTTAAAATGAACACTACAAACAGCAGTGTTGGGTGATTTGGAAAGCCATAGTCAATCAACAATATCATAATACTTGTAGGAAAGGCTTTCATCTTTAGCTCTGTGGATACTATGCAATTAGAAATGTTTCAAATTCATGTAGACATCACAGCACAGTTGAAAATTATATGGCACATGGAAATCAAAAGAGGGTGATGGGTGAGATGGGCTGTGAGTAGCTCAAGGGTGATATTAGAGAGCTCATGATCGGTAATGGTCATTACTGGAAAACCCTACATATAATGTATACCGGAGATGTCAGTACTATTTATTAATTAAATGTAATGTGTATAAAAAAAAATATATATATATATATAAATGAATGCTGTGTATAAAAGTATCATGTATGTAAAAAAAAAAAGCTGTAAAAACTAAAGTGAAAAACAGACTAGCTAAAGAAAAAAAGTGATAATATTAGATAGTGGTATGAATACTTTCTGAAGGCACTTGACTTATTCCACATTTTGTTGTATTATTGCCTGAATTCAAAATGGATTTCTCACCCATCTACACAGAATACCCCATAACGACAGTGAAAACATGTTTTTAGAAATGTTTGCTAAATGATGGAAAATGAAAGATAAATATCTAATTTACACAAGTATTCACACCACTGAGTCAATACATGCAAGTCTAAGAGTTTTACACACCTGTATTGTACAATATTTTCACATTTATTTAAATATATGTGTCAAGCTCTGGCAAGTCTTGCCTTAGATTTAAGCCAAAACTAACTACACCACTCGGGAACAGTCAATGTTATCTTGGTAAGCAACTCCAATGTATATTTGGCCTTGTGTTTTAAGTTAAAATCCTGCTGAAAGGTGAATTGGTCTCCCTGTGTTTGTTAGAAAGCAGACTGAACCAGGTTTCGCTAGTATTTTGGGCTGTGCTTAACTCTATTCAGTTTATTTTATCCTAAAAAACTCCTAGTCCTTGTCGATGACAAGCATACCCATAACATGATGCAGCCTCCACCATGCTTGAAAATATGAAGAGTGGTACTCAGTGATGTGTTGTATTTTCCCCAAACATACTGCTATGTATTCAGGACTCAAAGTGAATTTCTTTGTCACATTTTTGCAGTTTAACTTTAATGCCTTGTTGCAAAAAGGATGCACGTTTTGGAATATTTGTATTCTGTAACGGCTCCTTTTCACGTTCATGTAGGTTAGTATTGTGGAGTTACTACAACGTTGTTGATTCATCCTCGGTTCTCTTTTGTTACAGGCATTAAACACTAACTGTTTAAAAGTCACCACTGGCCTCATTGTGAAAACCCTGAGCGATTTCCTTCCTCTACAGCAACTGAGTTAGGAAGGATTTTTATACACCATCCAAAGTGTAAGTAATAACTTCACCATGCTCACCCCCCCCCCCCCCTAACAATTCCACTTAGACATTATGGGGTAGTGTGTGTAGGCCAATGACAATGTCTAAGTTTAATCAATTTTCAGGCTATAGCAACAAAATGTAGAAAAAGTCCAGAAAATATAGCCAAACTTTAATGAGACTTTTAATTACATAAATAGAGGCTAAGTGGCGAGTCATGTTTGACAAATAAAATTGAAGGATAATTAACATTAACGTCTAAAGGCTTGATTCTGTCGACATACTTGAAGCACGGTTCTTTCAGATCAAATGGTCACAAGACCAGAGTGAAGGACAGTGCCTGTGGCGCACCACTCATCACCCACCTTAAATCTGAGGTGGTGAGCATTTAGAAACTATTTAAACAAACTTAACTGCCTGGATATTTTAGGTAATTTTATGAAGCATGCTTTACCTTGTTTCAAAGTAGCCTAGCCAAAAAAGCTACCATAGAAATGTTGAGGCAATTATTTTACAAATACTTAATATGCAATTGAAACCAGGAATTGTTTCATGTTCTACTGGTTTTCAAATAAACTTAATTTTATTGTCCAGCAGCCAAAGGCATAATCCTAGTCATATTAGTAACCCAATCTAGTCGATGCATCTTCAGATTTCCCCACTTAATTTCTAATTAGGGATGCACAGATTACATTTTTGTCCAATATCCAATATTTTCCTTGCCAAAAAAACCCGATACCGATATTTAACATCTTTGCGGACTAGTACAGTTAAATAGTTGAAACACACAAAGTTATTTTGTTGGCATTTACATGTGTCCCCATTACCAGTAAAACTGCACTGTTGGTAAAGAGCTTGTAAGTAAGCATTTCACGATCAACTTGTATTCGGCGCATGTGACAAATAAAGTTTGATTTGATTTGACATAATCACAAACCTTTTTTCACTCACTTGCTGTTTCATTGTTAATTTTTTCAGTCTCAACCAGGATTTCATCATACATGTCAAGCAGTGAAGTTTCAGCTCTGTGGCCTCTTCTGCGATGCGCAGTCACTGTGTCTGTTTCCATCTTGTCCAGCTGTGGCTAACATTTCACATGAACCCTGTTTCTTGTCTGAATCAAAGTAGAGGTCCTTGTACCTAGCATCGAGCATGGTGGCAACACAGTAAAGAGGCTCAGAGAGAATGCCACCGATTCGCTTGTTCACAGCCTTGAGTACTTTTGCAAGTTTTAAACCCACGGTCTGTTGGCAGTTTTGTTGAGCAGGTGTTCTATGCCATGACAGAGGGTAAAATGTCTGCAGCAGAAGCAGTTGATGAGCTTATTTCTCAAGTCAGTTGTGGAGCTAGGAGTGTGTTCATATTTCCAAGTTTCAAACATGTTCTCAAATGCCATTGAAATGGCAGCAGCGGTATGAGAACCGGCACATTCTTGAGCATGTAATACGGCTGTCGACCAACTGTGCTGTCAGACTCAGCATGCTCATGGGCCGGACATCGCTGGTACAAATGTCAGTCGTGAAGTTAATAGCAGTGACGCACATAGCAAGTAGCTCATGGATGTGCGTTTCAACAATACTGTGTAACTCCGGCAGGGCAAAATCTGAAAAATAGCACCTACTTGGTGGTGTGTACCGGGGCTCAAGGTGCTTGACCAGTCGGCGAAAGCCGACATCATCCACAACAGAGAACGGTTGATTGTCAAAAGCAATGATTTCCATTATCTTGGCGTTAATGGATTTTGCCTTTGAGTTGTCTCGCTGAAATTTTCTTACTCATTCAAATGACTGCTCGTCTTGAACTTGTTTAGTTGTTGGAAGTGTGCGCTTAGTATTTTTCTGATTTTATTCTGTGTAGCGCTGTATTTTTGTGGCATCATTCCGTCATCTACCAACATTATATAGGTATGCACGTCAGCTTTGACATCGGTTTTGCACGTCGGTGTTAAACTAGACAGACATCGGGCCGATGTTTGCATTTTTAGCAAATATCGTCTGATTCCGATATGGTTTCTGATATATTGCGTATCCCTATTTCTAATGGATACTTTTATCTCGGTCCACTTGCGCTTGCGGTGAGCTTTTGAGAAGTGTTTTCCTCTAATTGCATTTGCGCATAGCCTACAGCCATGTGTGCATTGTTGAGCTTATGATATGAATAAATAAACATTACAGTTTTAAGCTAAATAGTCTGATCTGTTGCATCAGCCTCATTTCCTTTTTACATGTTTAATGTGCAGTGTTTGAATGCATTTAGGATCTGTCGGCCAAGAACCATCTCAGAGTCAGTTTTTAACCTCTAGAGCCCTGGAGGGAATTATTTTATAAAGACATAAAACAATATTTGGTAGTAATTGTAATGTTGCAACATTTTATAGGGTACCAGGCTACCATCCTCCAGCAGAGAACTAAAGGAGAATTTTGAGACCGTCTTGATTGAATATTCAAAGAAGCCAATTGTGTATAGTCACATTTTTTGTCTGATTCTCTATGGTAAAGATAGTAATGCATTTTATTTTGTAAATTGGTTCCTTGCATCATACAATTATGTAAAAATTGTGTTACTGACGTGTTTTGTTTTGAGAAGTAAAAAAAAATTGAACAGTCCTATGAGGCTGAGGGACAAGTGGCTAAAAAAGTGTATGTCAAGCCCTGCTACAGTACATGTGACATCTAGAAATGCCTATCCAGTAGATGGCGCCATTGTATAACCACCACAAAATCAGCAATAGTGAACTCCAGATGGCATCACATGACTGTAGGAAAACAGTTGCCTAATGGTTTTGCTGGTACCTACCCATTGTATCCATTCACAATCTTCAGTATCCTCTCCTTCATGTCCTCAAATGGAATGGACTCCACATTGGGATTGGCTACCCCCCTTTGATCGGGTGCTGAGGCTATGAAGTCATCCATCACCTTCTCCAGTTTGAAGAGGAAATAGCTTTTAAACTGGGACCACTGGACCCTGGAGAAAGAGTACACATTTCTTAAAAGGAATAATCCACATTCCTATGATTTAAATAAAGCAAAATGTGAGAATATGATGCATACAATTTTTTTTGCATTTCAAGATTATAATAAATTAGCTAGCAACATGTAAAATGTGTAATTTAGTTATACACCACATGCAGAAAAGACTTGGCATGGCCTTGGCATATTCCATAATTTGGACCAGTGGTGTTCAAGTTTTCCCACTGAACATGCCTCATCCTCTCATATGCATGACATCTGTTGCTCCAGGCTTGTCAATAGGAACATTACTTACATGGTTTCTCCAGTCTTGGCAACATGACACAGAAACTGATCTAGCAGGGGAGCCACTTCTTGCGTCCCTTTCTTGTCAAAGTCTGTAGAGAACAGTGATATCAAATCAGTGAGCACAAAAGATAAGGAAACTGAGTGATTCGCTTGCTTATTACTATCTAATGAATGGGGATTTGTGGCTACAACACTGTCAGAGTGTTTTAGCCATTCAACTAGCTAGCTAGCCAGCTTCAGACAAGCACCTGCCAATTGGGGATAATCAAGTTAATGACATCAACTGCGAATTTAATTGAGTGTTCGCATAAAAGGCTGTCCTTTACAGCTAGTTGTGGCAATTGAACAGCTACAAGTGAACACAAAATTAGCTCAATAGCCACCTAACTAACACTAGCTATGGTACCATTTACATAACAATTAGCTAGCTAGTTAGGCTTAACTTAATGCCAATGTCTTATCTAGATAGCTAAATTAACTAGCCAGCTAACTACCGGTAGTTAATCAGTTCATTAGCTTAGCTAGCTGGGTGTCAAGCTAGCTAACGTTAGCTATGTGGCGATGGAGTTGTCAACACCATCATGTTTAACTAGCTAGCTACATTGTTGAATCCAGAAATATACATAGGAAACAATTACATAACATAGCTCGCTTGATTGCTTTTCTGGAGGTTTGAGAATTGAACGCTACTAGCTAAGCAACGTTGATTCTTCTTCCGAATTTTAGCATTAGCTAGCTGACTTGCTAACATTAGCTTAGAGCTAGCTACATTCAACACCTGGCGATATAACTAGCTAACCACTGTGGAATCAAGTAAGCAAAACGTCTGCCTTTCAATCGAAGTATTACGCTATTCATAAGAACCAAAATAACCTTTGAACGCCTCTTGGAGTGAGTTTATTTCCATCATGTTCTCTGTCAATCTCTTGAAACCAAGAGGCAGACTGATGGTGGCTACGTTCTCAACACAAAAAAGTAGGGAAGAAGAAGCATTTTAATATGGCGCTCGTGAGGTCACTGCCTGTTGGCAGACAGGCGGATCAGATTCAGAAAGTACAGGGAGTACGCTGCTGTTCAACAAGTTGCACAATGGAACACTGGAGGTGAAAAGAACACTTGAGACTCAACGAGAGTAACAGACTACTGTACCATCATCATCTGAAAAGTAGCCTGCCTTAATAGTTTTGAAAGCATAATCTATCTGTACATTGAACGTTCATTATGGCTGGCCATCCAGATTGATACTGAACAAAAATATAAATGCAACATGAAACACTTTCAAAGATTTTACTGAGTTACAGTTCATATAAGGCATGTATTTCCAAACTGTGGGGTACGCCAAATAAAAATGTGATTTACAGTTTTCTTCACATTTTGAAACAGTACATGTATATTTTCCAACTGGCGATACATTTGGGTGAGGTTTTTCTCTCCTGAGTAGCATCGTTTCACTCCCGATTATTTTTTGTTTTTAACCATCTTTTGTTCAGCGAAACACCACAATGTCAAATACAGGTAGCCTAGTCAAATAATTAACATCCATTCACATTAACCATTACTCTCTCTCTCTCTCTCTCTCTCTCGAGAATACAGACGATTTTAGAGTAGTAAAACATGTATAAAAAGCAGCAGATGCCATTAATAAGAAGGGGCTAAAAGCTCTAAAATGGTGAGCTACCGAGTGGCTTGGACAGGCAAGCCCCATACTATCGTGGAGGACTAATTTCTTCCTGATGTGGCAGAAATGGCTGGGGCAACGCTGGGGGGAAAAGCCCAAGAAGCTATACAGACAATGCCTTCATCAAACAACACTGTTCCACGATGCATCAGTGACATGGCAGGATATGTTTTCTAACAAGTACTGCTTCGCATACAAAAAGTCGGTGAATTATATGTGTTACAGCTGGATGAGTCAGACGTGGCGAGCTTGGCACAGCTCCTGGTATGTGTCTGTTACGTTTATGAGGGGGCAATTAAGGAAGACATCCTCTTCTGCAAATCACTGGAAACCAGGCCAACATGAGAGGATATTTTTTAAGTACGGGACAGCTTTGACATCAAATGGACTTTGGTTGTCAAGATTTGTTGGTATCTATATTAATGGCGCAAAAGCCATGACAGACAGACAGAGTGGAGTGGTAACGCATGTGCAAGCAGTTGGATACACTGCAGCATCCATAGAGAGGCTCTTGCTGCCAAGGGAATGCCTGACAGCTTGAAATACGTTTTCGACACGACAGTTAAAATGGTTAACTTTGTTAAAGCAAGGCCCCTGAACTCTCGTGTATTTTCTGCATTATGCAATGATATGGCCATGTAACGCTTTTACAACATACACTGCACTGGTTATCAAGGGGCAAAGTATTGACACGTTTTTTTTTTTTGCAAATTGAGAGGCAATCTTAAAGTTCTCTTTACTGACCATCATTTTCCCTTGTCTGACCACTTGCATGATGACAAGTTTCACACACGACTGGCCTATCTGAGTGATATTTTTTCCTCGCCTGAATGATCTGAATCTAGGATTACAGGGACTCTCCAATATGCCAGACAAAATTGAGGCTATGATTTTGAGGCTATGATCATTGTATGATTTGTGTGCAAATGAACTTAAGTTTACGGACAATGTAAAATGTGATATAGTGAAGCACCTGAGTGAGCTGGGTGGGCAATTATTTTCCTGAAACGGACAACACAAACAACTGAATTCGTTATCCCTTTCATGCTCTGCCTCCAGTCCACTTACCGATATCTGAACAAGAGAGCCTCATTGAAATAGCAACAAGCGGTTCTCTGAAAATGGAATTTAATCAGAAACCACTGCCAGATTTCTGGATAGGACTGCGCTCAGAGTTTCTTGCCTTGGCAAATTGTGCTGTTAAGACACTGATGCCCTTTGCAACCACGTACCTCGGCCCTCACTAGCATGAAAACTAAATACAGGCACAGACTGTGTGGAACAAAAATGTAAGACTGAGACTCACCAGTACAACCCAACATTGCAGAGTCACGTGGGGTGGCAGGGTAGCCTCGTGGTTAGAGCATTGGACTAATAACCAGAAGGTTGCCAGATTGAATCCCTGAGCTGACAAGGTAAACCCACTGTTCCTAGGCTGTCATTGAAGATAAGAGTTTGTTCTTAACTGAATTGCCTAGTTAAATAAATGTTTAAAAAAAATGTCTATCCTTTCAAGCAGACTGTTCTCATTAACCTGTGGTGAGTTATTTACCATTTTTGATGAACAAATAAGGTTGTATATGTAAGACGGCTAAATGATTTATTATTATTTTTGCCCTGGTCCTATAAGAGCTCTTTGTCACTTCCCACAAGCCGGGTTGTGAGAAAAACTCATTCATTCTTATGTTTAATAAATGTATCGTATAGTGTGTGTGGCCGGTTTACAACGGCAAAAGACATTTGAGAGTGCACTGACGCTGGTGCTAGAGGGGGTACGCAGCTGGAGGTTGAATGTTTGAAGGGGTATGGGGCTATTATAAGGGCACAAGGCAAGACCCAGATGCAGACACAGGAGGCAGATGGTTAGAGTCTTTGTTGTTTAATTATAATCCAAAAGGAGTAGGCAAGAGAATGGCTGTGGACAGGCAAAAGGTCAAATCCAGTTCTGAGTCCAAGAGGTAAAGAGTGTCAGGCAGGCTCAATGTCAGGGCAGGCAGAAGGGTCAGGCAGGCGGGTACGGAGTCCAGAAAAACAGTAAAGGGTCAAAACCGGGGAGACTGGAAAAATAGAATAGAAACCAGGAGCACGGGAGAGCACGCTGGTTGACTTGAAAACATACAAGACGAACTGGCACAGAGAGACAGGAAACACAGGGATAAATACACTGGGAAAATAAGCGACACCTAGAGACAATCACAAGAACAGGTGAAACAGATCAGGGCATGACAACTATAAACATTTTGGGAACTGCTGATATAAGGAAATAAGTCAATTGAAAAAATTAATTAAGCCCTAATCTATGGATTTCACATGACTAGAAATATAGATATGCATCTGTTAGTCACAGATACCTAAATAAAAAAAGGTAGGGGTGTGGATCAGAAAACCAGTCAGTATTTGATGTGACCACCATTTGCCTCATGCAGCTTGACATTTCCTTTGTATAGAGTTGATCTGGCTGTTGATTGTGGCCTGTGGAATGTTGTTCCAATCCTCTTCAATGGCTGTGCGAAGTTGCTGGATATTGACGGGAACTGGAACATGCTGTTAAACACGTCGATCCAGAACATCCCAAACATGCTTGATGCTCAATGGGTGGCATGTCTGGTGAGGATGCAGGCCATGGAAGAACTGGGACATTTTCCGCTTCTAGGAATTGTGTACAGATAGATCCTTGTGACATGGGGCCGTGCATTATCATGGTGAAACATGAGGTGATGGCGGTGGATGAGATAATGGACCTCAATATCTCATCACGGTATCTCTGTGCATTCAAATTACCATCAATAAAATGCAATTGTGTTCATTGTTCGTAGCCATAACCCCACCGCCACCATGGATCACTCTGTTGACATCAGCAAATGGCTCACCCACACGATCCCATACATGTGGTCTGCGGTTGAGAGGCCAGTTGGACGTACTGCCAAATTATCTAAAACAATGTTGGAGACGGCTTATGGCAGATAAATGAATGTTCAATTCTCTGGCAACAGCTCTGTTGGACATTCCTGCAGTCAGCATGCCAATTGTACGCTCCCTCAACTTGCAGTGGTGTAAATTACTTAAGTAAAAATACTTAAATTACTACTTAAGTCGTTTTTTGTCTGTACTTTACTATTTATATTTTTGCCAACTTTTACTTCACTACATTCCTCAAGAAAATAATACACTTTTTATTCCATACATTTTCCCTGACACACAAAAGTAGTCATTACATGTTGACAGGAAAATGGTCCAATTCACACGCTTATCAAGAGATCATCCCTACTGCCTCTGATCTGGCGGACTGACTAAACACAAATGCTTTGTTTGTAAATTATGTCTGAGTGTACATACATAGACTGTATGTCAATAAAAATGTAAATACAATTGTGCCATCTGACTTGCTTAATATAAGGAATTTGAAATGGTTTATACTTTTACTTTTGATACTTAATTATATTTAAAACCAAATACCATTTTTGAAGTAGTATTTTACTGGGTGACTTTCACTTGAGTCGTTTTCTGTCTTCACTGACATTTTCAACCTCTCCCTGTCCGAGTCTGTAATACCAACATATTTTAAGCAGACCACCATAGTCCCTGTGCCCAAGAACACTAAGGTAACCTGCCTAAATGACTACCGACCCGTAGCACTCAAGTCTGTAGCAATGAAGTGCTTTGAAAGGCTTGTCATGGCTCACATCAACACCATTATCCCCGAAACCCCAGACCGACTCTAATTTGCATACCTCCCCAACAGATCCACAGATGATGCAATCTCTATTGCACTCCACACTGCCCTTTCCCACCTGGACAAAAGGAACACTGATGTGCGAATGCTATTCATTGACTACAGCTCAGTGTTCAACATAGTGCCTTCAATGCTCATCAATAAGCTAAGGACCATGGGACTAAAAACCTCCCTCTGCAACTGGATCCTGGAATTCCTGACAGGCCACCCCCAGTTGGTAAGGGTAGGTAATAACACACTGATCCTCAACACAGGGGCCCCTCAGTGGTGTGTGCACAGTCCCCTTCTGTACTCCCTGTTCACTCATGACTGCACGGCCAGGCACGACTCCAACACAGTTAAGTTTGCCGATGACACAACAGGGGTAGGCCTGATCACCGACAACGATGAGACAGCCTATAGGGAGGTCAGGCACCTGTCCATGTGGTGCCAGGACAACAATCTATCCCTCAATGTGATCAAGACAAAGGAGATGATTGTGGACTACAGGAAAAAGAGGAACGAGCACGCACCCATTATTATCAACGTGGCTGTATTGGAGCAGGTTGAGAGCTTCAAGTTCCTTGGTGTCCACATCACCAACAAACTGGAATGGTCCAAACACACCAAGACAGTCGTGAAGAGGGCACAACAAAACCTATTCCCCCTCAAGAGACTGAGTCCTCAGGGTCCTCAGATCCTCAAAAAGTTCTACAGCTGCACCATCGAGAGCATCTGGTTGCATCACTGCCTGGTATGGCAACTGCTCGGCCTCCGAACGCATGGCACTACAGAGGGTAGTGCGTACGGCCCAGTACATAACTGGGGCCAAGCTTCCTGCCATCCAGGACCTCTACACCAGGCAGTATCAGAGGAAGGCTCTAAAAAATGTCAGACTCCAGCCACCCTAGTCATAGAATGTTCTCTCTGCTAACCACAAGCAGTACCAGAGCGCCAAGTATGTTTCCAAGAGGCTTCTAAACAGCTTCTACCCCCAAACCATAAGACTCCTGAACATCTAATAAAATGGTTACCCAGACTATTTGCATTGGTCCACCCCCCCCCCTCTTTTACACCGCTGCTACTCTCTGTTGTTATCATCTATGCATAGTCACTTTGATAACTCTACCTACATGTACATATTACCTCAACTAACAGCTGCCCCCACACATTGTCTCTGTACCTGTATAGTCTCATTATTGTTATTTTACTGCTGCTCTTTAATTACTTGTTACTTTTATTTCTTACTCATTCTTTTTTTAAACTGCATTGTTGGTTAGGGGCTCGTAAGTAAGCATTTCACTATAAGGTCACTGTTGTTTTTGGCGCATGTGACTAATAAAATTAGATTTCTTGGGTATGACGCTACAAGCTTGGCACATGTGTATTTGGGTAGTTTCACCCATTATTTTCTGCAGATCCTCTCAAGCTTTGTCAGGTTGGAAGGGGAGCGTCACTCCACAGCTATTTTCAGGTCTCTCCAGAGATGTTCGATCGGGTTCAAGTCCAGGCTCTGGCCCGAAGCCACTCCTACATTGTCTTGGCTGTGCTTAGTGTCGTTGTGCTGTTGGAAAGTGAACCGTCGCCCCAGTCTGAGGTCCTGAGCAGGTTTTCAACAAGGAACTCTCTGTACTTTGCTCCGTTCATCTTCCCCTCAAGCTTGACTTGTCTCCCAGTCCCTGCCGCTGAAAAACACACCCACAGCATGATGCTGCCACCACCATGCTTCACCGTAGAGATGGTGCCAGGTTTCCTCGAGACGTGACGCTTGGCATTCAGGCTAAAGAGTTCAATCTTTTTTCATCAGACCAGAGAATATTGTTTCTCATGGTTTGAGAGTCCTTTATGTGCCTTTTCGCAAACTTCAAGAGGGCCGTCATGTGCCTTTTACTGAGGAGTGGCTTCCATCTGGCCACTCTACCATAAAGGCCTGATTGGTGGAGTGCTGTAGATATGGTGTTCCTTCTGGAAAGTTCTCCCATTGCCACAGAGGAACTCTGTCAGAGTAACCATCGGGTTCTTGGTCACCTCGCTGACCAAAGCCCTTCTCCCCAGATTGCAGCCAGTTCTAGGCAGAGTCTTGGTGGTTCCAAACTTCTTCTTTAAGAATGATGGAGGCCACCGTCATTTTTTGGCACTCTTCCCCAGATCTGTGCCTCGACACAATCCTGTCTCGGAGTTCTACAGACAATTCCTTCAACCTCAAGACTTGTTTTTTGCTCTGACATGCATTGTCAACTGTGGTACCTTTACATAGACAGTTGTGTGTCTTTCCGAATCATTTCCAATCAATTCAAGTTGAAGAAACATCAAAGATAATCAATGGAAACAGCATGTACCTGAGCTCAACTTGTCACATAGCAAATGGCCTGAAAACCTATGTAAATAAGATATTTCTGTTTTGCATGTTTAATACATTTGCAAAAATTGTCATTATGGGATATTGACTGTAGATTGAAGAGGAAAAGCATTTAAAATAAGTCTGTAAAGTAAAGGAAATTGGTTAAAGTAAAGGGGTCTGAATGTTGTTATCTGAATGCACTGTATTTTTATCAATACATTACAATTATACAATAGGCCTCCTAAGACAAACAGAACTGATGGCACAGTAACTTTATTCAGAAACAAAGAGTAAACAAACAAAGAGAAACATAAGCATGTATAAATAAAACCATCTGGAGTTTCCAGTTTAAATTATTACCGGTAAACACACCTGACAATTGATAGGCTACACAAACATCAAACTGACGGGAGTAGACAACACAAACATCACATTATAAATGCTTGCATTTACAGTCTCAGAGTTCACATACTGGATCACTGATAGTGTGACATTAATACACTAAGAGGCTTCCTCATTAAGTTGGCTGTCCTTTTCGTACACAGAAAACTTAAGAGCGTTTGTAAATATACATATGGTACATTTTGTCTTGAAAATACTGTACCACTATTATAAGCGCTTGCACTTTGGAAGTTTTGTTCAGAGACAACCACACTGCTTTTTCAGATAGGGATTTGCAATGCCTTGACAATTGAATAGGGGAGAAATGGTATGCACGTCCTGTCCTAATCGCACAAGCTGAACTATTACAGAAATACAAAAGTGCATTTATCGACACATCTTCTGTACACAATATTAATGGTAATTGCTTAGTGTATGATATGTTCATACTATGTTTAATACTGCGGTTGGCATTTGGAGAACTGGACAGGTTGAATCATATTCCCTCTTGTACAGATAGTCATTTTAGTCAGTTAGCAGGCGCTGTTATCCAGAGACTTACAGGAAACATTTGGGTTAAGTGCTTTGCTCAAGGGCACATCAAAATATTTTTTCACCTAGGCAGCTCAGATATTCGAACCAGCGACCATTCGGTTACCGGCCCACTGCTCTTAACCACTAGACCTCCTGTCGCTGCTATGCAAGGGATTTTGTTGATGTAACATATTCACTTTATTTTTGGACAATTGCAACATGCAACATAAACAGAAAGCTCTGCTTAAGCAAAGACCCATATTAGCTTTGCATGACATAAAATGATCAATTAGGCGGCAACCTACAGGCAGAGTGGGACCATTTCAAACCATTTCCAGAAGCCTATGGTATAGCGGCCTTACGGAAGACATTTTCGTTGCCCATTTAAGAGAAAAACACTCAAAATCATGTTGACAAAAACAACCTCTGCCATGTTTAAATCATCACTTAATACTCCACCGGGACTTATCGTAATCATAAGGAAACATTGGACTTTTTTTAAAAAAGGTTAAAAAAAAACACGAAATCTCTCATCACATTTTCACATGTAAATCAGGTTCTGTAAAACATTTAGTGGGTGGATGATAAGGCAAGTTTACCCCAAACACAGCATCATTGATAAGCACTGTACAGTGTGCCTGTCCTTCTACACCAGGGTGTCAAACTCATTCCATGGAGGGCAAATTGTCTGCTGGTTTCTGTTTTTTCCTTTCAATTAAGACCTAGAGGGAGTTCCTTACTAAATCAGTGACCTTAATTCATCAATCAAGTACAAGGGAGGAGCGAAAACCAGCAAACACTCAGCCCGCCGTGGAATGAGTTTGACACGTGTTCTACACGATCATGATCCATACCACCATCATGTCCACTAGACCATGATCTGTTGTATTACAAACACCGTGTAATGCATACAGATTCCTTCTGGTCTGGGGACTTCTGACATTGCACATCTTCCACAGAAAGATTCCCATAGTGATGTCAGAGACAACTTCCTCTGTTCAGTTTCCTGTAATTATTTTGGTGGAGGCCTCACATGACGGACCACTTTCTTCTCGTACACGGTCCTCATGGACTTTTCCACCTGTTTGAGGAACACCTGGGGAATCCGACCACACAGGGTGTTGACTGTGTCCAGAAACTTGGTCTGGAGGGGATAGAACAGCGACTGGAACAAGTTGTCCTCAAAGGGGTACTACGAAACAGAACCATTGCATGCCTCAGAGTTAGACACCAGTAGTGGTAGCTTATCAAACCACACAGAAATCAACAGTACCATTGCTTAATGTAGAGGGGGATGCATATGAATCATATCATCTGGCTAATAAAAGGCATATCTATGGACAGCAGAGGGGGCTGATGTTGCTGTGTGACAAGGATTTCTTTATGTAAACATGTCCACACCGTTTGCTGTCCAAGGAGAAAAGGACAAAGGAAACAATAATCCACTAAAATGAATAGATTCTTACCTCGTGTATTGCATCATAAACAACTTTAAAGGCTGGTTGCTTGTCGTCGTGATACACTCCTCGGTTCCCATGGAGAATGGACACGCCTTCCTCCTCAGCTCCTTTACAGTTGCTCCCATACATGCAGTGATCAGGCCTGTAGTTCCACTGGCATGGGAAGGTGTACAGACACTCTGCAAACACACCGTTATACGTCTGTTACATCAGATTTCTGCACAATGTCCCCAAGGTTGCCAGTGTATACCCTCTCTGATACCAGTATTGTTACTGCCAAAGAGCATTTGGAAAAAAATAAACCTAATGACTTCAACGTGCAATGCTAATCGCTCAGGACCCTTCTAAGTTTTGCTTTACTGATTTAACAATTATCAAATTACTTGCTTTACAACTACACGGATTGTAGTCCTTTTAAACTGCATCAAATCCTGGCTTGTGAACAGAGTATCCCCTTAAACCAGAAACATGGGTACACGTAAAAGAGAAAGATCAGTCATGTTTCCATGGCGAGGCAGATATTACACAGTGACTGGCTGCTCCCACCACATTGCACTGTTTTTCCATTTGGGGATGCTGCTATGGGAATGGTTATTTCCTGGACAGGTTCTAATCATGTTGTCAGACAAACAATGCTCCTGCCAAGTCTACTTAAGGCTTGGAACACTTAATACCCATCTCGCAGACTGCACCGGTGTCAATCTGCTGCTGCAGCCACGGGCTGGTTTAGTTCCACAGCGTTGACTTTATTCAGGATAGTTATTTCTTGTGGATGTATTAGAGAAAACCAAAACCTACACCTGCTTGAAGGAATTATATTGAATTCCGTACGAGCTGACATTCGCGCCAACACCCTTTGGAATTAAATTTTGGGGAAACATTCTAATTTGATACAGGCCTAAGTACAGCTATTGCTCTTGCTGTCATCATGAATGGTGGTGACATTAAATTCAACTTTATTTTCCTATTTGTAGTCAACAAATGTATTCCAAATCAATGACAGCACTCTGCTACATTGAGGAAGAGCGAGGGAGGCAGAGTGTACCAGGGCCCAGTTTTCCTTCATCGTTAAAACCTTCGAAGGAGGTTTCCCAAAACCACCATTATTGACGTTGCACTAGAACGCACTCGTAATTCAACGCCTGCCTCAGACTCATTAGATGCTTTTTTATCACCCGCATCACTTTCTACACAAACGATTTAAGCTAAACATACATTCACATGGTTTATCGTTTCCCTGTGACCACTGATAACTTCAGAACAAAATTGACTACAAATACAAAGTTACCGATATATTTGCAATTGATACAAACAAGCAACATATATTTTAATGCATATGATAAATGCATTAAAATATAAATATATTAGGGAAAGAGGCATACCTAGTCAGGTGCACAACTGAAAGCATTCAACCGAAATGTGTCTTTCGCATTTAACCCTGAATCAGAGAGGTGTGGGGGCTACCTAAATCGACGTCATTGGTGCCCGGGGAACAGTTGTTCTTGGGGATTAACTGCATTGCTCAAGTGTAGAACGGCAGATTTTTAGGCACTACTGTACATACAGTTGAAGTCGGAAGTTTATATACACTTAGGTTAAAACTTAAACCACTCCACAAATATCTTGTTAACAAACTATAGTTTTGGCAAGTCGGTTAGGACATCCATTTTGTGCATGACACAAGTCATTATAGAGATTATATCACTTATTTTTCACTGTATCACAATTCAGAAGTTTACATACACTAAGTTGACTGTGCCTTTAAACAGCTTGGAAAATTACAGACAATGATGTCATGGCTTTAGAAGCTTCTGATAGGATAAGTGACATCATTTGTGTCAATTGGAGGTGTACCTGTGGATGAATTTCAAGGCCTACCTTCAAACTCAGTGCCTCTTTGCTTGACATCATGGGAAAATCAAAAGAAAATCAGCCAGGACCTCAAAAAATAATAATGGTAGACCTCCACAAGTCTGGTTCATCCTTGGGAGCAATTTTCTGACACCTGAAGGTACCACGTTCATCTGTACAAACAATAGTATGCAAGTATAAACACCATGGGACCACGCAGCGGTCATACCGCTCAGGAAGGAGACGCGTTCTGTCTCCTAGAGATTAGCGTACTTTGGTGCAAAAAGTGAAAATCAATCCCAGAACAGCAAAGGACCTTGTGAAGATGCTGGAGGAAACAGGTACAAAAGTATCTATATCCACAGTAAAACGAGTCCTATATCGACATAACCTGAAAGGCCGCTCAGCAAGGAAGAAGCCACTGCTTCAAAATCACCATTAAAAAAGCCAGACTACGGTTTACAACTGCACATGAGGACAAAGATTGCACTTTTTGGAGAAAATGTCCTCTGGTCTGATGAAACAAAAATAGAACTGTTTGGCCATAATGACCATCGTTATGCTTGGAGGAAAAACGGGGAGACTTGCAAGCCGAAGAACACCATCCCAACCATGAAGCACGGGGGTGGCAGCATCATGTTGTGGGGTGCTTTGCTGCATGAGGGACTGGTACACTTCACAAAATAGACAGCATCATGAGGAGGGAAAATTATGTGGATATATTGAAGCAACATCTCAAGACATCAGTCAGGAAGTTAAAGCTTGGTCGCAAATGGGTCTCCCAAGCATACTTCCAAAGTTATGGCAAAAGGCTTAAGGACAACTAAGTCAAAGTATTGGAGTAGCCATCACAAGGCCCTGACTGCAATCCTATAGAAAATGTGTGGGTAGAACTGAAAAAAGCGTGTGTTAGCAAGGAGGCCTACAAACCTGACTCAGTTACACCAGCTGTAAGGAGGAATGGGCCAAAATTCACCCAACTTATTGTTGGAAGCTTGTGGAGCTCTCCCAGAAATGTTTGACCCAAGTTAAACCATTTCAAGGCAATGCTACCTAATTGAGTGTATGTAAACTTCTGACCCACTGGGAATGTGATGAAAGAAATTAAAGCTGAAATAAATCATTCTCTCTTTTACTAGGATTAAATGTCAGGAATTGTGAAACTGAGTTGAAATGTATTTGGCTAAGGTGTATGTAAACTTCCGACATTAACTGTACATTTCATGTTCAATAAATTGAGTTATATTTTCCTACTTGTAGGCTACTGACTGTAATTTGTCTCATATTTTATGTGTGTAAAATGATGTGGCATATCAGTGATTTAATGCATTTTTATTGGTTAAGCATTAGAATAAGCAACCTCAATATTTGCAGCCATATGTGGTAAAATGTCTCTCTATGAGCTGATCCATCGTCAGTATTGTGAAATAATTGGAACGTTAAGGTAAGATTTGAATTGAGAAAGCTGACCCGAGAGCAGCGCTGCCTTTCTTTCGATCCTATCAGTATCGACAAATGCTCCAACGATGCACTTAGCGACTGTTCTCTCTGCATGGTGTTCTGGGAAAGGCGTGTTACATCTTCGGCCGCTGTAGGAAAGATGCATTGTTAAAAACACTCGTAAGCCTAAGTTCCATCGCTATTGGGGAACCGGGCCAAGATTTGTAGTGGAAGAGAGAGGGAGGAAGAGTGTGCCTGAGTTGTAGTGGAAGAGAGAGGGAGGACGAGTGTACCTGAGTTGTAGTGGAAGATGATATTTAAGAGATCTTGGTCACCCCAGGTGATGTGATTCTTGTACTTCTGGTAGAGTGGGTGGAGGAGGTCCTCCCATGACAGGCCACTTGTTATCATGCTGTTCTGGAATAGGAACAAGGACTGGTTTACTCCACAGCCTAGGGAGTAGCTACACATCAAACACTACAGAAATGCCCAATTAAAAAAAAAATCCAAGAATTGCCCATGTTACAATTTCTACTGCTCTTTCTTGGTTGCAGAGAGATGCCAACTTGAGCTTGAATGTGCTGAAGCATTGCTTTAATGCGAGTGTGGCGATTGCAGAGCCTCAGTCTACTCTACTCTGAGCACTCAGATTGTTGACGCTGGCTGTCAATAAGTGACACATCTGTTGCTGGTTGGGTTCAGATAGATACGATTCATTGATAAAAACCAATCTCCTTGCAGCTTTCAGGTAGAAAACAGGGAAGGCATGACCAAAATACCAAACGGAGATGACCAAAAGGCTAATTGATTTATGATGTTCCTTACTTTGAACAGAGTGCTTCGTATCCTTGTGAGGTTCATCAGCATGACTCCTGAGTTGACCCCAGTGACCCCGTAGAAGGGATGGCGTGCAAAGCGGCTATACCAGCCTATCTTAGGGATCTCATGCTCTGGGGCCATAGCAGCCAGCTGGGTGGTGTTGAAGGCCTTGAGGAAACTCCACATATCATCCATGGGCCTGAGGAACAGCACATCTGTATCCACGTAGAGTAAAGAGTCTACATCCTTCAGGATCACCTGTTAGGATAATAATCCGGTTACTATCAGAATAATTAATTTCCTCTTATTCCAGTGATGGTACATAATGCACACACACTACCGTTCAAAAGTTTGGGGTCACTTAGAAATGTCCTTGTTTTCCATACATTAAATTAGTTGCAAAATGAATAGGAAATATAGTCAAGACATTGACAATGTTATAAATAATGATTTTTAATTTAAATAATAATTGTGTCCTTCAAACTTTGCTTTTGTTAAAGAATCTGAAAAGATTTCACCCCATGCTTCCTGAAGCAACTCCCACATGTTAGATTGGTACGTAAGAAGTGCCCATCTAGCCATACGGTCAAGCTGCTCCCACAACGGCTCAATAGGGATGAGATTCGGTGGCTGTGCTGGCCACCCCATTATAGACAGAATACCAGCAGACTGCTTCTACCATAAAGTTATTGTATAGATTGGAGCTGTGCTTTGGGTCATTGTCCCGTTCGGAGGAGGAAATTGGCCGCTAATTAAGCGCCGTCCACAGGGTATGACTGCCATTGCAAAATGGAGTTATAGCCTTCCTTTTTCAAGATCCCTTTAACCCTGTACAAGTATCTTGTACAAGTATCTTTTCTGCATCTTACAAATGTTCTTCTTTGTGATCTGAACACATCAAACTTAGATGTTTCTGTCTATAACACCTTTCCCCCCCATTCTTCCTCTGTCCAGTGTCTGTGTTATTTTGCCCATCTTAATCTTTTCTTTTTATTGGCCAGTCTGAGATATGGCTTTTTCTTTGCAACTCTGCCTAGAAGGCCAACATTCCGGAGTCGCCTCCTCACTGTTGACATTGAGACTGGTGTTTTGTGGGTACTATTTAATGAAGCTGCCAGTTGAAGACTTGGGAGGTGTCTGTTTCTAAAACTAGACACTTTAATTTACTTGTCCGCTTGCTCAGTTGTGCCCCGGGGCCTCCCACTCCACTTTCTATTCTGGTTAGAGCCAGTTTGCGCTGTTCTGTGAAGGGAGTAGTACACAGCGTTGTACGAGATCTTCAGTTTCTTGGAAATTTCTTGCGTGGAATATCCTTTATTTCTCAGAACAGAAATATACTGATGAGTTTCAGAAGAAAGTTATTTGTTTCCGGCCATTTTGAGCCTGTAATCAAACCCACAAATGCTGATGCTCTAGATACTCAACTAGTCTAAAGGACAGTTTTATTTCTTCTTTAAAACAGCACAACAGTTTTCAGTTATGCTAACATAACTGCAAAAGGGTTTTCAATTAGCCTTTTAAAATTATAAACTTGGATTAGCTAACACAACAACATAACATGGGGGGCAACAGGGTAGCCTAGTGGTTAGTGCGTTGGACTAGTAACGGTTGCAAGTTCAAATCCCGAGCTGACAAGGTACAAATCTGTCATTCTGCCCCTGAACAGGCAGTTAACCCACTGTTCCTAGGCCGTCATTGAAAATAAGAATTTGTTCTTAACTGACTTGCCTAGTAAAATAAAGGTAAAATAAATAGAAAAATAAACACAGCGTGCCATTAGAATACAGGTAATGGTTGCTAATGCCTCTGTACGCACATGTAGATACTCCATTTTTTTATTTAAAAAATGCAGTTTCCATCTACAATAGTCATTTACAACATTAACAATGCCTATGACTATACTGTAATACTTATAAATTTGATGTTATTTTAAATGGACATTTAAAAAAACATTTCTTTAAAAATAAAAAAACAAGGAAATTTCTAAGCAACCCCAAACTTTTGAGCAGTAGTGTATATGGGATTTTTTTATTTTACTAGGTAAGTCAGCTAAGAACAAATTCTTATTTACAATGACGACTACACCGGCCGACGCAGGGCCAATTGTGCGCAGCCCTGTGGGACTCACAATCATGGCAGGTTGTGATACAGCCTTCGACTCCAGGGTGTCTGTAGTGATGCCTCTAGCACTGAGATGCAGTGCCTTAGACCACTGCACCACAATGGCTTGACGGAAGATTACAATCACAAAGCAATCTGTTCCTGATGAGAATCAAATAGCACTCAGCCCCTGCAAAGTATAGGGTTTGTGTTGCATCATCTGCCAATCAATAAAGTTGCAGACATGGATTGCTTACCACTTTTTACAACGGTGCAATGTGTACAAAAACCAAGCAATGTGTGCACACGGTTTGATGATTTAAAGATTGTCCATTAAAAAGTCAATGAATGGCAATGCTTTAATTAAGTTATTTAATTAAATCTCTGGGGATTGCATGTTTGTTAAGTAACGGTCAATGGGTATGAATAAAGCCATATATTATCATACTGAGGTAACTGATTATATACCAACAAGTAAAACCCATCATAAAGTTTTCATACTATTATTACCTGGGTATATCATTCTTCTGCCTGCGTAAATCAAGCGAAACGTATCTAATAGAAAATGCATTGGGGTCAGGATGCAGCCCAGAGTGGCATGCTACTAAGAAAACTGATGACATGGGCAATTACCTTAACACATTTTCTAATGAATATAGCTTTATCAGTTTAAAGAATCAGTTCATATGTTTGATAGATATGATTCAAATCAAAGTTTATTGGTCGCGCACACAGATTTGCAGATGTCGCAGGTGTAGCGAAATGCCTATGTTTCTAGCTCCAACAGTGTAGTAATTATGATTAGGTAAACAGAGAGAGAAGAGAGACGATGTGCTGCAGCCTTACAGGGAGAAACAGCCTCTGGGCAGCGCAGGGCTTGAACAGCTTTTTCCATTCCTCTGCATTCCCCACAGAGAACGTGATTGGGTAGATACTGTACTGGAACTTGTTGGAGATAGCATGGGGCCACTGGCTCAGCTGAAAGAGAAACTACACAAAGTTACTAAACATCATAATTTGCTGTGAGAGGTAACACAGCCATTTTTAGATGTAATCCCCGGAAGTCTCATTTAATTTCCAAAGAAGCAAAAGCACAACTTGAGCGCATTTTCAAAAGGTTGAGTCAAGAGGTGTAGAGGAGAGGGATCACTGAGAGAGCAGATGGAAATATTCATTATTCTGACACATGATACACTCCTGAGAGTTCAAATCTACATAAACACCTAAGGAAGTTCCTGTAAACCAATAAAGTAATGTCTTTACAGTAAGGGCAGCGTTGTCGTACATTGACCATGACACTGCCAGTTATTGCTATAACTACTCCCAACTCCCAGTTAAACTAACCTAAACAAAAGGAGGTAGAAAATATTAATCCCATTCTGTCGAGTTACCCCCTCAAAGTCAACACTGCTGTCACACATAAAAGCCTACGATTTTCCGCTCTGTTAGACGCTCAAGCCCTCCATAATCATCAACATTATTAAACAATTTGGCCATGAGACAAAAGATCAGTGTGAGGAGCAGGCAGGATTTCTGCTGATGAGGTGCACAGATCAGAGGTCAATTTTTTTTTTTTTAGCTTGCTTCTAATTCCTGTTTCATCAGCACAAGCCGGATGTGAAACATTCCATCTCCTGCTCACATGCTACTAACCTTTGGGTTTAACCAACTCAACTTCCTGGCTAGCATGAAGCCAATTACAAA
Organism: Oncorhynchus masou masou; assembly: GCF_036934945.1. Taxonomy (NCBI): domain Eukaryota; kingdom Metazoa; phylum Chordata; class Actinopteri; order Salmoniformes; family Salmonidae; genus Oncorhynchus; species Oncorhynchus masou. The sequence continues at coordinate 73,445,916 of NC_088216.1, read as the reverse complement.
GGGGAGGTTCTCAGATGGTAAACATAACATAACTCATAAGCACAGAAAGGGTATGTAGCCGCATGCATGCACGGTGTTTTCGTTTATGTAGGCCAGGGTTCTCCAATCCTGTTTATGGAGAGCTACCCTCCTGTAGGTTCACTCCAACCCCAGTTTTACCTAACCTGATTCAGCTTATCAAGCAGCTAATTATTAGAATCAGGTGTGCTAGATTAGGGTTGGAGCTAAAACCTGCAGCACGGTAGCTCTCCAGGGACAGGGCTGGAGAGCCCTGAATATAGGCTATATACCTTCAGGTTTACAGCTACACAGTAGCATAAGACAATGACTTTCGTAAAGCTTGAGTCGTGAATAAACTAACAGTGACTGAAAACTTGCATGGTTAAAGCGGTGAGGCAAAAGTCTGGGGGATATATGATCTGACCTTGAGATAAAAGGCCTGCAAGGCATTAGAGGGCAAGTGAGAGGGAGATCAAAAAAGGTTAGATCTGTTTTTGTTTTTTTAAACATGCCAATACTCCCATCTGGCAGTGAATGTCATATTACTGAGCATGGAAGAACATTAAACAAGATACTGTCCGTATGAAAAGCATGAGAGTCTTTGAAAATATTCAAATAGTCCTATATTTCATTGAGAATTACAGTGGTCCTTTTCTAGAAACGTACCGTACCTAAAGCCTAGATCATGTACTTTGTTAAGGGGATACTTACCCCCTTTTCAAACTGTGAGGTCAAGGGGTCCTCTGCAAAGATGTGGAATTTGATACTCTTGATGCTGAAGAGGAGGGCTGACTTGACCATGGTGAGCGTCTCATCCAGTCGGTTCCCACAGGCCACCACGGCCAGGTGCATGACCTCCTCAGCATGGGTGCGCTTCGATGCGGGCCGACCCACTCCCATGTCACTCCTCTGTCTGCTACAGGGATACACACAGGGGCAACAAGTATGAGACTCTCCGCTTACAGAAGGCTCCTCAGGCTTGCTCATCAACTGTCAACAGAATGGCAGAGCTGTGCCGCTGCATAGCAACGCTGATACTTCTTCATGGACATGTCAATGGTCATGAGAACAGATTTGAACATGACAGGATGTGGCTTAGACACATATTCCAGACAGTACATAATCACACTGTTTCTACTGACAGACAGCTAACCAACATGTTCATATTCAAGGCCTCCTACAAGACATCCCTGTCATATGCTCAGGGTGAGCAGCACTCCCTCACCATACCCTTCTCCCTCTCCTGTAGTGTAGGTCTGTATATACCCACTGGGCTTTGTTCTCTCATGTTCAAGGCGAAGTTGTTTCTATAGCAGACATAAAAATGCTCTCTGCATAGCAACAGAGACTGCCATTGAATTCAAATGGATTCAGCAGAGCAGAATAAATCACACTCTGAAAAATAAAAATGTGTATAGCTCAACGTAGAACTAGACCTAAATCCTCGAGTTGCATTTTATGTACACACCATATGGGATGGTTTTTATGGTGCGTGTAAATGTAAACATTAGCAAACGCAAAGGAAGAATGGTCCCAAAATCCTTCTTCAGAACAAAGTAGCCCTCATTTGTGTGAGGACTTTGGAAAGGAAACATACTATTTTGCCAGAGGAAAGTGCAACATCTACCTAAGAGAGAGCTTCATGTAGACAAAGAATGTGTATTTTAGTCTAACAAACTGAAGGGGGAAACTGAAATTTGACAGGTGGGTTGCAGGACAGTCTCCAAGCGTGACACTTGGTTTTCTGCATGGCTGAGGGACAATCATGCAACACCGATTACGATGGATGGCAGAGCTCAGAGAAACCTGTCCTCTAGGCTTTGATGGCAGAGGCTCTTTCAAGAACAATTTGTGTTTTTGAACATGTACTGTGTACATTATTACTAGGGGGAAAATTATACACACAAAAATACTGAGGGATAGACATATTGTCTTTTAACCTGCAACCTAACCATAAATGCTCAGAAAATGTGTTGTTCTATGATACATACTGCATTGCGTTATAGATGGCCTGGACCAGTGAAATTAATGTTGTGAACACAGTTAGTTAGACCAAACAAAGCCCCATTATTTATTGTAAGAAGAACATGCTGCTCATGTGAGGTAATCTTACATAGTGTTAGAACTATTTTCCACCCATCTGGAAGCATTTCAAGCTCTAAAGGGATACAAGGACTGCACTAATTATTGATAACAGAGAGTACTGTGCCTACGTGGCCTTGGGCTCGCAACAATCTCTTTCAAATCATGAGGAAAGACAAAACAGCTTAGAAGAGCACAGTGACAATATAGCTTACCTTAATCAACAAATCTATCAAACATTACTTCAACTATTTAGAAATTCCATCAGATACGAGCCACTACTGCAATGCGCTGAAGGCTTGGATAAAAGATGTGTGAAGGGAATGCTATCAGAAGTTTTAGAAAAATCTGAAAAAATGTGTGCTCCCTATGCATAATGGATTTCAAACAGAGGAGGCTGGTGGGAGAAACTATTGGAGGATGGGCTTATGTCTGTAATGGAACGGTATCAAACATGTGGAAACAATGTTTGACTCCGTTCCATTCCAGCCATTACAATAAGCCTGTCCTCCTATAGCTCATCCCACCAGCCTCCTCTGATTTCAATAAAGTAACAGTATCTTTGAGTGAATCATCACCCCTAGCTACATGCATTCTGTTTAACGGATTTCCCAGTTACTCAACGCCAACCTCTGTCAGGAGGTACTTAAGTGAGTGAGCTACCAGAAAGAGAGCTTTTTCCACCTGATGAGGCCCACGTAAGAAGTCTCTCAAACCTTGTCAGGATGCTCGGGTAAGCAGGGAGATTTCAAAGCCCTGCAGAAAGAGAGAGAGCAGTCTCCAGTCATCCAAGATGACATTTTTATAGCTTTACATAATGTCAGTGCAACGGAATACCTTGTTGGCCTCGGGGGACACTGTTTTACAGTATTCCAGATGATGGGGCAAGGAATTTGTTTAAAAGGGCTTATTAAATCAGATGTAACCATTGGGAGGAAAGTTTTTTTTATGGGGACAGTATCATGCATGACCTTTCCTTACACACTGTAAAATACATGCTAAATTGAGCCTGGATGTGAAACATCCATCAGCAGTGGAATATATTGACAAAAATAAGTGCTATTACAATGTAATTGTCTACAACAAGATATTATGACTGTAGAATTTAGTGTGAGCTGGGACAGCTGATGGTATCTGTTGGGAAGCAGCTCTTCTCCCTACTTTTATCCACAGGAAGCAGAGTGATACATCAAGAGGAAATGGTTTGATAAGGAAAGATGGGCATGTTTGTCTATTTAAAGGTGTGTAAGAGGAAGTCTGTTGCATTTGAAGTGATGAAGATGGGAAAATGACACGAACAAAATGGGAAAGAGTAACCAAGACAACATAATAGCTTATATTTTATGGTAATTCTATGCCTCCCTTTCAGCCCTCCCCCTCACCAGAACCAATGGTAAAGTGCCTGAAGCTATGGGAGACGTGCAGTGTTTTTTAAATTTTTTATCAGAGCACTTACTGCTTTGTTTGCTAAACCTGCTTTGGTTATTTTCCTCCATCCCCATTGGCCTCCACCCCATTTCTCTTATCAGTAGAGAGCACATGCGTGTGGGTGTGGTCTCTGCCAGGACACTATGGTCCAGACTGAATGCTTTATAAATGCTTCCAACCAGATCACTGATCAAACAGGACATTGTAGGTGAAAGCAAAATTTACAACAGAAAGCATTGCCTTTAGAACATTGCCTTTAGAATATCAAATCTGGGCTATTATCATATCAGTGACAGCCATGACAGAGGGAATGGAAGGATGTTATGTTTTGGGAAAGAATTTGAGCGGGGCCCAAAATAGTATAATAGGAGACATAACAAAAAACAAATCCACACCTGGACAGAAATAGTGAATGATGACAAACCATTTTCTAGCTATTGTCTGCAAGGCAGAGGAAAGAGGGGATGGTGGCCATCAGTTGAGGTCATCTATATTGGTCTACTTGGGCTTGTCTACTCTGATGGGACATGGCATCACACATCCTATTATACACATTGAGTAGTTCAGCCTCTTGACTTGAAGGTGGAGATTTTTAAATGATATGTAAAATGTATGCTCCTCAATCCCCAATAGTGTAATGACTGGGTCTCCTTGGTCCAATGTATATTCCATCATCTTAGACTCTCTCAAGGTGACCTTTAAACCTGTTAACCACAGGACTTTAAAAAATGCATAAATCCCAGAAACCGCGGGGTACAAAGGTCAGATTCGAGGTCAAACTATCAAATTGATTCCGTTGTTTACAAAGCTACACAATTAGAATATTTTTACAACCCCAAGACACTTCTTTGAGCTGATGTTGGAATTAAATATGCACACAACTTACTGAATAGGTGATACCTTTGCAATAAATGTCATACATCCATCGGTCATTTAGAACAATACATGTGATAATAAAAATAGGATTTGAATGACAAAAGCAAGTTTGGTCCTCTCATGACTGACCAAGCCATTGTTTGGTGCCAACGTCCTTGGAACATAATTGAGCCTATGTATATTTGTTGATGGGGGGGCGGCACGTCTTCCTGAATGAATAAAGAGAGAAAGACGGGATACGTGTGGACTCATTCCATTACTTCCACAGGGAATAAAACCTATATATCTCTGTAAGCAGATAGTCATGCAATCCGTTAAAAGGTGAAAAAAAAATCCCCATCTAACCTTTGAGACATCTTGCGTCTTTAAATGTGTTCCAAACGTTGATGAAAAAAATAGGCGTGGAGAAAAAAAAACATGAATCACATCAACATTAGCAGGCGAGTAATGGTGCGATAATTCCTTACCTCTTTGCGATCGCATTGCCTCCTCTACTGGATACTTTCGTTACTTTTCGGTACGTGAGTGGTTGTTTGTGTGGAATATGAAGTTCATCGAGAGTTTTTTTTGTTAACTTTGATGCAACATTGTTTCGAAGCCCCGAGAACTTCGGAAAATAGTTATCCTCAACTTCTTTCAAAGGCGGATCGTCTGCAGCATTTCCCACAAAAAAGTACAAAAGTAAAAAAACTCCAAAACAGACAGCGATCACAACAATTTTACAATGAATTCTCATCGTGAAAAACTGTTCTGATGATTTGGAGGAGCACAATATTCCTCTTTCATGTCTGTGAATACGCAATAACAGCTAGAGTTGACATTCTGTTACTACTCCGTTTTGCATTGCGCCGGAGATGACCCAGAGCGAAGAGGAGGAGCTTTCCACGTCCATGACCATCACTCAGTGGGAGTTTCTATATTCTCGTACCGTAATCTTTAGAAGAGAAGTGCGAGTGTTTTGTTTGACATCACAACGTGAACTCATTCATCATAATGCATCAGTAGCTATGTTTACATTAAAGCTGCAAAATGCAGAAATCGCTCCGCCAATTCCTGGTTGCTAAAAGTGTAATAGTTCGTCTAATCTAAGTTTATTTGACAAAACAAGCAATGTTTAGTGTAGAGAATCATTGTACCATCTAAACCGTGGTGAAGTATGTTTGAAATACCAAACATATTGTATTTTCAGCTATTTGAAGCTGGTGTACAAAACCGAAAGTAAAAGATACACAAACGAAACTTAAGAACGGGAAGCATAGAAATAGAGCACATAAAACAGATCTACAACTTCTTAGACTTGCTGTCAATGAGAATGACAGATCTATGTGAATTTGGTCAGGTTGCCCAAAAAGTGACATATTGCAACTTTTACTTGTCCAGTGATTTTTTTTGTCAACATTTAAAAAAAAGTTTGCATAGAAAATAGATTGCCTGCTAGGGTGCTGGACGTAATCATGTCACACCTAAAGAAACATTTTAAATCTAAAAAACCTAGTGTAGAATAAAAATGTAGTGGTTGAAGTGTTACCTAATATACACAAGTTTTGTAGTGTTCAGTAGGAAAACAGTAGTGTTTCCAGTTGTAATCAGGTAGAGATTTTTACCACTTGATGTTGGCAGTAAATATGGTACTTGGTACTCCAGTGTATATTTGGCCTTGTGTTTTAGGTAATTGTCCTGCTGAAAGGTGAATTTGTCTCCCAGTGTCTGGTGGAAAGCAGACTAAAACAGGTGTTCCTCTAGGCTTTGGCCTATGCTTAGCACTATTCCATTTATTTCTATCCTAAAAAACTCCCTAGTCCTTGCCGATGACAAGCATACCCATAACATGCTGCAGCCACCACCATGCTTGAAAATATGAAGAGTGGTACTCAATGATGTGTTGGATTTTCTGAACACAATGCTTTGTATTCAGGACATTAAGTTAATTTCTTGCCACATTTTTTGCAGTTTTACTTTTGTGCCTTATTGCAAACAGGATGCATGTTTCGAAATATTTGTATTCTGTGCAGGCTTCCTTCTTTTCGCTGTCGTTTAGGTTAGTATTGTGGAATAACTACAATATTGTTGATCCATCCTCAGTTTTCTCCTATCTCAGGCATTAAACTCTGTAACTGTTTGTAAAAAAAAATATATGTTTTACTCCAAACACAAATGTATACATACAAACAACAACTTACAGATTCACACAAACAATGCCAACATCTCATCTTCCCAGACCCGCAAGCTCACACCTCCATCCCTATTGCCTTTATTATTGTTTGCCACTTGGCCATAAATTGTACCAATTTGTTTAAATTTGGTCGCCCATGCTCTTTCAATATTTAAATAATAAATTAATAGATTTTTCCATTGCGTTCATGATGGTGGATTTATTTCCAAGTTTTTAGTATTTGTTTTTTCAAGATGAGTGAATCGTCCAGCCCACTACACCCAACCATGCCATGTCTCAAAATATACAAACAGACAGATTAAAAGTAAGTTTATATCATAGTACTTCTGACAGACAACTTTCTAGCTCTGCCCAAAATATTTGGACTTCATAGCATTCCCAGAAAGCATAGATTATTGAGTCATACGTTTTACACCTAATGCATGACTGCTGTAAATTCTAATTGTTTTAAAGTCACCATTGGCCTCATGGTGAAATCCCTGAGTCGTTTCCTTCCTTTCTGGCATTTGAGTTAGGAAGGATGCCTGTATCTTTGTAATGACTGGGTGTATTGATACACCATCCAAAGTGTAATTAATAACGTCACCATGCTCAAAGAGATATTCAATGTCTGCTTTTTTATAAACCCATCTACCAATAGGTGCCATTTTTGCAAGGCATTGGAAAACATCCCTGGTCTTTGTGGTTCAGTTTCTGTTTGAAATTCACTGCTGGACTGAAGGACCTTCCAGATAATTATATGTGTGAGGTACAGAGATGACATAGCCATAAAAAAAAGCAATGTTAATCACTATTATAGCACACAGAGTGAGTCCATTCAATTTGTGACTGTAAAGCAAATATTTACTGCTGAACTTATTTAGGCTTGCCATAACAAGGGGGTTGAATACTTATTGGATCAAGATAAATCATTTGATTTTATTAATTTGTAAACATTTCTCTAAACATAATTCCACTGGAATTGTGTGAAGGCTCTCATGTAAAAATATTCCCAGCGTTGAGTAGTTCCCAATCGTTCTGATTATGACGTATTTTAAAATTTCTCACAGCGTGAAAATGTTCCCAGTTTAATAAATGCACGTGCGTCGCTATATGTGGAGGGCTAAACTCGAGCTGATGTTTCTCTCACACCCTCTCGTAGCGCCAATATTTTTGCAATCGCAAAAATCTCTCCTCACGTCAACCCTCAGCATTTTGACGCGCGAGTCGGGTGTTTATATGCTGAAACAGCCACACAATCTCAGCCATCCACATAAAGAAATGTGCGTCAATTATTGAAACGGGAACGTTTTCAAGCTCGGGGAAAATATACATGACGTCACAATCAGAACACAATCAGAACGATTGGGAACTATTTCACGCTGGGAAGATGTTTTACATGACACAGACCAGTGACACAACATCTCAATTTAATCTATTTTAAATTCAGACTAACACAAAATGTGGAAAAAGTCAAGGGGTGTGAATACTTTCTAAAGGTTCTGTAGCATTAAGTGTGGAGTGGAGCTTCATAGTTAAGTGTTGACGTCACATGCCATATTTACCTAAACATCAAGATGTTACCATGGTTACCACATGGCTGGCTATTCGTTTTGAAAGAAGTCTGACTACAAAAGACCCAAGAGTCTCTACAAGCCGGAATGTTGAATAAAATGATATTTACACTTACTTTACCGGTTGTCCGTGCTGTAGGTCCTTTTGGCGATAGGAGGTGGAGATAGGGTACCCACAGGAAAGTGTTTTTCCATTTTTTTGTAGTGTAACTTTTTTCGCACCGGTAGGTTCTGTCTATTATCTCCGTACACATTGCACGTGATGCACAATATTTAAACAATAGCCAAATTTAATCGAACGAAGTCGATCAAAGCGCGTTTCCTCTCAATCAGTTTAATTTTGTTTCATTATTTGTCATCTGACCGTGTGGGACAATGTTCGGTCTGTGATTCGGTTAGGCTCAGCCGTATTGTGCAAGTGTTTGTCTAATGGGAATTGTCAAGACTGAAAATAGACAACCGGAAATACAAACAATATACAGAACAGCATACTTTAGGTCGGGCTGATAATGCTAAATGTTATTGACGAGAGTAAGTATTTCACTCTCGGATTATAACAGACTAGTAACCCGCATACCTTGAAAATTATTCAGCAATTATCATTTATTCGTAAAACACTGTTTCCATCATCATTTGTCACAATAAAGAAATTTAGGCGAAATAAATCCACGCATGTCGACCCGAACAGTTTCAACTAGTAACTATAGCCGGAAAGTAAAACAATGTCTATGTCGTAAAAATTCATGAAAACAAAAATTCGCTTTTTGGTCAACTTGGGGTTAGGGTTAGTTTTAAAATCACATTTTAAGAAGAGAAATGGAAGAAATAGGCGGGGGTTATGATTTTGTTGCTGTGGTAACTAGTGACGACCTGGTTGAACAGATCTACCACCTCTTAGACTTGCTTTCAATGAGAACAGATCTATCTCAAATGTCCATGTGAATTTTGTTGGTCGTTGAGGATGAATAACATTTCAAATGTTCACACGTCACTGTGTTTCATGGAACAGTGCAACTCCAGGGGAATACTGTGACAGTAGCCTCCATGAGTGTGATTGGTCTAAAAATACCTTTGCAAAGTAGTTTGGACCGTATGGCACACTATTAATATGGTTCAAACCCAGATTTGGCTGCACCCTCTCAATTGCTACGCTGGTGGCAACTGTTGGATAATCCCTGCAGTCTCCCAGGCGTCACTAAAACCACTAACAAACAATATATTCTATGACTACATAAAAATATATTCAAACTCCAAATGTTCCCTTTCATTGAGGAAACTGCAAATATTAATATTTTTCCAACAAAAAAAGCATCAAAACTGCATTCCCGTGGAGCTGTTCAGCTCAGTGGTTCGTACACAAGTTTGTCATGATTATTTCTAATTTGGCAGAAACACAAACCGAATGTCGGGTTGATAATGCTTCCCTGTTAATATGTTGTATCAGATTACCTCCTACATCGGGGCAAAATCGTCGATCAACAGGTAAAGTACTTTGAAATGAAGTGTGTTCGACATTCTGACTTGTAAATGGGACTGTTCCGGTGTTGTGACAGAATTCTCCCCCACCCTTCGCGGGAACGCCCAGGCACTCAATACTTCATTGCTGCGACTTGATTGCTAGTTGAGATTTCTGATCACAATAGGTTGCGTCTAAATTTATTTTTTTATGTGGGTTTGATCGAGGGGGAGGCAGTAGTAATGTCTGCAGTTTTCGGTTTGGCTATTTGTCTAAATAAGTCTATTTGACGAAATTCGTCACCTCTCCATTGTCTTACTCGACTAGTAGATGTTCTGAAATGTTTATTGCTTGCCTACATTTTACTCCCTCTAATTTAACACATTAGTTATTAATTTCGATGGCCTATCCTGATGTGAAATTTATTCTATAGAAAGTATTTGACTCATGTGTGCCACAGAAAGTATCTTGGGACTGCAAGGCTTGACACTTCAGAATCATTTTTAGCTAATGTTAACCAGTAATGTGCCACAGAAAGCACAATTGGAGTATAAAACAACATTTTTAGAAACATTTTGTAATGTTTCATTAAATATAACCTTCAAAGATCCATATACATTTTTAATATCTACAATTATATTAAATTAGAAATTGAACATGCCACTGTTTGAGGAGAGTGACTGCTATTTCCTCTCTCATGATGTTAACATCTTTGTCTGTATTTGAAAAGACAATCCTCCTCCAACCCTCCTTCAGAACACATTCAGCAAACTGGGGGAAAAAAAATGATGTGCATTTCAGTTTTCCCAAACAAAATTGTTACACTTAAGATTCTAATTCATAAGTATACAACGACACAGCTATAATATAATTTGACAGTTCTGTTTTTCCTTTTAGTCCGTATACTTTCAGTAGTTTAATTGTACATTACTTATACTCATACTTACTTTCAAGGCAAAGACCCCACAAGAAGTAATATCTTTTTGGCATGGATGAGGAAGGGTACCACACCCTTCTGGAGATATTTACACCCCTTCTCACTCAGGAATGATCTGAACATATATGTTTAATAAAAGTACAGCATTTTGAAACACTTTGATTACAATATAAAGATTAATAACAGAGGGTGATCTGAGAATGCAGGGATTCCAGCAGGGTGTGAATTGAAGTAGTCAAATCTGGAGCTGAGAAGGGCTTGAATGTAAATGACGTGATCATCTAGGATGATCTAATATCTGAGAATGGGCAGGCATTCCCTCGGATGAAGAGCATCTCCGTCTAGCTGATTATGTGCTGTCATCCAGGTGGAAATGTCACCTGCATATCTGATGTAGGAAAAGAGATACGTTGAGTGTCCTGTGAATATGTTTATGTATATGTACTATACATGTGTGTATATATATATATATATATATAATTTTTTATTTTAATTTCTATTATTATTATCATTATTGTCTTTTAAGGTTGATGGGGAGGGTGGAGGTGCTGAGGGTGTCCTATTGTGTCAAGTCTGCTCCTGCTCCTCCCCTCCGGTGTACGAGGTCGCCAGAGTACTAACCACCGGTCCTGGCACTCATCATTACGCACACGTGTGAATTATGATTCACACCTGCACTCCATTACCTTCATAATTTTCCCCCCTTTATATGTCACTCTTCCATGTTCACTCACCAGTTGGTATTGTTCATGTGTATCGGTGTGCTGCCTTATGTAAGTGGTGTTTTGTTGGTTTATTAAAATGTTTCACCTGCTTCCGACTCACCACCCCATCATTACATATTGAGGGCGACAGGACCTTTTGGGGGAGATGATTCTTCATGGAGGCATTCATATTGGCATGGATGAAAATGGCCTTGCCGAAATCCTCCAACCCCCCCCCCCCCTCGAATTTCCTTAATGTTGTGGCTTGTCAAACACTTTCTGTGGCACACACTACTGACCAACATGAGCTACCAAAATTATTCAGAAGTGTGCCCGGCCTTGCAGTCCCAAGATAGGGGGGAGACTTTTGGCAGGCAAGAAAATACCCCCCCCCCCTTCTAATTTCCTTCATTTTGTGGCTAGAGTCATACTTTCTATAGAACAAACTTCACGTTTGCAACCGAAATTAATAATTAATGTATGTGTGTTATAATAAACATAGAGGGAGTAAAATGTAGGCAAGCAATAAACATTTCAGAACAACTACTCGTCGAATAAGACATGGGAGAGATTACGGATTTTGGCAGATATTTATTTATAGACTTGAAACACATAGCCAAACCGAAAACTTCAAACGTTGCTAGTGCCTCCCCCGGTATCAAACCGACATAAAAATAAAATGGAACGTAGCCGAACATGATCAGAAATTTCAACTTGCAAGCAAGTCGCAGCAATGAAGAATTGAGTACGTGCGCGTTCAAGCAAGTCGCATCAACGAAGATTTGAGTGCGTGCGCGTTCACAATAAGGGCGGGCGGATTCTGGCAGGGGTGAGCTATTCGGCACAACTCCGGAATGCTGAGCCTACATTTTAAGTAGAGACGAGTGTAGTATTTCACTCTCGGATTCTGACATAGGCTTAATTTCTTATGAGGCTCATTAAAAAAAGAACACGAAATTACCGCAAGTGACTGAATTGTTAATACATGTAAACCGCCTACATAGCTATTGTTTGAGTAACGTTAACAGGTTTTTATTATATCTGGACAGAAATTCAATTAACTAACTTAGGTAACTAGCATCAGTTTTAAAAACATAACGTTAGGCTAGGCAGCTAGCGTACTCAGTCGCAAATATACTTGTAATCTTACCTCTACACAATTTAAATCAGTCTTTGGCCATTCATTTGAAATGTATTTGAAATATTTAGCAGGGTGCTACTGTAACAGTTCTTTGTAACGTTAGAAATGTACGCTAGGGTAATTGTAGGCAACTGAGGGGCTCATTGGCACGTGGAACGTAAACATCACATCACACTCTGCTACAAAACCGACCACACGGTGGAGTTGTTTGCCATTTTTCAAACGTGGTCTTGTGGATTCATAGGCCTGGAGCACAGGTTTTGTTCCAGCCCAGTAGTGACTGTTAAAGAGGACCCGGCAGCCTATTTAGGAGGTTCAGGTGAATCAATATGTCAGGTGCAAAAATAGGTATGATATAGTGCAGGTGATGACTGGAGCCAAAGATTATTTACAAAATATACAGATGGTGATACTTGACAAAGTTGATTACAAAATAATAAACTTAGCTACTTAGCCAAAATAACTAGAGTAAAAAAAGGCATAACAAAAAACAGACGTGAATTGGGCTGCCTGTGTAAAAACAGCCAGTGTCAAAAGAATAAAAAAGAGCTAGTAACTCGTATGTTACTTTGACAAGCAGCTGTCAGATTCCAAGACCTAGAATGAGGAGCACGGGCATCCAAATAGACCTGCCCTAACTTGGCATAAACTATTCACACTTTTTAAACAGGTAAATGATTCATGAGCAATAGCACAAATTCACATTTCACATAATAATTAATACTTAACACACTACACAATAGGCTATAATACAAACATGAACATTTCCAATAAACAATGACAACACCCACTTAGAGGGAGAACCAGATACAGAGAGGTGCGCAACCTGTGGCTAAAGCCGTGAACATTTTAAAATAAATGATAAGGATAACCAGACCCTGGCGTGTGTTACTGGTTGCTGGTACAAAAGTATTGAAGCTCTGTGAGTCCCCAATTCCAGGATATAAGAAGAAATAAGTGGCCACAGGACAAGAGTAGTATGATGTCAAGCAGTGCTAAACATTGTGAAATGTGTATATCTTGTGTGCTAATTTAATTCCCCTACTGTTTCTACAGCTCTCTCAGACTTCTGTAGATCCATATACCTGCGGGTGTTCTGCTCATTATGATGACTCCAGCGTTTGAGTTAAGCCAGGACCCAGCTTTCCTTATCCTAAACCTCCATGTGCCCTTCAGTAGAACATCAGAGTTCGATCTCTACATCAATGGAGATGATTTCAAATTCTACGCCGAGCCTTACTTTCTCAGGTGAGTGACTGACCATCAGTTAAAGTTATGTGCTGCCAGTATTGAAGTCACTTACTTCAAGGATAAAAAAAAAAGTATTAGGTCCACTGTATATAGTAAGTAAATGCACCATGATATGCTGTAAGTGTGTCAAAATGCTGATAGGCTACGTTTATGTTTAGTTCTAATATCAGATTTCTAACATTTTAATCTCTTATCAGGACTGACCTTACCTGGAAACAATAGTGGAGGATGGGAGGGAAAAAGCCTCATTTGACATTGATAAAGGTAATGTTTCTAAAATATATTTGTTTTGTTCATGGAATTCTGGACATTTTTGCAAAAGCCATAAAATAAAAAATAAAAATCACAAGCCATGAAAAAATGTTTTGAATTGCAGGAACTTAGCTTTAAAACTGCTAAATGTTTTCTCAGACTTGAGGAAAATAGTGTAGAATAGCAGGAAATTAGCTCAGGGATTCTTGAAAGTCGGGACAGTCCTTGTCCGCTAGAGAAACTTAATTTTTAAAGTAGTATTTATTATTTATTTTTTGCATTATTTGATCTTAAAATGTACATTTAGGGGAATTTTACGAGGGAACGTTTGTTTTTGGAATTTTCTTAATATTTTCTATGTTATTAATTTCCATGTTGGCTCTATGCCTGGAAATGCCCTTGTCCGGAGCAAAGGATCCCAATTTCAAACTCGCCAAAAACATCATATTAACTGAAAAAGTACATTGTAGTTTCTTGCAGTAGCCCTCTGTGAATTTAAATAATATTTCTCTCAAAACTTTGATTCCTAAAAGATGTGTCCGGAGTTTTGGTTTAATCCATCAGATTAAACGTTTAATAGCTAATCTCATGCATTTCTACAAATTTTACCATGAGGCTGAGAGAAAATGTTTCTGTTTTAGAGCTCAGGGATTCTTGAAAGATGGAACAATTCTTTATTTTTTACTATTTTATACATTGTCGAATAATAGTGAAGACATCAAAACTATGAAATAGCACTTATGGAATCTTGAAGTAACCAAAAAAGTGTTAAACAAATCCAAATATATTTTATATTTGAGATTCTTCAAAGTAGCCACCCTTTGCCTTGATGACAGCTTTGCACACTCTTGGCATTCTCTCAACCAGCTTCATGGACTGCATTTTAATTAACAGGTGTGCCTTGTTAATTTGTGGCATAGTTTGAGCCAATTAGTTGTGTTGTGACAAGGTGGGGTTGGTACACAGAAGTTAGCCCTATTTGGTTAAAGACTATTTGGTAAAAGACCAAGTCCATATTATGGCAAGAACAGCTCAAATAAGCAAAGACAAACGACAGTCCATCGTTACTTTAAGACACAAAAGTCAGTCAATCCGGAAAATGTAAAGAACTTTGAAAGTTTCTTCAAGTGCAGTCGCAAAAACCATTGAGCGCTATGATGAAACTGGCTCTCATGAGAACCCCCACAGGAAAGGAAAATCCAGAGTTACCTCTGCTGCAGAGGATAAGTTCATTAGAGTTACAAGTGTGCCCAAAAAAATGCTTCACATTTCTCAAATTTAATACCTTTATTTAACTAGGCAAGTCAGTTAAGAGCAGATCCTTATTTTCAATGACCCCCTAGGAACAGTGGGTTAACTGCCTTGTTCAGGGATGGAATGACAGATTTTTTACCTTGTCAGCTCTGGGATTCGATCTTGCAACCTTTCGGTTACAAGTCCAACGCTCTAACTAGGCTACCTGCCGCCCCAAGTAACAGACACATCTCAACATCAACTGTTCAGAGGAGACTACGTAAATCAGGCCTTCATGGTTGAATTGCTGTAAAGAAACCACTAATAAAGGACACCAATAAGAAGAAGAGACTTGCTTGGGCAAAGAAACATGAGCAATAGACATTAGACCGGTGGAAATCTGTCCTTTGGTCGGATAAGTCCAAATTTGAGATTTTTGGTTCCAACCGCCAGTGTCTTTGGTGAGACGCAGAGTAGGTGAACGGATGATCTCTGCATGTGTGGTTCCCACTGTGAAGCATGAAGAAGGGGGTGTGATGGTGTGGGGATGCTTTCCTGGAGACGATGCCTGTGATTTATTTAGAATTCAAGACACACTTGAATTCTAAATAAACAGCATTATGCAGTGATACGCCATCCCATCTGTTTTGCGCTTAGTGGGACTATCATTTGTTTTTCAACAGGACAATGACCCAACACACCTCCAGGCTGTGTATGTGCTATTTTACCAAGAAGGAGAGTGATGGAGTGCTGCATCAGATGACTTCGCCTCCACAATCCCCCAACCAATTGAGATGGTTTGGGATGAGTTGGACCGCAGAGTGAAGGAAAAGCAGCCAACAAGTGCTCAGCATATGTGGAAACTCCTTCCAGACTGTTGGAAAAGCATTCCAGGTGAGCTGGAACTACCTCATGAAGCTGGTTGAGAGAATGTGAATTGTGCAAAGCTGTCACCAAGGCAAAGGGTGGCTACTTTGAAGAATATAAAATATATTTTGATTTGTTTTAACACTTTTGGTTACTACATGATTTCATATGTGTTATTACATAGTTTTGATGTCTTCAGTATTATTCTACAATGTAGAAAATAGTTCAAATTAAAAATCAAACTTGAATGGCTGAGTTTCTGTACAGCACTTTGAAATATCAGCTGATGTACGAAGGGCTATATAAATACATTTGATTTTGATTTGATTTGTGTCCAAACTTGACTGGTACTTTATGTACATACACAGTGCCTTCAGAAACTATTCAGACCCCTTGACTTTTTCTAAAATGAATAAAATATTTTTTCCCCCTCAATCTACATACCCTATAATATCAAAGCAAAAAAATGTTTTGGTGCAAATGTACAAAATAAAAACGGACATAACACATTTACGTAGACCCTTTACTCAGGACTTTGTTGAAGCACCTTTGGCAGCGATTACTGCCTCAAATCTTCTTGGGTATGACGCTACAAGCTTGGCACACCTGTATTCGGGGAGTTCGTCCCATTCTTCTCTGCAGATCCTCTCAAGCTTTATCAGATTGGATGGGGGGCGTCGCTGCACAGCTATTTTCAGGTCTCTCCAGAGACTACGATTGGGTTCAAGTCCGGGCTCTGGCTGGGCCATTCAAGGACATTCAGAGACTTGTTCCGTAGACACTCCTGCGCTGTCTTGGCTGTGTGCTTAGGGTCATTGTCCTGTTGGAAGATGAACCTTCGCCCCAGTCTGAGGTCCTGATTGCTCTGGAGCAGGTTTTCATCAAGGATCTCTCTGTACTTTGCGCCATTCATCTTTGCCTCGATCCTGACTAGTCTCCTCGTTCCTGCCAATGAAAAACATCCCCACAGCATAACGCTGCCACCACCATGCTTCACCGTAGGGATGGTGCCCGGTTTCCTCCAGATGTGATGCTTGGCATTCAGTTCAAAGAGTTCAATATTGGTTTCTGAGAGTCCTTTAGGTGCCTTTTAGCAAACCCCAAGTGGGCTGTCATGTGCCTTTTACTGAGGAGTAGCTCCCGTCTGGCCATTCTACCATAAAGGCTTGATTTGTGGAGTGCTGCAGAGATGGTTGTCCCTCTGGAATTTTCTCCTATCACCAAAGAGGAACTCTGGAGCTCTGTCAGAGTGACCATTGGGTTCTTGGTCACCTCCCTGACCAAGGCCCTTCTCCTCCGATTGCTCAGTTTGGCCGGGCTACCAGCTCAAGGAAGAGTTTTGGTGGTTCCAAGCGTCTTCCATTTAAGAATGATGGAGGCCACTGTGTTCTTGGGGACCTTCAATGCTGAAGAAATGTTTTGGTACCCTTCCCCAGATCTGTGCCGTGACACAATCCTGTGTCAGAGCTCTACAGACAATTCCATCAAACTTCTTTGCTTGGTTTTTGCTCTGACATGCACTGTCAACTGTGGGACCTTATATAGACAGGTGTGTGCTTTTCCAAATCATGTCCAAACAATTGAATTTACCACAAGGTGGACTCCAATCAGGTTGTAGAAACATCTCACGGATGATCAATGGAAACAGGATGCACCTGAGCTCAAGTCTCATAGCAAAGGGTCTGAATACTTATATATATAAGGTATATCTGTTTTTATTTTGGGGTATTGTGTATAGGTGAGGATTGATTTTATTTTTTAGAATAAGGCTGTAACCTAACAAAATGCGGAAAATATCAAGGAGTCTGAATACTTTCCGAATGCAGTGTGTGTGTGTGTATATATATATATATATATATAAATATTTTTTGGAGTATCGGAAACAATTTAGCTGCTAATTGAATATAGGGGAAAAACTAACAATCATTCAAAAGCAATGGGACCCTATCTCGGTCAGTGAGTCTTGACCTCTTAGTAATCAGATCTGCTTTACTGGTGATTAGGAGGATGTTCTCTTTTCTCACTAGACTCCAGAGTGTGCGGTTAGTACTACAGCTAGTCAGAGATACTCTAGCAGGACCCGGAGTCATGGGGCTGAAAGCAGTCAGTGGGATTGATCTCTGGTGCTCTTTAAGTATTACTAAAGTCAGTCAGTCACCCAGGCTTAATCTCTGGCTGTACTATTAGATGTGAAGGGCAATTTGAGCTGTCAGTGATGTAATAATGAATGCCTACTTAGTGAGACTTGGCCTTTTTTTATTAATGTATTTATTTTATTTACCAGCTCGTGAGGCTACTTTGATTCAAAGTATTTGTTACTAGTGTAAGTGGCAAAGCAATTTTATCAGTTAGGAATGGAACACTTCTGTCTCTCTTTAATGAGTTTCATTTCCAATGGTCTCTTAATTATGTTGGGTTGGTGGAGCGTTAGCCTTTTGTACACTTACACCTCATTGGCCCTCGATCAGCGATGCGCTGTTTGACAAACTGTCTAAATAAGCCACTAACTGCTGCTAATAAACCTTCTCTAATGGGTATCCCCGTTTGCACTCGCAATTAGAAATCATTAAGACGCTTCTTTAGGGGCACACAGCCATGGCAATTAGCCAACTAGCATAAAGCATTTTTAAGATAAATACTCCGTGTTGAAAGTTTTATGAGTTCTTTAAAATGTTAAAACTGATCTCCTTGGCTAGACGTGAAGGAATGGTCACATATTTTATAGATTGTGTAGTCTCTCTTTTTTAATTGCTCTTTTTAGAGAACTAACCCTCTACTTTAGACTGAATAGGTGTCTGTTCTGCAGAGATTCAATCATGCATTTATCATTAACATTTACTGTACACGTAAGGAGCCATATCTAATTGATTAACAAAAATTATCTGACGCTTCAGGACAGTTTAGAGGAAGACAATTCTATCCCATTTGTTTCCACATTGTCTACATCTATACAAATTGAACAGCTAAACAATCTATTGGTGCCACTTGTTTCAGCTGCTCCCTGATGTTCTCTCTGTGATATGTCTCAGGTCTTCTTACCCTGTGCGTCCTCAAGGAGACTGCAGGGGAGCACTTTGAAGGGCTCCAGATGCTGACCAGTCTCCTGGGTCCCAACGGCTCCCGCTCACCCACGCCTCTGTTGGAAGACCTGGGTATCTTGAAGAGTATCCTGCCTCCAGTTTTTCATAAGGTATCTATCTGAATTTCTTCTATCGGATAGGATTAAATGCGTTGAAATAGATTGAATAGAATGGACTAATCATTGACTTGAATGGGGACCCCTGTTTTATTCATTCTAATTCTATGCATTTAATCTTATGCAATAGGCAAAATCCAGATAGATAACTTTCTAAAAACTGTGCCCTGGTTGATGATACTGTTAGATGAGATTAATTTAGCAGTATGTGGTTGGAAGCCTTATTGTTGTTTAAATGAAGCCCAATGAAACTGCTTGAGTAAGGACTGAGAACAGAAAACCCCACTGGATTTAGTCATTAGTGATTTTAGTAATACCATTTGGCTGAATGTTTTGGTTTCTCCCGAAGACATTGATGCTTTACATTACCGAGGTGTGCAGTGGGAGTCTGAAAGGTGAGGAAGAGGATGATGAAAATGGGTTTGACTGGCAGGTTGAGCAGTAGGTGGACATGGAGACCTTGAAGGTGCAACTGAATAAACTGCAGAAGTATGGCTTTGGGAATCAGAGGTCCGGAGTGTTCACTGGACTGCAGGTAAGGTCATTGGCTTGTATGAATAATGTATATGTAACAAAATAGCTGTAAAAAACAGCAAAACAAAGTTACTTTTGTCCTCTGAAGAGGTGGATGGGCCAATAATTATTATATATTTTTTTAAATAATACTTTTTTTATTTATTATTGAAGACAATGACTAGAAATGAGTAGTGGAATGGTTTCTTTTGGAATCACTGCTAGCAGGTTTAGAATGGGATTGTTATAGTTCACATAAGAAAGGCCAGGAGTTCTTCCTGATCACATAAGCAGGAAAACATTTTACATCAAGTACAGCATGTGAAAATCTGATGGAGGATTGTCCAATCAGGAGGAGTTGAGTGATGTCCGAAACCCAGATAGGACCACAGCATCAGAGAGGAGACGGGAAAGGCTAGACGCCGAGACATCCATATTCTGCCATGACCATTACCTACCTGTGAGTTATCCAAAGAATAGTACCCCATAATTTAGTAATTCCATGACATTTAACTACTGCACGGATTATATACGTTTTATTACATTATAATCTGTCATGACACCGACCTGTTTGTCTCTGTAGTGCTGACCTGTTTGAAGACGAAATGATCCAGGGTCAGCTGAAGTTCTGCCCGTGGTGGTCTAGTCTGAGCCCAGACTCCAGCCTGCAGAGAAAGACAGGTGAGCTCATCCTTTCTCTCTCCTCAAAAAGCACTACATGTAAAGGGATAGTTCATCCCCAAATCAGATGCTAACACTTTACATTAATTTGATCTTTTCTCTTTGGTATGCTGTAATTAATGTAGGAACCTATAGTTGTAGCTCAGCTCAGACAAAGTAAGATTCCCACCAGCAGGTGGTGTAAAAATACAGACAACAAATAAGGAACTTGACTTGATAAAGTATGTTAATGTAGACATAATTAGTACTAAACATTGGATATTCAGTATTCCTAATTGTTTTTCTGGGTACTGTCAGTTGTGAGGTTGTGGTTTCGCAGTAGGTGATAACATTTCACTGGGTTGATGATGAGGTTGACATTAAGACTACAGAGTTGGTTCTTTAAATATAATTTGGAGATGTTTCCCTGTTGTATTGGTTCATTTGGTTGCCTTTGTTTATAGAATGTATTCTGTCTAGAATAGATCCTCGTTTCAGTACTTAACTGTTAGACCTTTCCTTAAAATGTATATTTCAACACAATTGCCCTTTTCTTCCCATCCACCCCCCTATCCAGACTCGTATCTATTGCTAGGGAAGGAGAGTTGTGACATAGGTCGAGTGGGAATCTGGCAAATAGTATATATCGCCATTGCCTCACTCCCCCACAAATCCTCTTTCTCTTTATTCTTTCTCTGTCAGTCCATGACATATGAAATGGATGAGTCATTTAAAAGGTGTGATCCAGGGCTGACTGGCTGGGCCCCCAGGTTTGTTTGTTTTCTCTTCTTTCTCAGATGAGAGCGATAAGGGTGTATGGAGCCTCACTGCTCCACTGTGAGACAATTCAATTGTGCCATCCAGCTCTACTAACAGCCTACTAATTCCTCTGCTCCCACCGCCTTAACAAACACATGGCCAGTAGCCACAGCTTATGTTAGTGCAGGATGTCGTACTGTACACTCGGGAAAGGATTTAGATAAAAACAGATAGCATTATGACAGTAGGGTGCGTTGGGTTGAGAATGCCAGGATCCTTGTCTGCCTAGCTCTGGAGAGATCACATAACGACCAACAGCCATCAGTCAATGCTACGCAGCACTGATACACAGCCCATTAGTGGCAGGCAAGCAGGAGGAATCCAGCCCTCTAAAGAACATTTCCCTGCAGCTCTGTTGACTCCCTCTTCTCATTCTGCATTCTGAGATAGAGCACTCAGCCTTCCCCTGCCTGTCGAGTAGAGTGTTGGTCAGCAAATGTTGCTGTTTCAGTAAAATCTTGATAGCATGCTTATGATTTTAAATGTTTGATTACATGTCATGTGGGAAGGCTAAAGTCTTATGCTTTCACATGTTGACCTTCTTCAGCTTTTTCTCTCTCCCTCACCTCCCCTAAGACAAAGATATACAGGTAACTGCCAAAATAAAGGAAGCACCAACATAGTATCTTAATAGGGCGTTGGGCCACAACGAGCCAGAACAGCTTCGATGCACCTTGGCATAGATTCTACAAGTCTGGAACTCTATTGGAAGAATGTGACACCAAAATAATTTTTTGCACATGACACTAAGCATGATGGGATGTTAATTGCTTAATTAACTCAGGAACCACACCGTGTGGAAGCACCTGTTTTCATTATACTTTAAAGGCCTCATTTGAGTAATGAGACTGTTACCTGTATATGTCAGCTGACAGATGGGTGTAGACACTTGTGCTAATGAGTTGAAACCCCCACCCTGGGCCTATGTGCCCCCTCTCTCTCCCCTGTGTCGAGGCCAGAGCACTGACAGGCCACAGCTGTCACTGTGTCCAAATGACCTGAGCGGCCAGGGCTGATCGGACATGACAGCCCTGTTTCGACCTGCAGCACTTCTTATGGCTGGTTTAGTGATTCATCACTATATTCATTGCATTGACTCGCAGGTTCACTGCAGAAAATGAAAATCTCAAACAATTGCGTTTTCAGCTACATTTCAAGGCATAATGTTTGAATATAAGGCAATCGACAGAAGCTTTATTAAAGTTTCTGAGGACCCTGTGTGCTCCACATTATTCTGAAATACCAAAGTCATACGTCAGCAGCTCCTCAGTGATGTAGAGTTTAGAGGTCGACCGATTAATCGGAATGGCCGATTAATTAGGGCCGATATCAAGTTTTCGTTTTTTACACCTTGATTTAATTAGGCAAGTCAGTTAAGAACACATTCTTATTTTCAATGAAGGCCTAGGAACGGTGGGTTAACTGCCTTGTTCAGGGGCAGAAAAACAGATTTTTACCTTGTCAGCTCGGGGATTTGTTTTTGCAACCTTCTGATTACTAGTCCAACGCGCTAACCACCTTACATTGCACTTCACGAGAAGCCTGCATGGCAGGCTGACTACCTGTTATGCGAGGGCAGCAAGAAGCCAAGGTAAGTTGCTAGGTAGCATTAAACTTATCTTATAAAAAACAATCAATCTTAACATAATCACTAGTTAACTACCAAAGGCTCATATTTCTGTGTGTTATTATGTTATAATTAAGTCTATGATTTGATATTTGATAGAGCAGTCTGACTGTGCGATGGTAGGCAGCAGGCTCGTAAGCATTCATTCAAACAGCACTTTTGTGCGTTGGCCAGCAGCTCTTTGCAATGCTTCAAGCATTGAGCCGTTTATGACTTCAAGCCTATCAACTCCCGAGATTAGGCTGGTGTAACCGATGTGAAATGGCTAGCTAGTTAGCGGGGTGCGCGCTAATAGTGTTTCAATCGGTGACGTCACTCGTTGTGAGACTTGGAGTAGTTGTTCCCCTTGCTCTGCAAGGGCCGCTGCTTTTGTGGAGCGATGGGTAACGATGCTTCGAGGGTGGCTGTTGTCGACGTGTTCCTGGTTCGAGCCCAGGTAGGGGCGAGGAGAGGGACGGAAGCTATACTGTTACACTGGCAATACTAAAGTGCCTATAAGAACATCCAATAGTCAAAGGTATATGAAATACAAATGGTATAGAGAGAAATAGTCCTATAGTAACTACAACCTAAAACTTCTTACGTGGGAATATTGAAGACTCATGTTAAAAGGAACCACCAGCTTTGAAATGTTCTCATGTTCTGAGCAAGGAACTAAAACGTTAGCTTTTTTACATGGCACATATTGCACTTTTACTTTCTTCTCCAACACTTGGTTTTTGCATTATTTAAACCAAATTGAACATGTTTCATTATTTATTTGAGGCTCAATTGATTTTATTGATGTATTATATTAAGGTAAAAGAAAAGTGCTCATTCAGTATTGTTGTAATTGTCATTATTACAAATACATTTAAAAAAATTGTCCGATTAATCGGTATCGGCTTTTTTCTGGGTCCTCCAATAATCGGTATTGGCGTTGAAAAATCATAATCGGCCAACCTCTAGTAGAGTTGTATATGAGGTCATTTCCAGCCTCCTGCAAAATTAGCAGAGGCATATTTACTCCATGTCGCTGACACCATCAGGACTTTGGGCTAGGACCATGCTATGGGGCACACTGCTCAGAAGACTGGAGGAACTATGTCACAAATTCATCTCCATTCATTTTATCCCACCCTCCCTCCCCCCTCACACTTGATTGGCTAGGATCAAAGTTGAGATTAGTGAGTGCCGTGGAGATTAGATACAATTGGATGGAAGATCTAATGGGACATATGATGTCTCTTGGATGGATGGAGCGCTGCGGCTGCATTATGTAGGCCTAGTTAGCTTGTGATTTGACAGTTTAATGGTCTGCAGTAATCCCACATTAATCCTGTTTTAAATACGTAACTCTTTAGTTCAGTTACATGTGGGGAAAAAACAGGAGTTATAGCCGCTGATGCCCTCTTAAGTCTTAGGCTAGATATCACTGAATGACGATGTGCATGTATACACATTTTATTGCATCTTGATAAATGCTGGACTTTATTAATGCTGTTCTAATAAATAGACAAAGGAACCTGTTTGCCAGCAGCACCTATCCTTTTCCCTGATCATTTAAATGGACCAGGTCAGTGTTTGTTTTCTACACTGAGGCAGACAGCTGGATATGGGCCAGTGGGGCACTGAGTTTCTCCCCAGGGTCCTGGCTGATCTCCCGGGCGGTAGGGGAGGTGTGGTGGGGGGAGGTGTGTGTGCTCTGCTTGGCCAGGCTGGGATGCTGCAGCTGCACTGGCGAGGGACTCCGGTACCGTCTGCAGGGATCTAAGCCCTGACGTAATGCAGCAGGAATCCAGTTCCCAGCGGAGCCAAGAGCCCAGTGCAGCCAAGAGTATCATTTGAAACTGCTGCTGCGGTGTGTGGGTCTCTGCGTGCCTGTGCGCTAGCCCACACACCCAGCGCCCCTCTCACATCAGGGGCTCAACATAGGGGCTGTCCCCCCTCCCCACATGCACCCCACTCAACAGGCAAATGGAAGGATTGCTTTCAGCTGTTCCATAAGCTGCAGAGAAAGTGCTGACTTGAATCTGTTCTTGCAGATTTTCAGCTTGGTTTTCAGCACTGAAAGTTGCAGATAAAACTTTACCGATATAATTTGGGTCGAAGGGTATCTTGATCAGTTACTGAGGAAGAAACTCATTAGGGACTTGACTCTTTCCAAATGAACTGACAACATAGTAGTGTTCTCCTCCCACACTACAGGACATGGGCTTCCAAATGAATGCATTTGTAAAACAGGTCATGATGTTTAGGCCTGTGTAAAACCCAGTGAGTGTACGTGTGGACTACTGTTTTGCAGCAGTGTCCTTCATTGATGACGAGAAAGAGCAACTGAGGAAGTTCACCAACTATTCCTACTTCCTGGACAAGAAGGCCTGTGTCCAGGTGTGGCTCAGCCTGTTGGACATCATCCTAGCATACTGCTACAAAGTGCGCACTACAGAGGTAGAGCACAATGTGAGTCAACGACCGACAAGAGATCGTCACATTGCAGTTGGACTTGAATGGCAAATCTCTACATCCTCCACCATGTCAAAGCTTTAACATGGGCTTACACCAATATTCTGAAGGGATCTTGAGAGCTCAATGTTGTCTTAATGTCACTAACCTCTACTACAGTCCTTTGCGGCACAGATGGAGGTAGATGTAAGAGAGTAAAGGTCTACTATGAGAGATTGTCTAGTTAGGAAAACAGAAAGGAAATTCTGCACACTGCTGCTCAAGCTCCAAGGTGATATTTATTTATAATAACTGTCGTGTATTTGGCATCATTAAAGTGAAGACTTATTTTATCAAATCAATTCTCTGTCATTATTATTAAGTGATTCAACTAATCATGTAAATGTAATTAACTAGGAAGTCAGGGCACCAAGGAAAACCTTCAGATTACAAAGTTATAATTTTCCTAAAATAACTTTTCAGATATTTTAATATCTGATCAATTAGTCTTCAAAGTAATGAATTATTTTTTACCTCACGTTAGTCTCATTCCAAATGTCATGTTATCTGCACGAACCCAGCCTTCACTATGAATCATCCATACATCAATTGTCTTAATCATTTATTGACTAGCTAAATAATCACAGAAATGCATAAACAAACAAACAAAGTAGATATGGTTACAAGGAAATAATAGGGGATGTGCTCTAGTGGGCTAAACCAATATGACGCTTGGTAGACAAAGGGACTGAGAAGGGCGCGAAAGACAAAAGACACTACACGGTTGATAATTATAATAATTGAAATGCTAATCCTTTGCACATGAACGCTCACTCATTCAGGAATAATTGCAATCAATATATATATATTTACGCTCAGTGTGTCGTCATGATCTCTGTTGGAATCGTCCGTCTTTCTGTTGGAAAGTTCATCTGAACTTCTCTCTCTCTCCCATGAAGTCTTTCGTTGTTAGAATGGATACTTCAGAGTCCTATTCAGAAATGTTCTTATAGAATAGTTGTTTTGTCGGTCTTGGCATTCAGTCGACATAAATTCTAGCTGCAGACTAGTAATTAGTATCGAAGATTTGCTCTTATTCTGTCTGTATCGATAGTCTCAGAGTTGAACCATTTCCACCAATGTAGCCAATGTTCCACGTGGTTTGGTTAGGAATTCAACAACCAAGGAATGCATGGTTTCTACTCAAACCTTGGCCCTCTCAGTAATCTAGGTATGCTTGGACTGCAGGGGGCTTCTCCAGGTGGGGTTTATATTCGGAACAGCAGAAAAGGGCTGCCCCATGGGGAGTGCCAATGACTTAGTTAAATTTGAAAGGGAATTGGATTCTCTTTTCATTAAACAGTTTAAAATCACATTACATAATTTCACAAATAGTTTAATCTTTACTTATTCATTTTATACAATAATTAGATGCAAATCTCATAACGGAGACTCTTGTATAAACAGAGTTATGGTAATGTGGCTGTATTGTCTCTCATGAGGTCACAAACATTAGACAAAATGGACCAGTCATAGCTGGATTCTCCACCGACCGTTTACACATTCTCCAAAACATTGATATTGTTCAGTTCTCAAGTTCTGTGAGGTAGAAAAAGTTCCTCTAGTTCTACTGTGAACCCTCTCTCTATACTGCATGAGGGAGAGAGTCTCCTCGAGGAATTTACGACTTGAGATAACAGAACCTGGGTATAAGAGGGAGAGCGGGGGAAGCACTCGCTATACCCAAAGAGGGCCACATCATGACATAATGTTTCGTCCCTTAGGTCTTCATCAGGCATCCATATCACAGGTGGGGGTAGAAGGTCCTATATATAGGGGCAGGAGGAAACAGGAGGTAAAAAATGTATAACATAGGTTCACAATATTAACATTCAATGTATCAAAATATATGATGGCGGCTACTTTGAAGAATCTAAAATATATTTTAATTTGTTTAGTACTTTTTTGGTTACAACATGATTCCATATGTGTTATTTCATAGTTTTGATGTCTTCACTATTATTATACGATGTAGAAAATAGTAAAAAAAATAAAGAAGGAAAAACCCTTGAATGAGTAGGTGTGTCCAAACTTTTGACTGGTACTGTACATAATTCGGTCAGACCCAGAGCTGTAATTCTTAGTACTGCTATGAACACATAATTTAGACAGCTACCTGTGAAGTCATCTATGAATGTTCTATTAACATCTGGGGTGTTATGGCTACTCCATAGAGATTCTGCAACAAAGTATACTTTTCCAGAGATCGTGGTCATCTAAAATAAAGTATCTATAATGGACACTGGAGACTGATTGTTTAAGAGTGTGTGAGAGTGTGTTCTTGGTATCATAGCGTCCTCCCATGTTGTAGACCCATGTTGTGTGTTTGACACCTTGATTCTCTGAAGTCTGTGTAGATATTGACCTCTGATCTCTCAAGGTGTTGAATCACCGTGGACCATTGGAAAACTCAGTGGCACTCTGCTGGCTTGAGGTAAGTATTAGGGGGGCAGTCTGTAATTATCATTGATTATACCACAGCATTGTTTAATACTTGTTTCTGATTGGCTATAAGGGCATTCTAGAATGGACATTAAAACCAGATAATGGGACAGTTGGAAAAGATATCGGGACACCTTGCAATAATATGCGCCTACACATGCAGACCGTACCTGCTACAAAGTTACAGAAAGCTAAACCAACAACTGCACAACTGAAATTGGATACATTGTAAACGCACGTCCAACAAGGAAAAACTTAGTTAACTAGCATTGATTTGTTTTTGCAGAGACATAATCGAACGAACGACTGGGTTGTGTCTCTAGCAACCGACAGATGAGAAAGTATGAATTTGCTTATAAAAATGAAAATATCTACAAACTAAAAAGTATTTCAACCTGTAAATTTGTGATTTCATATGGTTTTCTTTGGCAACTGTGGTATAAGTGAGATAAACACCTCTGTTCTGTACATTACCTTGGAAGAATGAACTCTGCAAAGGGATATTCAGAGACTTGTCCCAAAGCCACACCTGCATTGTCTTGGCTATGTACTTAGGGTCGTTGTCCTGTTTGAATGTGAATCTTTGCTCCAGTCTGAGGTCCTGAGCGCTCTGGAACAGGTTTTCATCAAGGATCTCTCTGTACTTTGCTCCGTTCATCTTTGCCTCGATCCTGACTAGTCTCCCAGTCCCTGCCACTGAAAAACATCCCCACAGCATGATGCTGCCACCACCATGCTTCAGCTTAGGGATGGTGCCAGGTTGCCTCCAGATGTGATGCTTGGCATTCAGGCCAAAGAGTTCAATCTTGGCTTCATCAGACCAGAGAATCTTGTTTCTCATGGTCTGAGAGTCTTTAGGTGCCTTTTGGCAAACTCCAAGTGGGCTGTCATGTGCCTTTTACTAAGGAGTGTCTTCCATCTGGCCACTCTACCATAAAGACCTGATTGGTGGAGTGCTGCAGAGATGGTTGTCCTTCTGGAAGGTTCTCCCATCTCCACAGAGGAGCTCTGGAGCTCTGTCAGAGTGACCATCTGGGTTCTTGCTCACCTCCCTGACCAATGCCTTTCTCCCCCGATTGCTCAGTTTGGCCGGCCGCCAGCTCTAGGAAGAGTCTTGGTGGTTCCAAACTTCTTCCATTTAAGAATGATGTAGGCCATTGTGTTCTTGGGGACCTTAAATGCTGCAGAAATGTTTTGGTACCCTTTCCCAGATCTGTGCCTCGAAACAATCCTGCCTTGGAGCTCTACGGACAAATCCTTCGACCTCATAGCTTGTTTTTTGCTCTGACATGCACTGTTAACTGTTGGACCTTATATAGACAGGTGTGTGTGCCTTTTACAAATCATGTCCAATCAATTGAATTTATAATAGGTGCACCCCAATCAAGTTGTAGAAACATCTCAAGGATGATCAATGGAAACAGGATGCACCTGAGCTCCATTTCAAGTCTCATAGAAAATGGTCTACATACAAGTGTCTTAAGAAGCTTAAATTCTTGTTAATCTAACTGCATTGTCCGATTTACAATAGGCTTTACAGCGAAAGCATGCCATGCGATTGTTTGATGGCGCCCCACATCAAAATATTTTTCAACCAGCACAGGCTTCATAAAATCACAAATAGCGATTAAATATTCACTTACTTTTTGAAAATCTTCCTCTGATTTGCAATCCAGCGACAACATGCATGGTCGTTTTTGTTAGATAAAATCCTTTATATCCCAAAAAGACTGTTTAGTTGGCGCCATCGATTTGAGTAATCCACTCGTTCAACGTGCAGAGAAAGGAATCCAAAAAAGCTACCGTTAAACTTTCTTAAAACAAGTCAAAATATGTTTCTATCTAATCCTCAGGTACCCTAAAATGTAATTAAACTATAATATTTAATACGGAAAGAAGTATGTTCAATAGGAAAGTAAAATTAGCAGGTATGTGTCCTCTTTGTCGCGCATGCACAGACTGATTTCCAACTCTGACTCTCAGTAGTAAAACTTCTTCCTCGTTTGGGAAGAAACAAGCCTGAAACCTTGAACAAAGACTGTTGACATCAGGTGGAAGCTGTAGGAATTGCAATCTGGGAGCTGGAATTGCAAATGCCCCATAGCTTTCCATTGTAAGAGCATGGGCACGGTTGGTTTTTCTTTGGATTTTCTCCTACCATATCAATTGTGTTATAGTCTCATACATTGTTTTAACATTTCTACAAACTTCAAAGTGTTTTCTAACCAATGGTACCAATTATATGCATATCCTGGCTTCTGTGCCTGAGTAACAGTCAGTTTACTTTGGGCACGTCAGTCAGACAGGAAGTGGAGAAAAATAGACCCTAGCCTGAAGAATTATGTAAATAAGTTGTATCAATGTTTTTTTTGTTGATACATTTGCTAAAATGTAAAAAAAATCTGTTTTCGGGTTGTCATCATGGGGCATTGTGTGTGGATTGCTGAGTTTACATTTTTTTAAAAATCAATTTTAGAATAAGGCTATAATGTAACAAAATGTGAAATAAGTCAAGGGGTCTGAGTACTTTCCGAAGGCACTGTATATATCCACTGATTGTCATCTCCTACTGGTACACTGGTAGCATTGTTTTAGGAGAAGAAGAGGCGGCCAGGTTAAAGCTATGACGACTGATTGGTTCCTCTTAGACCTGTGTGCATGTGTGGCTTGCGTGCATCAGAGTGTAGGTACAGTGGGAGTATTAGGGTGTGCCCCGGGGCTGTGAACAAGCCCAGGTGTTTTTTCCCAACTGGAAAACAGACGAGTGGGGTGCAAGGTGGCTGTCTTCTCCCTGATCGATGGTGTTTGTGTGAAGGCACCAGAGGACGAAGAAGGACGAGAGTGTGCGGCTCATCTTAAACCTTTCCCTGTGAACCTGACAGTGAGGGCTGGTAATCGGACGCCTGAGAGATAGTAGTTTGGCCATAATGGTGATAATGGAGGAAGTGGTAATCTAATGACATCCTGCAGCTGCCTGAAAGCCCTCGTCAGTAGAGCTGTCTGCCTGGGAGAGACTGACGGGACCCCATCTCTCAGCCGCTCTGTCACTCACTCACTCACTCTCATCCTCATTCTCTCTCTATTCCTCTACTTTACCAAGTCTCTTTTCCCATC
This sequence comes from Oncorhynchus masou masou, assembly GCF_036934945.1. Classification (NCBI taxonomy): domain Eukaryota; kingdom Metazoa; phylum Chordata; class Actinopteri; order Salmoniformes; family Salmonidae; genus Oncorhynchus; species Oncorhynchus masou. The sequence goes on along the minus strand of NC_088216.1, from coordinate 73,415,108 downwards.
TCTCTATTTAAGTATCCCCTCCCTTAGTATCGCTCTCTCTCTCTTCCCGTTTCTCTATGTATTTAACTATCCCCTCCCTTTGTATATCTCTCTTTTCTCCATTTCTCTCAATCTTTCACTGTTTCCCTTTTTTGTCTTTCCCTTTTATTCTTGTCCTCCCTTCCCCTGTCTAACTCTCACCCTTCTCTCTTCCCCCCTCCCTCCATCTGCTAGCTGTTAACCAGCCTCTTAACCAGACAGACAGTGTTGGTGGAGCTGTTAACCCTTTACACTCGTAGCTCTGGCTCTGTGCTTCACAGCGTTGTATGGGTTTTGACTGACAGCCATTCTGAAATTGAGTATCGCACGACAAGAAGTTGCCACAACCCCTCCTGTAGGGTTTTTACAGTTATGAAAGTCCTGGAAAAGTAATGGAATTTTAACATTTGTGTTTTCCAGGCCTGGAAAAGTTTTGGGAAATGATATAGTCTGAAAAGTAATAGAAATTAATGTAATAATTTCTGTTAATGTAATTTCTTTAGGCACAGTTTTTAAATATTTGATCAATCAAATACAAATCTACATATCAGCCAGGATTGGAATGACACTTTAGCACGTCTGTGTTTGCGCGCATCACCTGCATGTGTGCAAGACAGCTGTTGCTCAAGGAGAGACAGTCAGACATTGCAGCAGCAGGTATGCTTAGCCTATAAAATATGATCGAGAAGAGACTAACTAGGTAGCCAGTTCAAAACATAAACTGAGTATAGGAAAGATTAGGAACACCTTCCCTAATATTGAGTTGAACTCCCTTTTGCCCTCAGAACAGCCTGAATTCATTGAGGAATGGTCTCTACAAGGTGGCAAGTGTTCAAGAGGGTACTGGTTCATGTTGACACCAATGCTTCCCACAATTGTGTTGGCTGGATGTCCTATGGGTAGTGGACCGTTCTTGATACACATGGGAAACTGTTGAGCATGAAAAACCCAACAGCGTTGCTGTTCTTGACACAAACCAGTGCACCTGGCACCTACTACCATACCTTGTTCAAAGACACTTAAAACTTTTGTCTTGCCCATTCACACTCTGAATGACACAAAATCACAATGTCTCCATTGTCTCAAGGCTTAAAAATATTTATAATTATTTAACCTTTCCCCCCCTTCAATTACACTGATTTGAAGTGAATTTAACAAGTGACATCAATAAGGAATCATAGACTGACCAGGTGAATCCAGGTGAAAGCTATCACCTTAAGAGCAGGTGTTCTTAATGTTTTGTGTACTCTGTGTATCTTGTACCCTCTAGTAACTGTTATAGGCCTGACCCCATTTAGTCGACTGGTTGATTGTTTGGTTGGTTGTTAGGCTGTTAGGCTGTTGGTCGACCAAGAGTTTTTGATCCAGCAGTGGCAAATATATAATTTAAAAATAGGTTATGGCACATGAGACACGTCTGATTCATGCCTGTCTGAGTAGACTAATCCATTGCGGAGACCGTGAAGATGGCACACCAGTATCGCCAGTAGCAAGGACATTTATCGTTAATTACCATAATTTATCATCTACAATGTTTGTTTGGTTACGGTGATTTCTGTTAATGTATTCAATATATTATTATTATTACAGTCTTACTGTTCTCGTTGTACGAGTGAACACGTTTTGCAGAGCGCACAACCTAGCCTGTACTTGTGAGAAGTTTTGGTTAATTTCATTCCATTTAGGAGTTGTCAATTTATTCATTATCGTTTGTTTAGAGCGCTCCTGTCAATCTTGCGCAAATGTAGGCTTATAAATGTGGCCATCTGTGGATCTGGTACTTTTCTGATTGTCTTAACTCTCCATCACTGTGTAACCTCTGAAAGTAGTTTTGCGTTCGCCTCAAACAGCAAGTAAACTAAATCTGTTTTTACATCCATTTAGAATGATAATAGTCCACTAAACAGGGAAGGGGGGAAAAGGTCATGCTCTGATCTGGTGGAAACGTCATAAAAAAGGCCTGTCTGATCACTTCTTATCCCTTGCGCAAATAGCTTACAGCTGTGTCTGTCTGTCAGGAGCTCACTGGCACAGGAAACTCTGAGGGCCCAGAATATTTTAGACAATGTTGCAAGTTTGCTACCACAAGCTTCATCCAGACTAAGTCAATAGTTGATACAATGTTTCAAGTTCTTTGCAGACAGGCCATGCGTAGCCTATGTGATTTATATGATATTTATTTTAATCAATACATTTTCTGCTGGCGGGTTGCAAGGTTTTTATTTGTTGCCGCTATGTAGGCTATTTTTACATTTTGCCAAAGGCAATAGAAGTTACTTTTAGATTTGTAACATTTTCATTTCGATAGAATTTTGATTAACCACATGACATTGATTTTGTAGATATGATGACTTCATTATACATGAAATTAATCTGTTCCACGAAAATGTGCATATGAAAATAGAAGAATTTGTACGATAACTTGACACTCCAAATGGAAAAGATTGCAGACCATTGGTGTAGCCTATTTCCGTCAACTTCATGACTCTTTTCTATGCTCAACAAAATTACTATCTGTTTCTCTGAATTACCTTGTGAAAGCTTAACACTGTAAAGTCATATGTTATTACTTAGCTAGTCATGCTGGCAATAGAACAAGCTTTAAAATCATGCCCACTTGACCCAGATTGCGATTTATAATGGACCGTTTTTGGATTGTGTTAACAACAACAGTAATCTTGTGATGGCGGGGATGCAGGGTTGTGTTCCAAACTAAGCAACTAAAAGTGTGCTTGTTCTAGTTCCTCAACGGCACAGCTAGGAGAGCTCAAAAAAGTACTTTATAGTTGAAGATTTCTTTGAGTCATCAAAGTACATTGGAATTGCTTAGGAACTGTGCACACTTTGAAGAGGTATGTGGCAACTTGTAGACACCAGTTAGACCTCTCACTTAAACGTTGTAATTTTTGTTATCTTATGTTGCACCTACTCCACATTCTTCAGGAATAGTCTTATCGTGTTACTGAATGTATCCAGAGTATTTTCAGATTTTGTTATCAACAAATACGGCAAATTACAATAAATGTAAAATGCACATAAAATCAAGTGTTATCTTTTGGATTCAATCTGTGGCAGGTGAACTGTTGTGTCCTCACAATTTCCCCATTATCTCCAAACTGTTCTCTTTCGATTGCTACCATGGTTATGCATTTCATATTTCTTCTGTAAGAAACATTTCAGTTGATCCCTGTCCATATAGGCCAATTCCTATGAGCATAAAGGGTTAACCAACCTCCTAACCATTCAGACAGGGTTGGCGTAGCTGTTAACAAGCCTCGTAACCATTCATACAGGGTTGGTGGTTGGTGTGCAGCTGAGTCTTATTTACAGCCAGGCTGCTAAACAGCCCCAAGGGAGAGGGGATGAGCCCTGATGACATGCAAGGAGACAGTCTCTCTCTCTGAGCGCAGTCTTAACAAGCCAGAGAGGATGAATAAAAAAGGAAAGCAGAGGGTTCTCTCTCAGCTCTTTTGTCCACCGATTCAGAAAAAGCCTTGAGCTGAAAAAGTGATTAAGGACCACCAACAATTAAAGGCTGCGGCTGCAGAAGGTGTTTAAGAGTTCCTTGCCTATTTCCCCCTCTATAAAAGGGAAGTCGTTAGTTTACCAAAGACTGCAATTAGGAGTGGGCAAGCCTGCTTAGTGCTAGAGGGAAGGAGGAAAGCAAGAGGCTGCTGAGCCAAACTTTTTTAAGATGAAGTCCCTTTTTGAATGTCTAGTGTCTGGCCATGATGAAAATGCAGCATGTCTTTTTTGTTTGTTTTATTTCAGACGTACAGCTCATTGCAGAAGGTCCTGGTGGCCTTCGGGAGGAGGGTGTTGTTACCTGCTTTACAGGCACTTTGCCCTGGTCTCTGCAGCCATGCAGGATGCAGCTCGGATCTTCCAGTCAGGTGAGTCTAGACTAGATGATGCCCTCTGTGAACACTCACCCCTGTCCTGAGGCTGCCGGGCACCTCCACACCTTAGTGGCCCGTTTGTCCACGCTGGTTAGAGGAGTATTGGCGGCCTCAGTGTTGTGCCCAAATAATAAAGCCCTCAATATGGCCTCGTCTACCCCCAATTAATGTGACAGCATAGTTATGCTTCATTTGAAAGCATTGCTTTAGTACTACTCTCTTTACTCTGACCAATGTTTTTGATGGGAAATTGTAATTTAATGCATTTCTGTCGGAAGGCAAATCCTGCCTGGTAGCTGTGGGCTGCAGCTTGTCTGTTCAATGCTTTGAAGACTGACAGAAAGACTGCTTTACAGCCAACATGCACCCAAATTCATACATCACCATAGCACCACAAGCAGAGCAGCCCGCAAACAAGCAGAATATTTACTGCTCAAAACAATGCACTGAATAAAGTATCTAGAGAAAGGCCTCTCATTCGTGCTACAGTATAGCATATGTGTAAAAGAAACCTCTCCAACAGAGTTGTCTGTCTGATTCAACTTCTCCAAGCAGGAAGTGTGTTTCTGTTCCATACGGACTCAAACTGTTGACTTTGATATCGCCCAGCACAAAGTAATCTTTAAATCAAAGCCCCGCAGGTAGGTAGATGAAGGCTCTGCCGTGTCAACACATTTAGGATGTCTGTGGGGTGAGATTATCCAGTTTGTGATGATTTGAACGCTCGTCAATGTCTGCAAATTAAAGGTTATTTTAAACTCCAGATTAGCATTTTTCCGCGCCTCATTAGGTAAGGAGATGAGTTGATCAGATGACTGGGAGAATCCCACTTAGTCACTGTGAAGGAAGCCTCCTTGTACTAGACTACACTATCTACCTTAATTCTCTAGAAACGAACACACAACTTTGCCTGTTATAATGGACCGTTTCACTCTCTCCTGACGCTGGACATTAGTTAATAAACAGTCACATACCCAGTTGTTTCTGTGCTGGAAATGCAACCAAGCCTAACTGATGATATTAGTCTCAGCAGGCCAACAACAGCAAATACGTCTCTTCATTTGAATGAGTTTCCCTCTGCAAGTTCAACAACTTTTTGTTCAGGCTTGTAATTGTCTTTATTTCCGTGCAGCAGCATCAGATCGAGTGAGAGAGTGAGTGTGGGTAATAGGGCTCTCGTTAATGAACTGTAAAGCTACAGTAATGCAGCCTGGCTGGTGTACGTCTGAGAGGGCACCACACGTTTCCTCCCAGCATTACTGCGCACAGCTAATTCATTTGTCAGGATAAGGCAAATGAAAATGCGTGCTCTAATTTGAGGCACTTAATTTAAACGGCCGTGAAAGCAAACTTTGGTAGATATTAGGAAAACAAACTCATTAATGTCTTGGGGGAGCGGCAGGTTAAGACCTTGAAAGAAATGTTATCCTGGGGGTAAATATTTGAACTGCCCTTTGCCAGGGCAGACTGGGATAAAAATTCAACCCTGGCATTTCAGCCACACTGCGCGCGGTGTCTGTCTGTCTCACTATGTCTGTCTCTCTACTTTTCCTTGTTCTCCTCTGTTGGTACTCTGTCTGTGTTAGTCACTCTGTCTGTCACTCCTAAGTGTTAAATGCTATTATATATATAGCCAATATATTGAGGAACTGGCAGTACATCAAATCCACTACACTCACCTCTGAGCTGTCTCTGCTAAGCCTAGCATCCATTCTCACAGACCAGGGGATCACATTACCTCTGCTGGGCCCAGCAACATCCTAGTTGTGAATGAAGAAAGATGACTCGATAAATGCCTAAAAGATGATCATTGGCTCATAATACCTTATGAAAGCCTAACTACTTATATTGCAAATATAAGTGCCTGGCTATCATACATGTCCCCCCCCATCCTAACGGTTAATTATTATTACAAATGTGTGTGTGTGTGTGTCTCTCACTCAGTCTCTGTTGTTTCCCTATGTCCACTATACTTGACGGCTGCAGCAGCAGCAGCTGTCTGTGCTGCTGTGCCTATCATCACTGGGACCAGAAGACCAGGGGACCACACTGCCTGTGCTGGGCCTAGCAACCCCCTACCAGCCAGTTGATTGATATTTTGGCTCAGTAATATATATTACAAACCGTTTGCTCACCATTTATTAATCATTACTCCACATTTGCAAATGTTAGTAAGCTAGTTATTCACACTCTTATTTCCTTAAACATCCTGTGTTTGCTTCTGTGAGAAATTACACTGGTCACTCAAAGCATTTATAAAGTATTTATAAAATATAAATAGCACTGTTACGGTTTTCTAGGTGTGAAGGAGAGTCGGACCAAAATGCGGCGTTTAGATTGCGATCCATGTTTAATAAAATGAAGCAACACGAATCCAAATACAAACACTACAAAAAACAATAAACGTAACGAAAACCGAAACAGCCTATACTGGTGTAAATAAACACAGAACAAGGACATAAGGACATCAGGACAATCACCCACGAAACACTCAAAGAATATGGCTGCCTAAATATGGTTCCCAATCAGAGACAACGATAAACACCTGCCTCTGATTGAGAACCACTTCAGACAGCCATAGACTTATCTAGAACACCCCACTAAGCTACAATCCCAATACAAAACACACCACATACAAAAACCCATGCCACACCCTGGCCTGACCAAATAAATGAAGAAAACACAGAATACTTAGACCAGGGCGTGACAAGCACTCACTTTAGATTAGGGACTGCAAAAAGACCTTATGAATGATTAGTAAATGGTTTATTAATGTGAGAGTAATGATTACTAAATGGTGAACATACAATTTATAAATGCCTTATGGTTTATTATGGATTCTTAAAGTGTTACCCATCCTAGTTGTAAAAGAATAAACACATATATTTGACAAAGAACAAAATCTCGGAATAAATGCCTCGTAGATGACCACTGAGGTAATATAATACCTTAGAACAGCCTAACTACATATTTCAAATTAGTGCATGTCAAGTGTTCCCTCCTGCTCACTTAGTGTTTCAATATTAGGCTACATAATTCCATAGAAGAAAACAGAGAGAGAGAAGGAGAAAGAGAGACGGACAGTTCCTTAATGGTTTGACTGTATAATTGACTACATTAAGGAACATTCAGTCGCCCTCTCCTTCACTCGCTCTGTTTTCTTCTATTGAATTTAGTATACAACCTTCTGTGTTTGTCAAAGAATGAAGCCGGGACTAGTTTACGTGAATGGATTTCCAGCTTTGTGCCTCGTTTGACAGTTCTGCACGTGAATGCATATCTTTCTGCCAAGAAGTGACGGACCTTTCAGCGAATCAAATAAGTGGGAGATAGGCGGAACTTTCCAGCCTTCAGTTTAGTGGCTATGTAATGTTATCCCACACCAAGATCACTTGTTACTACAGCTCATAAACCCTGAAGAGACTGAGATTCAGAAGCGATTAAACACAGACAGTCCCCGAAATGACTATTATTGTAATACATGTGTTAAGTAAAAAATGTTTGTGTTTAGTAAAAAGCACTGTATAAATGTCTAGTAGATGGCTATTGCCTTACCTACTGTATGTGTTACAAAAGCCAATCTCACTACTTGTTAGGCTATATTGCAAGTAGCCTAGTGTCTAAATGTTCCCCCGAATCCCCCTTCCCTAATTAGCCTATATTTCATACAACATACAACTATCTGTGTCAGTGTGCGTTAGTGAGTGTGTCCGTCTGTTTTCTTCCTACCTCGACTGCACCACAGCAGCTGATCTGTCATGTCTCACAGACAAAGTAAAGGTTCATTTCACACATCAAGCCTTTTTTGGTCTCTGTTTCTGTTTTGACTGAATGATGCGCATTTAAATTGTAATGTGAATTTGCGCCACCTCAGCTCAGCCAATCAGAAAACCGGGCCGACCCATCTTGGGAGTGGGGCCAACCGTTGCCCACTAGCCAACCAAATGCTCAATATACACTGAGTCTACAAAACATTAAGGATCCCCACACCCTTCTTTTGCTGCCAGAACAGCCTCAATTCGTCAGGGTATGGACTCTACAAGGTGTAGAAAGCATTCCACAGGGATGCTGGCAAATGTTGACTCCAATGCTTCCCATAGTTGTGTCAAGTTGGCTGGATGTCCTTTGGGTGGTGGACTATTCTTGATACACACGGTAAACTGTTGCATGAAAAACCCAGTCGCGTTGCAGTTCTTGACACAACCGGTGAGCCTTGCACCTACTACCATACCCAGCTCAAAGGCACTTAAATCTGTTGTCTTGCCCATTCACCCTCTGAATGGCACACATACACAATCCAGGTCTCAATTGTCTCAAGGCTTAAAAATCCTCCTCCCCTACCCTACACTCCCATTCATCTACACTGATTGAAGTGGATTTAACAAGTGACATCAATAAGGGACCATAAGTTTCACCTGGATTTACCTGGTCAGTCTAGGTCATGGAAAGCACAGATGTTCTTAATGTTTTGTACGCTCAGTGTAGATGATTATGACAACAGAGAAAAGGTGCAAAGGTCATAGAAAAAACATGGCCATGGGCTGCCGGCTGTGTCCATTATTTTTGTATTTATATATTGTTTTGGTCAGTTTCGACCACCCAACCCAAATAACAAATAAAAGATGGTCCTTCTGGCAGCACGGACGCTTATTCTCAAGGAACTCATCCAGTTGCCTGCTAAGTGGCTGCAACCAAAGGGCCGCCAAACAGGGAGAGCTGGGTAGTGAGGGTTTAGCACGACTGTTGTCGTGTAGCTGACCGAAGGACCCACTGGAGTTGACCGTCGCGCTAGCCTATACTGAGCTGGAAATGTTCCGTAATTGCTGTTCCTCGTGTAGCTAAACTCACATTTCTCTGTCATGTTTTTAATTGAGCCTTTTCCCTTGGCTTTTTAACATTTAGCTGAAATTTAGCAGTCACTCTACTTCAATATGGCAAAGGTTGGAGTCTCCACTGAAGGATGAGCTCATATAGTAGGCTATGTATGCTGTTGTAGAAGTGCACACGACCCTACTAGTAGTTGAAACCATAACAAAGTCTGCAGTTATCTTATACAGTATGTGCAGCTGTGTGTTGCCTATGTTCTCTTGTCACTTTGCCATGATGGATGTTAGGGGGCAGTGCCCCTGTGGCAGCTGTGTTGCTGTGCCCATGCACCTCCCTCCCGGGCCTGCCTGCCGGCCTACCTGTCTGACCCGCTCCAGGGCTCAACCACTGGGCTCGCCACCAACATGATCAACTGGCTGAACTTGTCATCAGAGTGTAAAACAGACGAGTGCAGGATTCATTGTGTCGCATGGCTCTCTCCCTCCCAGGCTGTCTCCCTCCCAGGCTAGCTCTTCAGGCTGGAGAGAAAACTTTGAGTTTTGGAGCAGGGAGAGTAGAGCTGTGTCTCTGTACTCTGCGTCCTGGAGTTGGAAGTTGAGCTCTCTCTCTCTGCTCCCTCTGTAAGACAGCTCATAATCTAAATGAAAACTAAAATGTTTGTAAGGTTTTCCTCAGAGTGAGTGTTCTGTTTGTTTTGAAAAGAACAGAATGTATCTGGTTACTGTGAGTCAATCCTGGAGGTGGATGCTGGACAGGAGGATTGTATCTAGACTTCAGTGCTCTGGGTTCTATGCCTGGGTTGAGAAAGGGGTTTTGTGGCAGCAAATGTAAAGGATCTAACTTGGCTCCCTCCAGGTGTGTGTCTTTTTGTAATGGTACACTTTGAGGGAAATCAGGCCAAATAAATGAGTTCCTAAACTGTTATGAAATGAACCGTTTGGATTACCACTTGAGTTGTCTTTCTGGACTAGATATAGTGGACCTGAAAGTGGATTAATTGCTCACTCTGTCATAAGTTGTCTGCAATGGTATGAACTTACAATGCTCCCATGATCTCCCGTAGCCTGTTTAGCCTATAATTTGAAGAAAGGATGTATGGGACAATGAGACTTTAAGCCTTTAGGAACCACAGTCTCTGCCAGCAACTGCCCTATTGTGTAATAATATACAGTAGCAGTCAAAAGTTTGGACACACCTACTCATTCAAGGGTTTTTCCTTATTTTTACTATTTTCTATTTTGTAGCATAATAGTGAAGACATCAACAGAATAAAATAACACATATGGAATCATGTAGTAACCAAAAAAGTTTTAAAAATAAGAATAAATGTGTCATTCTTCAAAGTAGCTACCCTTTGCCTTGATGACAGCTTTGCACACTCTTGGCATTCTCTCAACCAGCTTCACCTGGACTGCTTTTCCAACAGTCTTGAAGGAGTTCCCACATATTCTGAGCACTTGTTGGCTTCTTTTCCTTGGTCCAACTCATCCCAAACTATCTCAATTGGGTTGTGGTCGGGAAGCCAGGTCAACTGATGCAGCACTCCATCACTCTCCTTCTTGGGCAAATAGCCCTTACACAGCCTGGAGGTGAGTTGGGTCATTGTCCTGTTGAAAAACAAATTATAGTTCCATTAAGTGCAAACCAGATGGAACCAGCTGGTTAAGTGTGCCTTGAATTCAAGTGTGCCTTGAATTCTAAATAAATTACAGACAGTGTCACCAGCAAAGCACCATCACACCTTCTCCTCCATGCTTCACTGTGGAAACCACACATGCAGAGATTATCCGAGATTAACCCTACTAATGCTTGTGTACTAAAATATCCTTCTTTAAACCTAGGCATTGGGATTGAGATAGCTTATATGAGTTAGTTAAAGAAACTAAGTAACAAATATAATTAAGATGTCCTATCTACAGAATATGCTTATATGATTGAACCGTTAACTCTTTGTTATTAGAATGTCTCCTTTTGGACTCTGGTGTTGGCAGCTGCACTTCCTCCCTCAAATGGGCCTCAGTAACCTTGGGTCCAGAGAGGGGAGAAGTCAGTCTTATCTATCACATGTCCCTGTTGCTATACAGAATATCAGCAAGGAGTATGGAAAAGGAGGTCAGAAGGAAACATTGTTTCCGTATGTGAAATGTGTGTCTTTATTGCAAACCATGTGAAGGGATGTCGTAAGTAATGGGGAACCAATCACTTGTATCCTCAGTGGCTGTGTGTCAGTCACCTCCTAGGGGGAGCCGGTTTCCACTATGAACTAGGGGAGAGAACAAAGTAACAACAAATGAATTTCCACCACACTCATCAGACCAAAGGACGGATTTCCACAGCAATTCAACCAAGAAGGCCTGATTCACACAGTCTCCCCTGAACAGTTGATGTTAAGATGTGTCTGTTACTTGAACTCTGAAGCATTTATTTGAGGTGCAGTTAACTAACGTATCCTCTGCAGCAGAGACAACTCTGGGTCTTCCTTTCCTGTCGCCGTCATCATGAGAGACAGTTTCATCATAGCACTTGATGGTTCTTGTGACTGCACTTAAAGAAACTTTCAAGGTTCTTGATGATGGACTGTTGTTTCTCTTTGCTTATTTGAGCTGTTCTTGCCATAATATGGATTTGGTCTTTAGCCCTATTTGGTTATCTTCTGTATACCACCCATACCTTGTCACAACACAACTGATTGGCTCAAACTCATCAAGAAAAATAAATTCCATAAATGCACTTTTAAAAAGGCACACCTGTTAATTTAAATGAATTCCATGTGACTACCTCATGAAGCAGGTTGAGAGGATGTCAAGATTGTGCAAAGCTGTCATCAAGGCAAAGGGTGGCTACTTTGAAGAATCTCAAATTTAAAATATATTTTACATTTGTTTAATCATTTTTTGTTTACTACATGATTCCATATGTGTTCTTTCATAGTTTTGATGTCTTCACTGTTATCCTTCAATGTAGAAAATAGTCAAAACAAACAAAAACCTATATATGTGTATATATATGTGTGTGTGTATGTATATATATATATTACCATTCCTCACACGGCCATCGATTAACACTGTTTTTCTACTCTTGCGTCCTGAAGTGCCTGTTGGATATTCACAAAGTCTTCCAGGAGAATGAGCCGGCCTACCTACTGAATGACCTCTACATCACAGACTACTGTGTCTTGATTCAGAGGGTCAAGTAAGTCCACCCCCCCTCCCTCAGCAAGAAAATGACCTCCCAGGGTCAATGCGGATTAGACAAGTCATTTGTCACAGCCCGGCCACTTGACAGACAGAGCTATTGTGAGATGCAATCTACCTGTATCCCTGTTCCTGTGTCAAAGGTGCTGTTGGCGAGTGTGTGGTCTGTACAGTCTCCCTCCGTGCTGCAGTGGAGTCTCAGTAGATCATACTGAGGCCTCTCTCAGTGACAGTACTAGGATGAGAAGAAGCAGATTGACAGTGCACTGTGTAGTACAATATCTGTGCTTGTATGTTAACTCAATAAATATCTTTGTAGTTTCTTCCTTAATTGATGTGGAATGCACGGCTCTCTCCTCACCCTTGTACATATTTTGCAATTACTTACACGTTGAGAATGTGAGCTTGCAAGCACACAGTTCCATAATGAGCTCTGTTTTACTCTTGGCGGGGGGTTAGCCAAGTGGTGTGCTCGTCTGTAAAATAACAGTGAAATGTGCTCCTGACGTTGTAGGCCCCTCGTCCAGATGCAGACAGCCGGGAGTTTACTGGAGCTTTCTCTGGTTAGAACTTTGCCAACGAATTCCCATTCTCTCTGGAAAAGAAAACACCTTGACGGCCAATTAATAGTAAATCAATGGTGGAGATCAGAGTTGGAGTCCGTTTCGATCTGTCTGTTACACTGCAGCAGACAGGGAAAAGAGAGTACAGAGAGTTTTGGTCCTGAGCTCTCTCACACTCTCTCTCTCTCTCTCTCTCTCTCTGCATATGCTTGGAGCAGCAGCAGAGCAGTACTGTCAAACCACTGGAAAACTCAATCAGTCTCACCTCAGTCAGAGTCAAGGAGATGAAACGACAGAAAGGCATCCGAGTTTGAGTGCTTTCCCGTCTGCCTCCCTCTCCCCCGCTGTGTATCGGCGCTAAATGTCAGCTTGACCTAACAACACGCTGCCTTCCACTGGTTGCAACCCCGCATCGATCATTAAATGGATTAGTCCTGGTGCTTGCCGCATTGACCTGTGATTGAATTGTTACATTTCCCTTTTCCTGTAAAATTTTCAGGTAATTAACAAAGCAAAGCTTTTTTGTCTTTCTGCCCTGAGAACTGGCTCATTTCAGCTGTGGTGTCAGCAGAGACCGACACAGTGAGAGTAGACAGCCAGAGAGCGGCTGAGTCCAGACAGAGGTACTAACCCTCCTGTTGTAGCAGTTGCCCCAGGGCACCTGGCTCGAAAACCTCCAGAGCCCAGGCGTTCCATTCCGTTGTCTTGCTGCCAATCAATTCCCAAGTAGACATTTCATAACTGTTGTACATTATTGTGCCTCAGACTGCATTTCATTCCTTTCTGAATGTGGAATAAAATAGCGCAGTCCACTTGCCATGCAAAGCAGCAGCGAGAGGAGAGCTGTCTGTTCTTAAGGCAGGCCTCAAGCAGCAACCAGCTGTGGTTTGCATGCCATAGACAGCGCTCTGTTATCACATATGGTTAGTTGTGACAGCCCTTTGATGACAGATTGTATAAGCATTGTTCTACTCCTCACGGTTAGATATTCCCCCGTGAAGGATTTGTCATTCCTACTAAGTGAGTTGTCTTTCTTTCTCTGTGATTCCGGTGGTAAGATGAGACGAGCTGTAATCCCCTGTATCTTGTCAGTCCTTCCCATAGTCGACTCCCAGACACGATCAGCTGTTCGTGATGGACATAGTGATTAATGAATGCGTTGCTCAGTGGGTTGACTTATAGTGTCTGTCTCTCTGGGCTGTCCCACATGCGTTCATGCTCTTAAAGTCCCTCCGACAGCAGAGACATCGGCCTCAAATTTACAGTATCATAAAAACTTGTGATTTAGACCAGTGAAACCCTCTCGTTCCACAAACTCACACACAGACAAACAAGTGGGCAGTCCACTCTCAGATCAGTAGTATCGGGGTGGAGAAAATCATTCTAACGCCAGTTAGTATTTGTCCTGATAAAATGTGTTTAAAGTGGATAATTAATGTTGCTTACAACATATTATATATTACAGAGGGACATTCTATCATTCACATATCTTTGAATTGTCAGATACATTGAACATTTCCTCCAATGATCTGCCACTAACAAATTAAAGCACCTCTTTACCATTTGTTTCACTGGTTTGTTTTGATGATCCTCTGATGCCCAGCCCCTGCAGTGTTGTTAGACTGAATTCATTTTATTTATCGGTCTCTTCTCTCATCAAAAGGCTTGCAATGATGCCAATGTAGATTGACTGAGGCCAGTCTACCAAAGCCCATAGGATCAGTGTTGTCCTACTGTACCTCAGTTAAATCAGCAGGGCTCTAACTTCCCCTTGCTCTTTCAGCATTCCCCCCCCTCTTTACCCGCTGTCTGCCGCACAATCAATTAATTAAGTCAATTAAATCCTAGAGCAAAAACCATGGCAACCTGTGGGTGTCTAGCTCAAGGGCTCGCTAGTCTAGGAGTAGGAAGTGAGGATCTTTCTCTGTCTTTGTCTTTCTCTCGCTGCTGTCCATTCAGCCTCTACATGCATTGTGTGTATGACAATGCCCAGAGGAGCGCTCTCTTCTCCACAGCCCCAGGAGGCCCTTGGGGGACAACCAGCTGCTGCTAGAACCAGACTGACCACCCCAGGCCACTGGGTTAAGGGGGGTTCAGTGGGCCAGTCAAGCCACGGCCAGACGCCTGGGGAATGTAATTGTATGTTGTCAGCAGTGGTTTCCCTATGATTTTTTTTCAGCGAGTCTCTACAGAAATATATATACAGTACCAGTCAAAAGTTTAGACACGCCTACTTATTCAAGGGTTTTTCTTTATTTTTACTATTCCTCTTCATTGTAGGATAATAGTGAAGGCATCAAAACTATGAAATAACACATTTGGAATCATGTAGTAACCAAAAAAGTGTGAAACAAATCCAAATATATTTGAGATTTGAGATTCTTCAAAGTAGCCACCTTTTTCCTTGATGACAGCTTTGCACACTCTTGGCATTCTCTCAAACAGCTTCATGAGGAATGCTTTTCCAACAGACTTGAAAGAGTTCCCACATATGTTGAGCACTAGTTGGCTGTTTTTCCTTCACTCTGCGGTCCAACTTGTCCCAAACCATCTCAATTGGGTTGAGGTCGGGTGATTGTGGAGGACAGGTCATCCACTCCATCACTCTCCTTCTTGGTCAAATAGACCTTACAAAGCCTTACACTGTTGGGTCATTGTCCAGTTGAAAAACAAATGATTGTCCAGACCAGATGGGATGGCGTTTCGCTGTGGAATGCTGTTGTAGCCATGCTGGTTAAGTGTGTCTTGAATTCTAAGTAAATCAACGACAGTTTCACCAGCAAAGCATCCCCACACCATCACACTTCCTCCTCCATGCTTCACAGTGGGAACCACACACGCGGAGAGCATCCGTTCACCTACTCTTTATCTCACAAAGAAACGGTGGTTGAAACCAAAAATCTCAAATTTGAACTCATCAGACCAAAGGACCGATTTCCACCAGTCTAATGTCCATTACTCGTGTTTCTTGGCCCAAGCAAGTCTCTTCTTCTTATTGGTGTCCTTTAGTAGTTGTTTCATTGCAGCAATTCGACCATGAAGGCCTTATTCACATAGTCCCCTCTGAACAAGATGACGCCGAAGAACATGGCTGACATTTTACAGTCTCCCAACCAATGGTGCTATTTAGTTTTTTGGCGTTTTGTGTAACTTATTTTTTAACACTTATTTTGTACATAATGTTGCCGCTATTGTCTATGACCAAAATGACCAAAAATTACTTCTGGACTTCAGAACAGCGATTACTCACCGCGGACTGGAATAAACCTTTTCCTTAAATGAGTCAGACGAAAAGGATATATCATGCTTTCACTGGAACAGGCCCAGATCTCTGTAAATTGCTTGACGACGCAAGAAAAGGGGCCGCAGATCGGGCTGCCTTCTGAGAATCCGTAGGCGAGCGAGTAAACTCCCACTGTCATCCATTGTTCTTGCTAATGTGCAATCATTGGACATTTTTATTGGTGACCTACAATTAAGATTATCCTACCAAAGGGACATTAAAAACTGTAATATCTTATGTTTCACCGAGACGTGGCTGAACAACTATATGGATAATATAGAGCTGGCAGGATTTTCCATGCACCGGCAGGACAGAGAAGCTACGTCTGGTAAGACGAGGGGTGGGGTGTGTGTCTATTTGTGAATAACAACTGGTGCACGATGTCTAATTTTAAAGAAGTCTCAAGGTATTGCTCGGCTGAGGTAGAGTACCTTATGATAAGCTGTAGACCATATTATTCGTAGCCATCTATTTACCACCACAGAATGAAGCTGGCACCAAGAACGCTCTCAACCAACTCTATAAGGCCATAAGCAAAGAAGAAAATGCTCACCCAGAAGCAATGCTCCTAGTGGCCGGAGATTTTAATGCAGGCAAAGTTAAATCAGTTTTACCCAATTTTTCCCAGCATGTCACATGTGCAACCAGAGAGAAAAAAATCCAAGACCACCTTTACTCCACACACAGATGCATACAAAGCTCTCCTCCGCCCTCCATTTGGCAAATCTGACCATAATTATATCCTCCTGATTCCTGCTTACAAGCAAAAACTAAAGCAGGAAGTACCAGTGACTTGTTCAATACGGAAGTAGTCAGATGACGCGGATGCTACACTACAGGATTGTTTTGCTAGCACAGACTGGAATATGTTCCGGGATTCATCCAATGGCATTGAGGAGTACACCACCTCAGTCTTCGGCTTCATCAATAAGTGCATCGACGATGTTGTCCCCACAGTGACCTTACGTACATATCCCAACCAGAAGCCATGGATTACAGGCAACATCCGTATTGAGCTAAACATCCGTATAGAGCCGCCTCTTTCAAGGAGTGGGAGACTAATCTAGACACTTATAAGAAATCCCGCTATGCCCTCAGACGAACCATCAAACAAGCAAAGCGTCAATACAGGACTAAGATTGAATCCTGCTACACCGGTTCTGATACTTGTCGGATGTGGCAGGGCTGGAAAACTATTACGGACTACAAAGGGAAACCCAGACTCGAGCCTACCAGACGAGCTAAATGCCTTTTATGCTCGCATCGAGGCAAGCAACACTGAAACATGCACGAGAGCACTTGCTGTTCTGGATAACTGTGTGATCACGCTCTCAGCAGCCTATGTGAACAAAACCTTTAAACAGGTCAACATTCACAAAGCTGTTGGGCCAGACGGATTACCAGGACTTGTACTCAAAGTATGTGCGGATCAACTGTCAAGTGTCTTCACTGACATGTTCAACCCCTCCCCGACCGAGTCTGTAATACCTACATGTTTCAAGCAGACCACCCTAGTCCCTGTGCCCAAGGAAGCAAAGGTAACCTGCCTAAATGATTACTGCCCCGTAGCACTTACGTCGTTAGCTATGAAGTGCTTTGAACGGCTGGTCATGGGTCACATCAACAGCATCTTCCCTGACACCCTAGATCCACTCCAATTCACATACCGCCCCAACAGATCCACAGATGACGCAATCTCAATCGCGCTCCACACTGCCCTTTCCCATGTGGACAAAAGGAACACCTCTGAGAATGCTGTTCATTGACAACAGCTCAGTGTTTAACACCATAGTACCCACAAAGCTCATCACTAAGCTAAGGACTCTGGGACTAAACACCTCCCTCTGCAACTGGATCCTGGACTTCCTGACGGGCCGCCCCCAGGTGGCATTTCACGGTAAAAACAAGTTGTTGTATTCGGAGCATGTGACAAAGTTTGATTTGATGTTGAGATGTATCGGTTACTTGAACTATGTGAAGCATTTATTTGGGCTGCAATTTGGTAACTCTAAAGGCTGGTAACTCTAATGAACTTATCCTTTTCAGCAGAGGTAACTCTGGGTCTTCCTTTCCTATGGAGGTCATGAGAGCCAGTTTCATCACAGCATTTGACTGCACTTGAAGAAACGTTCAAAGTTCTTGAAATGTTCCGTATTAACCAACTTTCATGCCTTAAAGTAATGATGGACTGTCATTTCTCTTTGCTTATTTGCGCTGTTCTCGCCATAATATGGATTTGGTCTATTAACAAATAGGTCTATCTTCTGTATACCACCCCTACCTTGTCACAACACAACTGATTGGCTCAAATGCATTAAGAAGAAAAGAAATTCCACATATTAAGGCAAGGCACACCTCTTCATTCAAATGCATGCCAGGTGGCTACCTTGTGAAGCTGGTTGAGAGAATGCCAAGAGTGCAAAGCTGTCATCAATGCAAAGGGTGGCTACTTTGAAAAATCTCAAATCTCAAATATATTTTGATTAGTTTAACACTTTTTTTGGTTACTACATGATTCCATATGTGTTAATTCATAGTTTTGGCGTTTTCACCATTATTCTACAATGTAGAAAATAGTTTTAAAAAATAAATAAAAACCCTTGAATGAGTAGGCGTGTCCAAACTTTTGATTGGTACTGTATAATATGTTTTAAAATTTGCAGCATTGGCAAGAATTTACACTGTGGTGCCCAGTGGGAGGCTAGTTTAGTTTTGCTCTTGAGTAATTCCTAGAAATGTGTCTCTTGTTAAATTCGGAAGCTAGCTAATTGGAGGGCTTCGGCTGCATTGAGAATTATTTTCATGAAATGTTGGAAATGGAATACAGGTGAGCTTTATTTTCTCCTTACAGATTTTTGGTTGTACTACTTTCCAGAATGCAGCTAGTGTGACACAGTCACTCTCTGGAAGGCTATGTTCTGTAACTACACTACAGACATGTCTCTGTCAGGAACTTGTCCTGTCCTGGGCCTTCTCTGTGAGGTAGTAGATAGATATTGTATCTAGTCTGTCTGATTTCAGCCCTCCCCACCACAGAGACAGCAGATCCTCTCTGTGTCCCGCTGGGCTAAACAAAGCCAAGACTGTCTCACAGCTAACAGGGATAAGTACTTCAGATTTCCTCTCTGCATGATGTCCAGCTTTTGTGTACTTACACAGGAAGCTCGACACACAGAGGGAGAGAGAAGCACTGACGGTGCTGTTGCATCAATGGTATACTAATAATTTTTATTTATTTTATTTTTATTTCACCTTTATTTAACCAGGTAGGCTAGTTGAGAACAAGTTCTCATTTGCAACTGCGACCTGGCCAAGATAAAGCTTAGCAGTGTGAACAGACAACACAGAGTTACACATGGAGTAAACAATTAGCAAGTCAATAACACAGTACAAAAAAAGGGGAGTCTATATACATTGTGTGCAAAAGGCATGAGGAGGTAGGTGAATAATTACAATTTTGCAGATTAGCACTGGAGTGATAAGTGATCAGATGGTCATGTACAGGTAGAGATATTGGTGTGCAAAAGAGCAGAAAAGTAAATAAATAAAAACAGTATGGGGATGAGGTAGGTGAAAATGGGTGGGCTATTTACCAATAGACTATGTACAGCTGCAGCGATCGGTTAGCTGCTCAGAGAGCACATGTTTGAAGTTGGTGAGGGAGATAAAAGTCTCCAACTTCAGGGATTTTTGCAATTCGTTCCAGTCACAGGCAGCAGAGTACTGGAACGAAAGGCGGCCAAATGAGGTGTTGGCTTTAGGGATGATCAGTGAGATACACCTGCTGGAGCGCGTGCTACGGATGGGTGTTGCCATCTTGACCAGTGAACTGAGATAATGCGGAGCTTTACCTAGCATGGACTTGTAGATGACCTGGAGCCAGTGGGTCTGGCGACGAATATGTAGCGAGGGCCAGCCGACTAGAGCATACAAGTCGCAGTGGTGGGTGGTATAAGGTGCTTTAGTGACAAAACGGATGGCACTGTGATAAACTGCATCCAGTTTGCTGAGTAGAGTGTTGGAGGCAATTTTGTAGATGACATCGCCGAAGTCGAGGATCGGTAGGATAGTCAGTTTTACTAGGGTAAGTTTGGCGTCGTGAGTGAAGGAGGCTTTGTTGCGGAATAGAAAGCCGACTCTTGATTTGATTTTCGATTTGAGATGTTTGATATGAGTCTGGAAGGAGAGTTTACAGTCTAGCCAGACACCTAGGTACTTATAGGTGTCCACATATTCAAGGTCGGAACCATCCAGGGTGGTGATGCTCGTCGGGCATGCGGGTGCAGGCAGCGATCGGTTGAAAAGCATGCATTTGGTTTTACTGGCGTTTAAGAGCAGTTGGAGGCCACGGAAGAAGTGTTGTATGGCATTGAAGCTCGTTTGGAGGTTAGATAGCACAGTGTCCAAGGACGGGCCGGAAGTATATAGAATGGTGTTGTCTGCGTAGAGGTGGATCAGGGAATCGCCCGCAGCAAGAGCAACATTATTGATATATACAGAGAAAAGAGTCGGCCCGAGAATTGAACCCTGTGGCACCCTCATTGAGACTGCCAGAGGACCGGACAGCATGCCCTCCGATTTGACACACTGAACTCTGTCTGCAAAGTAATTGGTGAACCAGGCAAGGCAGTCATCCGAAAAACCGAGGCTACTGAGTCTGCCGATAAGAATATGGTGATTGACAGAGTCGAAAGCCTTGGCAAGGTGACCTGTTTGTTGACTTGGCTTTCGAAGACCTTAGATAGGCAGGGCAGGATGGATATAGGTCTGTAACAGTTTGGGTCCAGGGTGTCTCCCCCTTTGAAGAGGGGGATGACTGCGGCAGCTTTCCAATCCTTGGGGATCTCAGACGATATGAAAGAGAGGTTGAACATGCTGGTAATAGGGGTTGTGACAATGGCGGCGGATAGTTTCAGAAATAGAGGGTCCAGATTGTCAAGCCCAGCTGATTTGTACGGGTCCAGGTTTTGCAGCTCTTTTAGAACATCTGCTATCTGGATTTGGGTAAAGGAGAACCTGGAAGGGCTTGGGCGAGAAGCTGCGGTGGGGGCGGAGCTGTTGGCCGAGGTTGGAGTAGCCAGGCGGAAGGCATGGCCAGCCGTTGAGAAATGCTTGTTGAAGTTTTCGATAATCATGGATTTATCGGTGGTGACCGTGTTACCTAGCCTCAGTGCAGTGGGCAGCTGGGAGGAGGTGCTCTTGTTCTCCATGGACTTCAGTGTCCCAGAACTTTTTGGAGTTGGAGCTACAGGATGCAAACTTCTGCCAGAAGAAGCTGGCCTTGGCTTTCCTGACTGACTGCGTGTATTGGTTCCTGACTTCCCTGAACAGTTGCATATCGCGGGGACTATTCGATGCTATTGCAGTCTGCCACAGGATGTTTTTGTGCTGGTCGAGGGCAGTCAGGTCTGGAGTGAACCAAGGGCTGTATCTGTTCTTGGTTCTGCATTTTTTGAACGGAGCATGCTTATCTAAAATGGTGAGGAAGTTACTTTAACCTCTTGAAACTCTAGGGGCGCTATATCATTTTTGGATAAAAAGACGTTCCCGTTTTAAGCGCAATATTTTGTCACAAAAAGATGCTCGACTATGCATATAATTGGTAGCTTTGGAAAGAAAACACTCTGACGTTTCCAGAACTGCAAAGATATTTTCTGTGCGTGCCCTAGAACGTGAGCTACAGGCAAAACCAAGATGAAACAGCATCCAGGAAATGAGCAGGATTTTTGAAGCTCCGTTTTCCATTGTCTCCTTATATGGCTGTGAATGCGAGAGGAATGAGTCTGCCCTTTCTGTCGTTTCCCCAAGGTGTCTGCAGCATTGTGACGTATTTGTAGGCATATCATTGGAAGATTGACCATAAGAGACCACATTTACCAGGTGTCCGCCCGGTGTCCTGCGCCGAAATTGGTGCGCAAACCTCAGCTGCAAGTATTTTTCCATGGAATTCAGAGAAGAAAGCAGGCTTCCACGAACGATATATCAATGAAGAGATATGTGAAAAAACACCTTGAGGATTGATTCCAAACAACGTTTGCCATGTTTCGGTCGATATTATGGAGTTAATTCGGAAAAAGTTTGACGTTGTTGGTGACTGAATTTTCGGTTCGTTTCGGTAGCCAAATGTGATGTACAAAACGGAGCGATTTCTCCTACACAAAGATGCTTTCAGGAAAAACTGAACATTTGCTATGTAACTGAGAGTCTCCTCATTGAAAACATCCGAAGCTCTTCAAAGGTAAATGATTTTATTTATTTGGTTATCTGGTTTTTGTGAAAATGTTGCGTGCTAAATGCTACTCAAAATGCTAAGCTAGCTTAGCATACTCTTACACAAATTAGTGAATAGCGATGGTTCAAAAGCATATTTTGAAAATCTGAGATGACAGTGTTGTTAAGAAAAGGCTAAGCTTTAGAGCAGGCGCATTATTTTCATTTTATTTGTGATTTTCAGAAATCGTTAACGTTACATTATGCTAATGAGCTTGAGGCTATAACTGTATACAGGTTTTTTTCATAGCCAAACGTGAACAAAATGGAGCGATTTGTCCTACACAAATAATACTATTTTGAAAAACTGAACATTTGCTATCTGAGAGTCTCCTCATTGAAAACATCTGAAGTTCTTCAAAGGTAAATTATTTTATTTGAATTATTTTCTTGTTTTTGTGAAAATGTTGCTGGCTGAATTCTAGGCTTATAGCTATGTTAGCAATCAATACTCTTACACAAATGCTTGTTTAGCTATGGTTGAAAAGCATATTTTGAAAATCTGAGATGACAGTGTTGTTAACAAAAGTCTAAGCTTGAGAGCAAATATATTTATTTCATTTCATTTGCGATTTTCATGAATAGTTAACGTTGCGTTATGCTAATGAGCTTGAGGCTATAAATAGAATCCCGGATCCGGGATTGCGCGACGCAACAGGTTAAAAGAATGACCAGGCATCCTCAACTGACGGGATGAGGTCAATGTCCTTCCAGGATACCCGGGCCAGGTCGATTAGGAAGGCCTGCTCACAGAAGTGTTTTAGGGAGCGTTTGACAGTGATGAGGGGTGGTCGTTTGACTGCGGCTCCGTAGAGGATACAGGCAATGAGGCAGTGATCGCTGAGATCCTGGTTGAAGACAGCGGAGGTGTATTTGGAGGGCCAGTTGGTCAGGATGACGTCTATGAGGGTGCCCTTGTTTACAGAGTTAGGGTTGTACCTGGTGGGTTCCTTGCTGATTTGTGTGAGATTGAGGGCATCTAGCTTAGATTGTAGGACTGCCGGGGTGTTAAGCATATCCCAGTGCAGGTCACCTAAAAGAACAAACTCTGAAGCTAGATGGGGGGCGATCAATTCACAGATGGTGTCCAGGGCACAGCTGGGAGCTGAGGGGGGTCGGTAGCAGGCAGCAACAGTGAGAGACTTATTTCTGGAGAGAGTAATTTTCAAAATTAGTAGTTCGAACTGTTTGGGTATGGACCTGGAAAGTATGACATTACTTTGCAGGCTATCTCTGCAGTAGACTGCAACTCCTCCCACCTTTGGCAGTTCTATCTTGACGGAAGATGTTATAGTTGGGTATGGAAATCTCAGAATTTTTGGTGGCCTTCCTGAGCCAGGACTCAGACACGGCAAGGACATCAGGGTTAGCAGAGTGTGCTAAAGCAGTGAGTAAAACAAACTTAGGGAGGAGGCTTCTGATGTTGACATGCATGAAACCAAGGCTTTTTCGATCACAGAAGTCAACAAATGAGGGTGCCTGGGGACATGCAGGGCCTGGGTTTACCTCCACATCACCCGCGGCACAGAGAAGAAGTAGTATGAGGGTGCGGCTAAAGGCTATCAAAGCTGGTCGCCTAGAGCGTTGGGGACAGAGAATAAGAGGAGCAGGTTTCTGGGCATGGTAGAATATATTCAGGGCATAATGCGCAGACAGGGGTATGGTGGGGTGCGGGTACAGCGGAGGTAAGCCCAGGCACTGGGTGATGATGAGAGAGGTTGTATCTCTGGACATGCTCGTTGTAATGGGTGAGGTCACCGCATGTGTGGGAGGTGGGACAAAGGAGGTATCAGGGGTATGAAGTGTGGAACTAGGCGCTCCATTGCGAACTAAAACAATGATAACTAACCTGAACAACAGTATACAAGGCATATTGACATTTGAGAGAGACATATGTATGAGGGACGTTCCTCTCCTTGAGTCCTCATTTTGAATAGGAGTTAGGTAAACAACAAACTCTACAACCAGCTTCTACCAACTCTCTTCATGTTGCACATCAACTAATTGACTCTCTATACAGTAAGGAAGCACTGTGACATACTTCCTAAGATTACAATCCCTACTATGAATGTGATAACTGTCCCGTGAGAGGGGTGTTGTGAGATCAGTGGGGAGGTAAAGGTGGGCAGCATAGCAGGGTACCAACACATGGCTGGAGGGAAGTGACTGACTGTGTAACCCACCTGATAGGATTCCAAACACCTCGTTATACAGCATAATGCCTCTGACACAGGTCTTCAGTGTTACTCACACTCTCCTTCACACACTCCATCAAACTCAGGAAGTCAGGAAATCCAAGCCTAAGGAGAATGAGTAGGGACGTGTTGAATATTTTATGACGTCATTGAACATGAGGCTGATGAAAGAAATGCATGTCTGTAATTGCCTCAGTCTAGCTGTCCTTCTCCCTACCACCCTGTTCCCGTCCTCATCCAAGAAGTTTTGTGTCTGACAGATGGAAGAATGTTTTTCTTTACAGCAGTTTTCCAACCTTAAAAAGCCGTCCCTCCTCAGTTAATAAGGGCAACCCACAACAGTGGTTTATTAATGACTGAACTGTGTACAACATTATTCCCTTTCTCCAAAAGCAGCCTTTGTATTCACCGCAAGCCGGGCTTTTCCCACCGCAGCACAGAGTGAGGGAGAAAGAGAGGGAGGCGAGAAAACAAGCACAGAGCCTCCAATGTTAACTCAATAATGACTTCCCACAGGGGAAAAAGATCACAGGAGGAGGGGGGTAGAAGAGGGGGTGCCGCTTTGAAGTGGCAGTGCTATAGGAGGCTCTCCAGCCAGAACCAGTCAGCCAGCCTGCTCTACTCCAGGAAGGGCTTTTGTAGACCCATCGTCTACAGTCTCCATGTGGGGTCTGACTCTCTCCACACTCTGGTGGGGGGTGTTATTATGAGTCATATGCATGCCTGTCAGAGTAATTGTTCTCCTTCAATTCCTTGTTTTTTTTGTAGGACTTGAATCATGGGTCAGTCATGTTTTCTTTGTACTTACTTTCTCCATACTCTTACTCTCATTTCCTGAATGGACATTTTATGTTTAATTTGATATAGCACCACCACTAGCTATAAGATCTGTTAACACAGTCTCTTCCGAGGTCCTACATGAGTACACATCCCTCCATGTTTGCTGTGTAAATGGTTTCCTCCCCGGAGTGGGAGATCATTAGCCTTTTGCGGTTATAAGGAGCTGTCTTGGCTCTCAGCGGTGGGTTAATTGGGCTGAGGAGGGCAGCAGGGGCCTCAGTGTGGCTGAGGTGTAAGGAGCTCAATGGCTGTGGAGAACTGCAGGCTCGTCCTTTATCTCGCCCTGAATGGAGCGGGAGGCTGGCCCGCTGGACATCGACCCGCAGAAGGCCGATCCGCAGAAGGTCAGCTATTAATCACTACGGCTGCACTGTGGAAAAATAGCTGCCACTTGAGTTTTGGCAACATCCTGCGCTGGTTTAGCTTCATGAATAATGTATAAGGCCCGGGACTCCCAATTCCCCAGTGGCTTTACATTATGGGTGTTGGAGGAGACCTTTTATTAGGGATAAAACTACTCCTCTTTTATAGAAATCCAATGTAATGTGGCAGCTCTCCTTGGGATAGAATATACATGATATCAACATGCTTCAATGTGCTAGTTGATGAGTCCATTCTCTCTACATTTGCATCTATCTATTCAAAGGAGTCTGAATTTGACTTTTTTGACCCAACATTTATTGACACAGTAAATGCTGGTTGTGTGCCTGGTGTCTATTTGACTATTCTCAAGGTTACTTGACACGTTTACTCTATCCAACCCTTGAATTTATTCTTGCCGTGTTCTATAGCTCGTTGGTCTCCTTTTTCTTCTGCAGTCGGAAGGTTGACTTTGGTTCAGAATGTGAATATAGATGGCAAAAAAACATGTAGAATATAAATGATTTTTTGTATTATTATTAGAAGTACCTCTTAATATACAGGTAACTGCCAAATAAGTCTAACACAGGGATACAAAGTATATTGAAAGCAGGTGCTTCCACACAGGTGTGGTTCCTGATTTAATTAAGCAATTAACATCCCATAATGCTCAGGGCAGGGCATTATTTTGGCTACCATGGCTATGCCCCCATAGGATGACAATTCCCCCATCCACAGGGCATAAGTGGTTTGATGAGCATGAAAATGATGTAAACCATATGCAATGGCTGTCTGTCACCAGATCACAACCCAATTGAACACTTATGGGAGATTCTGGAGTGGCGCCTGAGAGTGTTTTCCACCACCATCAACAAAACACCAAATTATGTCATTTCTTGTGGAAGAATTGTGCTGCATCCCTTCACTAGAGTTCCAGACAATTGAAAAATCTATGCCATGGTGCATTGAAGCTGTTATGGCTTGTGGTGGTCCAACACCCTATTAAGACACTTTGTTGGTGTTTCCTTTATTTTGGCAGTTCCCTGTATATATTATAGATGCTAATGGGAGTCTCTCCTCATGACAAGCAGAAATATTTACAGAATACCACCATCGTCACTAAAAACAATCCCTGCTGACCATTGAGATATTAAAAATGTCTCTTTGATGTACCAGAATGGGAATAACTGAAACACAAGAACAAGATGTCTTCATCACTTTTTCTGGTGCCGGAAAAATAAATATTCTGCTCCTATCTAGATGAAAAATCCACTGTCGGAATACAGAATTGGTTTTGACAGATTCTTCAGAATGCCTTACTCTTATCCCTCCAGAAGCCAGAGTGCAGTAGCTCCATGCAGTACCAGCAGTAGCAGCTTTTTGCATTGTGTCAGTCTGTCTGTGTGGGGGTGGGGAGAAGGAGATGGCAGTGCTGGATGGAGTCGTGTAAACTCTGTAATCCTCCTCGCTCTCTTATCACCTCCCGCAGGGAGAGCTTCAGGCAGAGACTCAGGGGG
This sequence comes from Oncorhynchus masou masou, assembly GCF_036934945.1. NCBI lineage: Eukaryota > Metazoa > Chordata > Actinopteri > Salmoniformes > Salmonidae > Oncorhynchus > Oncorhynchus masou. Next base: position 73,388,142 of record NC_088216.1, on the reverse strand, counting down.
CAGAACCTGCATATCAGATACACTCATCTTCCTACATGATTATTAAACATTACTTCAATATTTCATTGAGCTCAGGCCTCTGTGAATTGCTGTCTACTTAGCATTCAGATGAGGCTGGGATTTGGGTAATGGATATTAGATTTGTAGATTGAGATCTCGTTGCTGTATTTTTTGTAGGAAATGCAGTCAGACATACAGCATTAGTCATAATACCCACAACTGAGTGTTGGAAAAGCAGCTCTTCAAATGGTTTCAGTTGGGGTTTTGGGATTTCTAAATATTTTAATAAGACAAACTGATCCATCTTTGATGTACTTGCCTGACTGTCTCATCCCACCCTCTCTCTCTTTGTCAGGTCCAGGAAGGTGACCCCTCTGGCTGATCCCCTACAGAAAGTGTCCCTAAGGAAAATTGACCTGGAGCTGGAGTTGGAGGTTCTGGAAACTGTGGTGTTGGAAGAGGAGAAAGGCTCCAGTAGAACTCCCCAGTCACACAGCAGAGAGGAGTCTGACAGAACCCAAGAGCGTGACTGTGCTGACAGAGGGGGGAAGAGGAGGAGAGTGTGCCGAGGCCAGCCTCCTCCAGCTTGCCTACCCCCTACTCTCCCAGGAGTCCTGTGCTGCTCTCGTGTCAGCCGAGAGGAAGACCAGTGCCATCCCTTCTGCTGCGGACAGCCCCAGCCAGCTGATCCAGGAGCTGGGAGAGAGGGCAAATGAGGGGCTGTGGATCTCTGCACAGCCTGTGGGTAGCAGGCATTCCAGGAGCAGAACACAGGGAGAGGTGGAGAGAGACTGTTCACAGTCAATACTGCTACTTCCACACCAGATACTGGTGATGATCTTGATGAGGATGATATCGATAATGATCATTAGATGGGCGTTGTGGAGAATATGCCGTAATTACCTCTATGTACTGTACATGAATGACAGCTTGTTTGCATTCAATCAATGATGATGACTTCTCTAAAGCTGGGACCGAGAGACTGAAGAACAGCTTCTATCTCAAGGCCATCAAACTGCTAAACAGCTATCATTAACGCAGAGAGGCTGCTGCCTACACGGAGACCCAATCACTGGTAACTTTAACAAACGGATCACTTTAAACAATGACACTTTAATAATGTTTACATATCTTACATTACTTATATCATATGAATATACTGTATATTATACCATCTATTGCACCTTGCTTATGCCACTTGGCCATCGTTCCCCCATATATTCATATGTACATATCCTCATTCACCCCTTTTTAGATTTGTGTGTCTTAGGCAGTTTTTGGGGAATTGTTTGATTACTTGTTAGATATTACTGCACTGTCGGAACCAGAAGCACAAACATTTCACTACACTCGCATCTGCTAACCGTGTGTATGTGACTAATAACATCTGCTAACCATGTGTATGTGACAAATAACATTAGATTTGATGATTTGATTTGATTCTTAATTTTATATTTTCTATCTTCATGCAGACATTTCATCAAACAAATGTTGCATATTTTGTATTGGATACATGGCATTTTAGTTAAGTGTCATCGCTTACTTGAGGAGTTTCAAAAAGCGTCTGTACTTTGTGCCTCTGTGCAGGTGTTTCTTTGATGAAGGCTATTCATACCAAGCTAAGCATTTTGATAATACAATGTATGTGTTTAATTATGCAGATCACTCAAGTTTCCTCAAGGTGACGCGGTCATTGCGTTGCACTTTGTTTACAGGCTGTTAGATTAGCACATGCAATTCACACACAGCCATTTCCTCTCAAGTAAAGAGATGGTGGTGGTTGTTGGGAGATAACAAAACTGGACAGACCCCAACAGGAAATATCAGCTGCTGCTTTAAAATGTATCTTGAGACATTTGAGTTTTCATGTATGCAGTGTCTATCCGCCCAAAAGAGTTAGTACCCTGACAACACTAAGAAACCTTTGGGTTCAACTCAGATATGTTCACACATTGTTACTGTCTGAAGTCAAATGTCCAAAGTTAGATCTTATTTGCTTTTCAAGGCACTTATTGAGTACTTGTCATTGTTCATTCATGTGTACAGTTTAGCTGCTGGGGTGACTTGTAGGGAAGAGATTTTATATTTTTGCTCGTAGAGGCAGCAGTACAGTAAGCCCCTGCAGAAACTCCATATTGATTGGAGAAGAGGAGATTGGTGGCTAAACGAGGGACTCACCGCAGCGTGCAGGAGGAGTGATTGATTCATCTGGCATGAATGGAGGAGTGCCGTCAACACAGCTCAATACCATCAGCTGCCTGCGTCTCGGGGGCGTGGAGCGAAAACAAACAAGGAAGCACATGTCAGGCAGATGGATGAGGGCTCTGTGTGTAGCGGAGCACGGTAGCTGTTCGTTTGAGAGAAAAGAGCTCCCCGAGTCAGCGCACAGATGGAGAAGCAGAGGGCCAGAGAGCAGGCAGAGACAAACCACCACTCCATACATACCGATGCACAGTGTGACTGGGATGAGACTCCAGCCCATTTTTAAAGACACCTCCATTCTGGGGACTGTGGGGCCCTGCGGGCTGCTTCTCCACTGTGGTTTCACATTGATTAAGTGACAATAGCTGTTTTTCATCTTAAAGTGGCTCGCGTGTCCCCCATAACCGCAGCCTTCTCAGAGCTCGATGAAGTATTAGTCTGAAATTCATACTGTTCACCCATGAGTTTTTCAAAGGACTACCCTGGCAGTATAAGTCATGTGCCTTATAAATTATACAAGGTGTTAATTAATTGAATGTGTATGCTGTGTTTTGACAGAGATGTAATTACTAGGCCTACTTTTCGGTAACCAAAAGATCTCTGGTTCAAATCCCTGAGCTGGCAAGATCTGTTGTCCTGCCCTTGAGCAAGGCAGTTAACACCCAACAACAACTACTCCCCAGGTGCCGATGACCTGGACATCGATTCAGGCAGCCAGCCGTGGGGTTAAATGCAGAAGATACATTTTTGTTGAATGCATTCAGTTGTGCGACTGACTAGGTATCCCCTTTCCCCTTCTGTGGCAGTGTGCTTGCCCTTTGACCCAAGTGAGGTCAACACACTGCAGTAATTACTCTCTTCTCTGGGCTAATGACAGAGATTTCCCCCTATAGCTGCCTGCCACTTATCCATCACTGCTGAAGATAGATAGGATAAGACCCGAATATAGTTGGCGAGTAAGTAAGTAGCCTTACACAAGCCTTGGGTGAACCAGAACGGCACATCGGAGCAGGAGTCTATCTCCTGTTTCTGTAGTGTGAGGCAGCTTAATGTACAAGTAGCCTACATCCCCAGGACAGGACGCTAGTCTAACGCAGGGCCTTACACCCAATCTATCTACTTAATGCTAAGTGCCACGCAGAGACATATCGGGTCCAATTTTTTGTCTTTGGTACGACACGGCCGAGGATTTTAACTCCAACCTGAGGGCGGACACTCTAACCACAAGGCCACTGAGTTGGCTTTGTGTGAGTATGTGGTCAACAGGGCTTGAACAGAGGATCTACAGTATCATGGATGTCTTGGGTCAAATGTCTCTGAAGACACGTTTTGCCAATGGTGGATACTTACAGATAAAGCAGCTTACTGTCACTGCTAAAGCTTATTTGCTGAGACCTTGTTGCTCCTCAGTACTAAGCACACTGCAACGGTGGAAATTCCTACATGAAATCCACCTTATAAGTATTATCCTGACAGAAAGCACTTTTTTTCAATGGCAGGGCAGGGGGGCAAGGACAGTATAGTCACAATCCTTCTCTCCCACACACAGAGCAGCGGCTCTTGGTTCATACTAATATAAAACTCAATCTTGTCTCCCCTTCCTGAGAGGCAAAGTGATTCTGGTGCTTGAAAAGATGAATAGCCCTCAAGAAGAAATTAATCAGGTGGTCTCCAGGACTTGACTCCTCCAATGGGTGTGCAAATCTAATTTATTTTGTGCTCACTTGGTGCTCTGTGGCGTGGGCAGGCAGGCATGCGGCTCCGTTCTCCCTTTGTGACCCTGGCCTACTGTATTATGTTTCCCCAGGCTGCATGGCGCGGAAACTAAGTGCAACTCCAGCTTCAGAGCACAGGAAAGGAGTCAGGTGTCCAGTCAACTACCTCGTTCTGTCATACTTTGTATTCCCACAAGACATGACTGACATGAGCATATGTGACCTCAGGAAAGTGAGGTGTCTGTCCCTCTCAGCCATTCTGTAGCCTTTCACAAGGTTTTCACTGTGATACCAATATGCTATACTTCAGTGTTGATATACAGTATAGGCCATGATAGAGCACTGAACTGTTGGCTTTCTACAAGTAAAGTTTATTGCACTTCTTTTGATTTAATATGGAATGTTGGTAACAGGATACCCCTATCCATTGTGTGTGTGTTTTGACAGGTCCTGAATACACTCGTCTTCCGCAGCGCTGCCTCACTGATTCACCCTAATTTGTGTGAGCAATGTCTGTTAGCACTCTTCCATTGAGAGTGGGGAGTGATTTATCAGGTCGCTTAATGCAGCAAATTACCTCTGCTTTTCGTCGGGTGTGCACTTGCACAGCATCTCACTCCTCTCTCATCATTATACCCCTTCAACACTGTCAATCTCCTTTAACACCATGCTTTGCCTGGCTGTTCCTGAGAAACAGACATGAGGTGGAGGTGCCAGCTAAGTTATTTTCCTCCAGGATAGGTCATAGGGTCATATTAACATTCTACCTGGAGTGTTTTAAATGTTGCCCCACTGAATATAATATCCCTCTTGTTTCTATTTTTGATATTCCCAGTCCTTATCTTAGCCTGTCCATAAATGGTGATGACAGTCTGTGTGTATTATCCAAAAAACTACCATCCTTTATTTGTTTTTATAGTTTTAAACAGCTGTCATATTTTAGCATGAGATACTACTGGGGGGAGCCAGTAAGTGTTGAGGGAGTTGGAAACAACAAACCAAAGCTGTTCCGATGTTCTCTCTCTTCCTTCCTCTGTCTTCTCCTCTGCTCTGATTTTTCATTGAACAGAGTGCTTCTTTTATGAGTCCTGAAATGAACTAGCGCCTATAAATGAACTATATTTTAAAAAAGGAGCTCTTGATGTATCACTTAATTTTAAGCTGAGCGCCGGATTTACAATCATCATAAAGGTGCTTACATGTTTCAACACATACTTCTCCCTCAAAGCAAAAACTCTGCTGGTAGCACTGAGCAAGAGCCCGGTCATGTCACATGTCAGCTTCAGAGGCAGCCAGCATAGCAGGGGCTGTGTTTGTTCTGTGGCTGGTGTGACCTCTGACCACTCTCTGAAGTGCCCTGCTTGTTTTCCCCTACACTCTGCGCTCAGCACAGACCTGCCTGCACTTTAATGATGCATCATGGACGTAAGCATGTAGCTAACAGACCAGGAACAAAGACTCTCCACACACACGTATCCCTACGCGCTCTGCAAACGAGATCCCTTGACACTCTAAACACAGGCTTTTGGTGTTGATAGCGGATTCTACACACATACACACTCTGTAAATCCGCTCTACAGTAGAGTCCATGTCTGTGCCACTGCGGAAATCAAATTAGCATAATAGCAAATGCCCTTACAAATCAGTCTGTTCAAGCTAGAGATGTGTTTTTTTTTTGTATGGGCTACTCTCAATCCATCATATCCGCCCATGTCGGTCTTTTGTATCTGCGTACCCGCCCATGTCGGTCTTTTGTATCTGCGGTGGGAGGTGGCAGAGCTACTGAGGTGTTTGTCAGGCCATGAGACATCCCGAAAATCAGTCTTCTCACAAAAATGTCTGAAGCGTCCGAACGAACTAATATGACCGCTCTTTGGAAAGATGAGACTCTCGAACACAACATTTTGTATATATGGAAGTAGTTTAGTACCTAAAAAAAGTGGTTAAATATGTATCAAAAAATATATGGTGCCTTCAGAAAGTGTTACAGCCTGAATTAAAAATTGATTAACACCCACATACATACAATACCCCATAATGACAAAGTGAAAACATATTTTTAGACATTTTTGCTAATTTATTGAAAATGAAATAAAGATATATCTAATTTGCATAATTATTTACACCCCTGAGTCAATACATGTCAGAATCACCTTTGGCAGCGGTTACAGCTGTGTGTTTTTCTGTGTAAGTCTCACTCTGATAATAATCCACATTCAGTATAACATGAGTGCTGTGTCTCTAGAACCTCACTCTCTAAACTCAGGCTGTCTCTCTCTCTCCCAGTCTCTCCCTTTTATTAGCCTCTCTGTATATCTCTCTCTATTTCAATTTAAGGGGCTTTATTGGCATGGGAAACATATGTTTACATTGCCAAAGCAAGTGTAATAGATCATAAATAAAAGTGAAATAAACAAAAAGAAGTAACAGTAAACATTACACTCACAAAAGTTACAAAATAAAAAATCAAATGTCATTATGTCTATATACAGTAGTGTTGTAATGATGTGCAAATAGTTAAAGTACAAAAGGGAAGATAAATAAACATAAATATAGGTTGTATTTACAAAGGTGTTTGTTCTTCACTGGTTGCTCTTTTCTTGGGGCAACAGATCACACATGTTGCTGCTGTGATTGCACACTGTGGTATTTCACACAATAGATATGGGACTTTATCAAAATTGGATTTGTTTTCGAATTCTTTGTGGATCTGTATAATCTGAGGGAAATATGTGTCTCTAATATTTGTCAGGAGGATAGGAAGTACAGCTCAGTTTCCACTTCATTTTGTGGGTAGTGTGCACATAGCCTGTCTTCTCTTGAGAGCCAGGTCTGCCTTTGGCATCCTTTCTCAATAGCAAGGCTATGCTCACTGAGTCTGTACATAGTCAAAGATTTCCTTAATTTTGGGTCAGTCACAGTGGTCAGGTATTCTGCCAATGTGTACTCTCTGTTTAGGCCAAATAGCATTGTAGTTTCCTCTTTTTTTTGTTAATTCAAGTAGTTATATTTTTGTTTTCTCATGATTTGGTTTTAGGCTGGGTTTCTGTACAGCAGTTTGAGATATCAGCTGATGTACGAAGGGCTATATAAAATCGATTTGATTTGATTTGATATGTTTTTGCTGTGCTTTGTTATAGAGACAAAAAGATTGGAGAAGTGGTTTATCCATACATTTCCGTCTTTGTTGTTTGTTTAGAGTTTTCCAATTTTCCCAGAAATAGTTAGGTTCTATGGATTCTTTAATTACATTGAGTTCCTTCTTTTTCCATAGTGTATTTCTGTACTGTTTTAGTGTCTCCCCATAGTGAAGGCGAAGGTACAGGTTTTCTGCATCTCTGTTTTTGGTTGGATAGAAAGAAATTTAGAAACCTAAGGTGTTTGTATTCTTCATCAAACCATTTGTCATTGTTGTTCATTTTCTTAGGTTGTCAACTTGACATTTTTGAGATGAGCGGTTAAATAAACTGTTTAGGTTTTCTACTGCCAGGTTTACACTTTCACTATTACAGTAAAACCTTTTGTCCAGGAAATTGTTTAGAAGGGACTGCATTTTTTGTTGCCTAATTGTTTTTTGGTAGATTTCCACACTATTTTCCTTCCACCCATGTCTTAATATTATTCAGTTCTTTTGACTTTGCTGCCTAAAGATTGAGCATAACTCTGTTCAAGTAGAGTGTGATTTTGCAGTGATCTGACAGAGCGTTCACAGTCAGTCCACTGACACCCCTAAGTGACCCCCTGTTTGACACCTGGTAGTTTGGTGGATGGGACTACCAGCTCTCTGTAACCTAGAGGGTAACCAGTGGGTCCGTCTCCTTTATACCATGTTTCTTATAAGATTACAATGTCTGTATTTCCAATTTCTTTTATAAAGTCTGGGTTTCTGCTCTTTAGGCCAAAGGCAGATGACCTTAGATCTTGTAAATTGCAGGATGAGGTAGTAAACTCTTTGTGTTCCATAGTGTCTAGTGTTGTTTTTTTGTGGTATAGGACCATCACAGTAGGTTTGAGCATAGCATGTTGAGCATCTGATACGTACCTCTTAGGCTAAGGGATGGGGCTTGGGTGGGTATAATAGCGGGGGTTGGGCCTGTTGTTCTGCTCACACACTGGGCATATATCCTGCTGTCATGTTGAGGTCCTTGCCGCAGGGGCGGGGGGCATGGTGTGGGCAGATGGGACATAGGTCTGATATGGGGGGGGGGCTATATAAGGTGTGCCCAGGGTTTGCTTGGGGTGTGGCTGGTGATGCTGTGTTCTGGGTGTAGGTCCTCTTGGCATGGGTTCTCTCGATGCAGGCCTGTGAGGGGGTCTCACTGGTCTGGGAAGGGTGTCCGTAGCTCCTGTGTGAGGCGCTGGGGCTACGGTTGAGGGTGACGTCCTTCAGGATCCTGGGGTTGGGATTGCCGCCTTGTAGAGGTGGACCTGGTCCTAAAGGCTGTTCAAGTCCAGAGTGGAGTGGTGGGCCAGGTTTACAGGTTTTGAAGCACAGTTGTTGTGCTGGTCTGTTTTGTGGGTATGTTCTGTCTGGATTGTGTGGACTAGCTCTCTGAGCTCTACAATGTCTCTCTCCAGCTCTGTGAATTTATCACTCTCAATTATGGAGGAGCAATGCAGTTGTGGTGCCTGTGTGTGTTCAGTGCTGGGGGTGACTATCCTCGTCTGCAGGACAGTTTGAAGAGGTGTGATCTGACTGAGTCAGGATGGGGGAGTCGTCACAGAGGGAGATCTTTTCCTGCTGTGCTTGCTCTTTGATCCTGTAATAGTTCTGCTGAAACTGCATGAGTATGCCCTGCACCATTACTGTCCCAGACTTGTTTCAATTTCCGCAATGTCTAGTATTCTGAGTTTCTACCCTGTGAAACTCTCCTGCCATTGTTAGGCTCAAGAGTTTTCACACATCTGACTTCACACTTCAGTGCTAATTGAAGGTGCCTGCAGGTCGGTTCTGTAATAGCAGCTGGGTAGCTTAATATGCGTATTTACTTAGCTTTATATAACAAAATTACCTAGATATTGTCTTTTACTTTTTGGCTTCAGAAGTAGCATCAGACTGAATATTACTCACTCAGTTTTGTGTTGGATGGTATTTCCAGGTTCCGCTGTGTTTCTTCTGCAAGTTTGTTAAAGGTTTTCTCTTGATAGTTCTTAGTAGTAATAGTCCATTCAAGTAATTTAGTCCAAAATCAAAGTTTTAGGTATGGAATTTTGATTTCGAGTGAAGGTTTTATTGTTGAGGTTATTATCCTGTATAAGTCCTTGCGAGAAAAAAACTACTTTATCTACATTTATCTAACTCTAATTCAATATTTTTTTGCAGAAGAACTCAGGAGCCCATGAGCTCACTCTCTCTCTTTCTCTCATGCTCGCTCTTTCTCAATGTCTCTCACTTTCTCTCACCCCTCCCTCTCTCTCTCTCTCTCTTTCATTCCCTGTCTCCTGGCCTCTCTCACTCCAATTCTCGACATCTCACACTGTCTCTATCTCTGTCTCTCACTCCCCCTCTGTCTCTGCACCATGCCATGAGTCTGGCTGTCACATGCCTGCAGAGTTCCGTTGCCTCTGTTTCACCCCTGTGCGCATCACAAGAGTCGCCATCACCGCAGTCCCCTGGGACACCATGTATGAAAGCAGATCTCCTTACGTGTCGCTACGCCAAGCCTGCCTGTCACCGAGGAGGCCACCCTCTGCGATTCATTGCTGCTCACAGCACTAAGAGGTGTAGATTACATCTGCATGGCATGCAGAGAGCCTCCCAGCTGACACACAGCAGCCGCGGAAAGGGGGAGAGTGGGAAAGGTTTAGACAGACAGAGAGAGAGAGAGAGAGAGAGAGAGAGAGAGAGGAAATAGGTTTAGACGGGGGGAGGAAATGCGGGAGGAAATGTGGGAGGGAGCAGCAGATTTCCATCAGCGTGACATGTCATTACAGCATGTCACATGACTGTCTGGGGCCTGCTGATGCTCATCAAAGGATTAGACCTGAGGCAAAATAAAACACTCAAATAAGCATGTTAGGAGAAAGACAGGAACGACAAAAAAGATTGGGACGTCAGCTCTTTAAGTATTCTGGGTGGTAAAGCACAGACCTCTGTTCATCTGAGTACAGTACTGTATGTCTACTGTGGTGTGATTGGCAGTTCATGAAATGTTCCTGACATCACAGGAATGGAATACCCATGTATTATGCTAATGGTGTTTGAGCCTACATTGTGTCACGCCCTGGAAAGTGTGTCAGATGAGATAAAGAGTACTAATGGGTAATAAAACTGCTCTGTTTGCTGTAAGAGCTCCACTGGGGGAACAGGCTCTTACATAATCAAACAATAACGTAATTGCCAGCTGGAACTGACCTTTAGATGGGCCACTCAATAGTGCTTGTTGATAATTAAATGGGCCTGTGGGTGATTCTCTTTTTTGTTTATGGGGGTAGTCTGAGGATTGCATTCCTCACTTGGACTATTGAATGTTTTAAGCTGTTTTTATCAGGGTGAAATATGGGTCAAAAGCTGTTCTATTTTCACCAGTCAGCATTGTCCAGCTGAGCACAGCGGATTGTGGTGTGATTGTGTTGTTAGAGGAGTATGCAGTGCTTGAGATCCAATGGCAGAGGTGGTGACTAAGCAGTAAGCACTAGGTAGAGCTGAGGGGAGAGGCAGGGCTGTGATGGTGGCAGGCATCACAGCCCACAGCTCTGCGATCTATGCAGTGGAATCCTCTCTGTATCCATGCAGCTTAACACTGTGCTACCACAGACACAAGTCCTACAAGTCCTTGCTGCATGGGACCAGACCAGTCCAACCTCTGAGCTGGAAATGGGAGGAATTTGTACTGTGGCTGAAGGGGTATGTTCCACTCTAATATATCCACTCTAATAAATCAAAATAAATTTGATTTGATTTGATATCCCATCCCTGAGTGTGTAACCTTAATATGCACTAATCAATTAGGTGCCCACCCACACACCATTCATCTCCTGTGGTGGTAGACTGTGGGCTCCCAGTTTAAAGTCAGGGGAAACTCCAGCCTCCTCACATCTGTACGGTGTTAGCAGCACTCCCAGATTTATTAGAACCACAAACGAACATGGACACACCATCCCTTCCCCCCAGTCCAGCTGCATGGGGTAACGCAGGGACACTTTCTACTGTACGTAGTACACACATTATGGAGCTTGTGGAAAGGTGCAGCATACAGAACAGGTGTAAATAATTTTGAATGGTATTCAAATGTCACATGCTGTTGTTAGATTGTTACACAGACAACAATGTATCTGAGTTGTGTGTCTGCTGAACAGATGATCTTAGTTAAGAGCATTAACATTATGTAGGTTTACTTTTGTCAAGGGTTCAAGATTTTGAAATACAACTGACAGCTACAATTCCAGCTCTTGGCAGGCTGCAGTGAGTCAATCCATGAGAGGATGATTGTCTTTGTCTGTGATAGATACTCTGTCAGAGGGTTTGGTGCCAGAAGTTGCTGTAGGCCTGGCGCTCTGACTGTCCCATTCTTGGAGGTGCTCAGCTTGTCAGCATTCGGGTCAGCCTGAACAAGAATGTGAAACACTGAGCACATTGTGACAGCCTCTAATCATAAACAGAACTGATTTTAAATCACTATATTGAGAGAAGACGAGGCATGTTGTCATCTGCCAAGCGGTGGGAATATCTATTTAACATCTATTAAACATGAATCAAGTCAATGACGAGCTCTGTCAATGTAGCTGATTGATGCTCATAGATTTCATTTGATGAATCTGGTTAGGCACTTGGCAGCAGCCATTGTTTGAGTTTGAGATTTTACAACTGCACTTACAGCACATGGATCAATGCATTACACATGACTTGCCCTAGGCACATGTTTTACTGTGAAAACACCCACTCCATTGGACATGCCACAACCCTCCCTGACTCCTCTGACCACTGGTCTGTGTAAAAAGCCCTTTTCTGTCTCCTGTCCAAATTGTGATGGTACGCTGTTCAAAATGAGATTTTCTTTTCACATTGTAACGCTATTGTGTGCATATATGCAATGAAAATGGGTGGAGAATGATTTGGGCCCTTGCTTTATTTTCCTTAGAAGAAAGGTTGACATTGGTCCAGTATCCATATACTGTTGAATATCCACTATCCTTCTCCATAGTTTGGTGTATTTGACAATTACCCTTTTCAGTGTGTATTCATTGTCCAATTCTAGACTCCAAACTCAGGAGTCAGTGGTAATAACAACAACTGGTGAATTGTATCATGTATCAGGCACACACACAGTGGCAAGCATCATTTCCCCTCACACAGGAAAGGGCAAACTATCACCTCAGGCAAGTAAATGCAGGTGTATTAAGAAGTCAATGAGAAATTCATGTGTGGATAATTTCACAGTGAGCCAATGTGACCTTTGCCAATGATGCCACTCAAAGCTGTAGGTGGTGTTTCACTGACTGCTAAATTAATTCCCAGGAGACCACAATGCACTTCAACACTACAGTGGCTCACACCTTTCATTGTGTAAAACAGAGTAACACGCAGGAACGTGGATTCAATCTTTAGGAGATCAAAATGAGAATATTGTCCAAGACGGGCTATATCTGAATTAAAACTATTTCTAGCAGGTTGCTTGTGAGGTGCTCAATTATTAAGATTTCCAACATTTTTATTCATACAGAAGTACCGAATCGACCTAATTATTCTTGACCCTGTTTTGAACAGTCAATTGTGCAAAGAGTTTTTCAAGTTTAGAGGAGACACAATGCTTTTTCAATTACTGCATATGCCACTTACGGGAGAACACAAAATCCTCTGTGCTGCTTTTGTGATGAATCACTCTTGAGATGATTATCAATTAGAGCTCACAATCTGTTAAAGCTGCATGCAAAGTCAACCATACACATCAAATAGTTTTCTGCTGAATAAAGATCTCCTCACACTCTATCCATAGAGCCTATTAAAGGAGAGGTAGAGGTCCATCCTCTGAACCTCATCCTCTCATCTCCCCATTCCATCTCCTGTACCTACCTCCTATTACTGCCAAGCGCTCAACCTCTAACTCTCTCTGCCCGTAACCCCTTTCCATCTCCATCTTCCTTTCCCAGCACCCTTCTTTCCTTACCCTTTCTCTTTCCCTCGCCTCTCCTCTTACTCTCAAGCCTCTCTGCATCGTGTCCAGTATCATAAGAATCTAATGTGAAGGCTGGTCACTCTCCCCCTGCTTAAATCTCTACATAATAGAACCCAAGGGTATCTGAAATTGAGTGTGAAGACTGCATCAAGGTCGTTTACTCCATCCACCCTGCTAGATAGTGATGGATGTCTTGTCTGATTTCTTGATTTGGCTGTCCTACTTGGGGTAGGCACACCCCTTAGCAGTTGGTGAGAAGGGGAGAGTGTTTAGTTTCAGAGGACAGCTAGATAGCCATTCCTGTGGGGGGGGGGGGTAAAAGATACAACACATGAGTGCCCGTGGAGGGAATCGTTCCTGGGTTACTGTATCAGTGCTTTAAGTAAACACTTAACAAGTATGCATTGATTGCTGGTTGGATGTTGCTCTGTCTGTCAATGCACTAATCTGCCAAATTGATTGCATCTCTGCAGCATTGTGTGTGACCAAACAGCTGGATCCAGTCTAAACACTGTAAACACTATCCATACTTGGCTGAAACCTCGCCCTAGGGCCGGTGATTTATAGTCCAGTAGATTGTGTGTACTTCTGGGAATTACTATATAAGAACATTGCAGAAAACCCTTCCAATCTCTCTCCCAATGCTTAGCCAGCGATGACCTGATGCACATACTGTACACCGGAGATGCATTGGTCATATTTTCATGTTTTGACATTTGACTATGGTTGACTATTCTACCTAAAATATGTGTCTCTCTTGGCTCATTACTCACCTATTTTTGAAAATGCAAATTGCATGATCTTGTGAATTTGAGATAATGGAGTAGATGTAATATTTAATCTCTTTGATGTAAGGGAATTTGGGAAACGCAAACCACCCACAAATGAAATCACCATCTTATTCTTTATCATCAGGGAGGTAATTGACAAGTGATGCATGATTGTCTTATTCTTTATTCACCATTTCTGGGTTAACAAACCGTGAGATTGGGCCGTGCCTCTGCATTGCACATTCTCAGCTTGCAGGCCTTTTGTACTGCTGCCTTTTGTGGAGGCTTCCCTAAATTCACTGAAACTCTCTATTGCTGAGTGAGCTGAAGAATCATTTTTTCACATTCTCACACACACACGCACGCAAGCTCGCGCTCTCTCTAAGATGCACAAAGACTGAAGCGCTGCCAGCATTTCATGGGATAATCTACCTTCCTGAAGGTTTGGCAAAGCCTCCCCCTTCTCCTTATCGGTGTAGTGTGAGCAGCATGTGGTTTCCTGCCAACATATTGGGCTGTGAGCTGCCTCTCCAAACAGGAACATGCATGGAGACATTCCTCTGCTGGAGGAGGAAACTGTCCTCAGCCACCGCCCCCGAACCCCCTCCCTGGACACATTGCACACAACTCTCAACACAACCCTCAACTCTTCAGGGTCCTGACCACACTACAATCTCCCCACACCCACACTGTCCGGGCATGGAGATGTCAATGGAGAAGGAAGGTGTGTGTGTGGGGGGGTTCTGGTTTCCATTTTGTGTGACAGCCATAAATAATAATAATAATAATATAATATATAATAATAAGTCCTGTCCTCTCACTGCCTGCAAAGATGCCCACAGATTTCAAGTGATCAATAAAAACATGCACTACCGTTCAAAAGTTTGGGGTCACTTAGAAATGTTCTTGTTTTTGATAGTAAAGCAAAAAATGTTGTCCTTTAAAATAACATCAAATTGATCAGAAATACAGCGTAGACATTGTAATGTTGTAAATGACTATTGTAATTGGAATATCTACATAGGCATACAGAGGCCCATTATCAGCAACCATCCCTCCTGTATTCCAATGGCATGTTGTGTTAGCTAATCCAAGTTTATCATTTTAAACGGCTAATTGATCATTAGAAAACCCTTTTGCAATTATGTTAGCGCAGCTGAAAACTGTTGTTCTGATTAAAGAAGCATTAAAACTGGCCGTCTTTAGACTAATTGAGTATCTGGAGTATCAACATTTGTGGGTTTGATTACAGGCTCAAAATAGCCAGAAACAAAGTGTCACGGTTTTCCTCCTCTTCGTCTGAAGAAGAGAGGCGAGGAGGACCAACACAACTACAAAAACCGTGAAACCTGAACCCAGTCCCGTGTGGCACAAACACTGACACAGGAAACAATCACCCACAAAATACCCAAAGAATATGGCTGCCTAAATATGGTTCCCAATCAGAGACAACGATAAACACCTGCCTCTGATTGAGAACCACTCTAGGCAACCATAGACTTACCTAGACAACTAAACTGAACATAACCCCATTAATCTAATAAAACCTCTAGACAAGACTAATAAACACAATAAATCACCCATGTCACACCCTGGCTTAACCAAAATAATAAAGAAAACACAGATAACTAAGGCCAGGGCGTGACACAAAGAACTTTCTTCTGAAACTCATCAGTCTATTCTTGTTCTGTACACAACACTGTGTACTACTGCCTTCACAGAACAACACAAACTGTTTCTAACCAGAATAGAAAGAGGAGTGGGAGGCCCCGGTGCAAAACTGAGCAGGACAAGTACATTAGAGTGTCTAATTTGAGAAACAGACACCTCACAAGTCCTCAACTGGCAGCTTCATTAAATAGCACCCGTTATAAAACCCACGAATGCTGATGCTCCAGATACACAACTAGTCTATAGAAAGCTAGTCTAAAGAACTAGTCTAAAGAAGTTTTATTGCTTCTTTTATATATATATATATATATATATATATATATTTACCTTTTATTTAACTAGACAAGTCAGTTAAGAACAAATTCTTATTTTCAATGACGGCCTAGGAACAGTGGGTTGACTGCCTTGTTCAGGGGCAGAACGGCAGATTTTTACCTTGTCAGCTCAGGGATTTGATCTTGCAACCTTCCGGTTACTACAGGTGTAAAGTGAAATGCTTACTTACAGGCTCTAACCAATAGTGCAAAAAGGTATTAGGTGAACAACAGGTAGGTAAAGAAATAAAACAACAGTAAAAAGACAGGCTATATACAGTAGTGAGGCTATATACAGCAGCGAGGCTATAAAAGTAGCGAGGCAACATACAGACACCGGTTAGTCAGGCTGATTGAGGTAGTATGTACATGTAGATATGGTTAAAGTGACTATGCATATATGATGAACAGAGAGTAGCAGTAGCGTAAAAGAGGGGTTGGCGGGTGGTGGGTGGGACACAATGCAGATAGCCCGGTTAACCAATGTGCGGGAGCACTGGTTGGTCGGCCCAATTGAGGTAGTATGTACATGAATGTATGTAGTATGTACATGAATGTAACCAACACTCTAACTACTAGGTTACCTGCTGCCCCTTTAATTAGCACAACAGTTTTCAGCTGTGCTAACATAATTGCAAAAGGGTTTTCTAATGCTCAATTAGCCTTTTAAAATGATAAACTTGGATTAGCTAACACAACATGCCATTGGAACACAGGAATGATGGTTGCTGATAATGTGCCTCTGTACGCCTATGTAGATATTCCATTAAAAATCAGCCGTTTCCAGCTACAATAGTCATTTGGTGGTGAAGCCCACGTGGTGAAGCCTGATTTCATAGAAGGTGGGGTTATTTTCAATAGGCCAATCATTTTCTTAATTACCATGTAAGAAACAAAATAAAAAGAGGCCAATAATTTTATCAATTACCATGTAAGAAACAAAATAAAAAGAGGTGCTATAATCTCAGTGAGCATAATTTAATATATAAGTGAGTGATCATGGCAGAACACCTGCTTTTTATGTAATTGAGCCCTCTGTAATCCCTACATATCCGTATAGTAAATGAAGTAAAAAAAAAAACAGTTTGATGTCTTCTGTGCCCATATGAATGACCCCTGTGATGTAAACTGCAATGATGAGACAGATGTTCTTCTTCTTTGTTTTTATACTGTCATACTGTGTTCGATCTTACCTAGCCATCTTGTTTCAAAAGAGGACCACAATGGAAATAATTCCCAGACTTTATTGTGTGTTATCGTCCATGATTTCACTCATGTGCATGTTTGGCATTTTAAAGTTATGTGTGCTTGTTTTTTTAAATGGTCAAATGAATAAACTAAACTAAATAGTCTCTTATCACACTACAGTAAACTCAGAGTTAAACACATTTTACTGATCAAACCAGAACTCCCGTGTTTAATTGCTAAATTGTAATTACTTTGTCACTACGGCCTATTTATTGCCTTACCTCCCTGATTTGCACAAACTGTATATAGATTTTTTTCCTATTGTGTTATTGACTGTACGTTTGTTTATTCCATGTGTAACTCTACCAACTCTACCATCAATAACCTACTCAACAAATTGGATGCAGTCTATCACAGCGCCATCCGTTTTGTCACCAAAGCCCCATATACTACCGACAATTGCGACCTGTACGCTCTCGTTGGCTGGCCCAAACTCACTGGCTGAAGGTCATCTACAAGACCCTGCTAGGTAAAGTCCCCCCTTATCTCAGCTCGCTGGTCACCATAGCATCACCCACCTGTAGCACGCGCTCCAGCAGGTATATCTCTCTGGTCACCCCCAAAACCAAGTCTTTCTTTGGCCGCCTTTCCTTACATTTACATTACATTTAAGTCATTTGGCAGACGCTCTTATCCAGAGCGACTTACAAATTGGTGAATTCACCTTATGACATCCAGTGGAACAGCCACTTTACAATAGTGCATCTAAATCATTTAAGGGGGGGGGTGAGAAGGATTACTTTATCCTATCCTAGGTATTCCTTAAAGAGGTGGGGTTTCAGGTGTCTCCGGAAGGTGGTGATTGACTCCGCTGTCCTGTCGTCGTGAGGGAGTTTGTTCCACCATTGGGGGGCCAGAGCAGCGAACAGTTTTGACTGGGCTGAGCGGGAACTGTACTTCCTAAGTGGTAGGGAGGCGAGCAGGCCAGAGGTGGATGAACGCAGTGCCCTTGTTTGGGTGTAGGGCCTGATCAGAGCCTGGAGGTACTGCGGTGCCGTTCCCCTCACAGCTCCGTAGGCAAGCACCATGGTCTTGTAGCGGATGCGAGCTTCAACTGGAAGCCAGTGGAGAGAGTGGAGGAGCGGGGTGACGTGAGAGAACTTGGGAAGGTTGAACACCAGATGGGCTGCGGCGTTCTGGATGAGTTGTAGGGGTTTAATGGCACAGGCAGGGAGCCCAGCCAACAGCGAGTTGCAGTAATCCAGACGGGAGATGACAAGTGCCTGGATTAGGACCTGCGCCGCTTCCTGTGTGAGGCAGGGTCGTACTCTGCGGATGTTGTAGAGCATGAACCTACAGGAACGGGTCACTGCCTTGATGTTAGTTGAGAACGACAGGGTGTTGTCCAGGATCACGCCAAGGTTCTTAGCGCTATGGGAGGAGGACACAATGGAGTTGTCAACCGTGATGGCGAGATCATGGAACGGGCAGTCCTTCCCCGGGAGGAAGAGCAGCTCCGTCTTGCCGAGGTTCAGCTTGAGGTGGTGATCCGTCATCCACACTGATATGTCTGCCAGACATGCAGAGATGCGATTCGCCACCTGGTCATCAGAAGGGGGAAAGGAGAAGATTAATTGTGTGTCGTCTGCATAGCAATGATAGGAGAGACCATGTGAGGTTATGACAGAGCCAAGTGACTTGGTGTATAGCGAGAATAGGAGAGGGCCTAGAACAGAGCCCTGGGGGACACCAGTGGTGAGAGCGCGTGGTGAGGAGACAGATTCTCGCCACTCCACCTGGTAGGAGCGACCTGTCAGGTAGGACGCAATCCAAGCGTGGGCCGCGCCGGAGATGCCCAACTCGGAGAGGGTGGAGAGGAGGATCTGATGATTCACAGTATCGAAGGCAGCCGATAGGTCTAGAAGGATGAGAGCAGAGGAGAGAGAGTTAGCTTTAGCAGTGCGGAGCGCCTCCGTGATACAGAGAAGAGCAGTCTCAGTTGAATGACTAGTCTTGAAACCTGACTGATTTGGATCAAGAAGGTCATTCTGAGAGAGATAGCGGGAGAGCTGGCCAAGGACGGCACGTTCAAGAGTTTTGGAGAGAAAAGAAAGAAGGGATACTGGTCTGTAGTTGTTGACATCGGAGGGATCGAGTGTAGGTTTTTTCAGAAGGGGTGCAACTCTCGCTCTCTTGAAGACGGAAGGGACGTAGCCAGCGGTCAGGGATGAGTTGATGAGCGAGGTGAGGTAAGGGAGAAGGTCTCCGGAAATGGTCTGGAGAAGAGAGGAGGGGATAGGGTCAAGCGGGCAGGTTGTTGGGCGGCCGGCCGTCACAAGAAGCGAGATTTCATCTGGAGAGAGAGGGAGAAAGAGGTCAGAGCACAGGGTAGGGCAGTGTGAGCAGAACCAGCGGTGTCGTTTGACTTAGCAAACGAGGATCGGATGTCGTCGACCTTCTTTTCAAAATGGTTGACGAAGTCATCTGCAGAGAGAGAGGAGGGGGGGGGGGAGGAGGATTCAGGAGGGAGGAGAAGGTGGCAAAGAGCTTCCTAGGGTTAGAGGCAGATGCTTGGAATTTAGAGTGGTAGAAAGTGGCTTTAGCAGCAGAGACAGAGGAGGAAAATGTAGAGAGGAGGGAGTGAAAGGATGCCAGGTCCGCAGGGAGGCGAGTTTTCCTCCATTTCCGCTCGGCTGCCCGGAGCCCTGTTCTGTGAGCTCGCAATGAGTCGTCGAGCCACGGAGTGGGAGGGGAGGACCGAGCCGGCCTGGAGGATAGGGGACATAGAGAGTCAAAGGATGCAGAAAGGGAAGAGAGGAGGGTTGAGGAGGCAGAATCAGGAGATAGGTTGGAGAAGGTTTGAGCAGAGGGAAGAGATGATAGGATGGAAGAGGAGAGAGTAGCGGGGGAGAGAGAGCGAAGGTTGGGACGGCGCGATACCATCCGAGTAGGGGCAGTGTGGGAAGTGTTGGATGAGAGCGAGAGGGAAAAGGATACAAGGTAGTGGTCGGAGACTTGGAGGGGAGTTGCAATGAGGTTAGTGGAAGAACAGCATCTAGTAAAGATGAGGTCGAGCGTATTGCCTGCCTTGTGAGTAGGGGGGGAAGGTGAGAGGGTGAGGTCAAAAGAGGAGAGGAGTGGAAAGAAGGAGGCAGAGAGGAATGAGTCAAAGGTAGACGTGGGGAGGTTAAAGTCGCCCAGGACTGTGAGAGGTGAGCCGTCCTCAGGAAAGGAGCTTATCAAGGCATCAAGCTCCTTCCAGTTCTCTGCTGCCAATGACTGGAACGAACTACAAAAAGCACTGAAACTGGAAACACTTATCTTCCTCACTAGTTTTAAGCACCAGCTGTCAGAGCAGCTCACAGATTACTGCACCTGTACATAGCCCATCTATAATTTAGCCCAAACAACTCTTTCAACATCTCTTTCCCTACTGTATTTATTTTATTTATTTATTTAGCTCCTTTGCACCCCATTATTTTTATTTCTACTTTGCACATTCTTCCACTGCAAATCTACCATTCCAATGTTTTACTTGCTATATTGTATTTACTTTGCCACCATAGCCTTTTTTTGCCTTTACCTCCCTTAACTCACCTCATTTGCTCACATCGTATATAGACTTGTTTCTACTGTATTATTGACTGTATGTTTGTTTTACTCCATGTGTAACTCTGTGTCGTTGTATGTGTCGGACTGCTTTGCTTTATCTTGGCCAGGTCGCAATTGTAAATGAGAACTTGTTCTCAACTTGCCTACCTGGTTAAATAAAGGTGAAATACAAAAATACATTTGAAAAAACTTCACCACCATGTCTATTTGCCACCATGTGAGATTCAGTCAAAGGAAATGTATGTCAGAACTATGGTGCATTTTTGGATGTTGACAGTTTAGTAACATGACAAATAACAGATGATTTTTCTGAACAATAACAAGATTCGGTGAAGGGAATTGGAACACTGATGTGGGTAGAGCTGTTTCAGTCACACTCTTGTATTGCCTAATGCACAGTACTATTTATCGTCTCTGTTTGGTATGATTCCTCATCCTCCCCTCCCCCCAATTCTCTTTTCACTGTTTCTTTATCATGTCTCCCTTATTGGGGTGGCAGGTAGCCTAGCGGTTAGCACATTGGGTCGGCAACCGATAGGTTGCTAGTTCACAAGGTGAAAAATCTGTCGATGTGCCTGCCCTTGAGGAAGGCACTTAACCCTAATTGCTTCATGGTCTCTGTTGATAATGGAAGGCCGTGACTCCACTCTCAGGGGGAGTTGGGATATGCAAAAAACACATTTGAAATAGTACAACTATAAGCACCCACATTATTATTGTTACCGTATGGTCAAAAAGCCAAATTTTCACTTGAATTAATGACAGAATCAACCAGGCAACACTTAATGTTGTTTTGATTTAAATCAGGTTATCAGTAGCATGATGACCCTCTATTACAGCGGCATGCTATGAGCTAAGCAGACAGCAGTACATATACTCTTCTCTCCTCTTGGTGAACAGAAGAAGGGAGGGCTTCACAATAGGTCCTGGAGCCGTAGCAAGAGGCTAATGAGGCTACATGATTCACGCTTCATCTCCCCCACAGAGAGCCTTGTCCTGAGCAGGAGGGAGGGAGGCCTCCAAAGAGTGCAACGTTTGCCCCCACACATTCCGTGATGAAGTAGCCCACTAAAGCCAGGAGCACAGGCAGATTATATCCTCCAAGATGTCTGGAATTTTGATGGAAATTAAGAGCAAGAAGGACATTTGTATCTGAATACAAATGTTAATTCAAGGTCAATGTTTAGTATCTGCAGTGCTTGACTTGGACTGAAATAGTTTCCAGTACTCATTTTGGGTGCTGCTACTGTTTATATTTAGGTGCAGGAGCTCCACAATACTTTTGAGCTAATATTGTATAAGAGAAACAGAAGCTCAAGCAGTAGAAAATGTGAGGTGTCGGTACTCAGCTCTGGTGAGCCCCTGCCCAAGTCAAGCACTGAGTATCTGAGATTCCTTAGCATTCCTTCCTTCCATCTCTGAAACATTAGACAATCACTAGTATCTTGAGTCCTTTCAAATGTTGTCAAGTGGACACTACAACCACAGAGAATGAAAAAACTGAAACATTTCCGTCTAAATGCAATGACAGTAGGCTAATTATTGGAACAGGTGTTTGTCCCATGCAGCCCTTACTACACAGTGTGTTACATCTGATATTTTATTTAACTCGTCAAAGTCAGTTAAGAACAAATTCTTATTTACAATGATGGCCTACCAAAAGGTAAAAGGCCTGTGGGGATGGGGGCTGGGATTAAAATGTATTTATATAAAAATAAATAAAAATATAGGACAAAACACACATCATGACAAGAGAGACAACACAACACTACATAAATGGAGATCAAAGACAACAACATAGCATGGTAGCAACACAACATGACAAAAACATTGTAGTGACACAACATGGCAGCAGCACAAAACATGGTACAGACATTGTTGTGCACAGACAACAGCACAAGGCCTAAGAGGGTTTTTATAAATAAGCAACAACCAGTGTGTCTTGCGACGTTTATACAGATGACCAGTTTACAGAAGAGTATAGAGTGTAGTGATGTGAAGTGTCCTATAAGGAGAATTGGTGGCAAATCTGATGGCCGAATGGTAAAGAATACCTAGCAGCTCGAGAGCTTTCACTTAACAATTACTTTTGCATTTGGTTAGTACACAGACAGCAGTTAGATTGAAAGGGGATGGTGATGAATAACTTTCTATGCAGCAGTGTCCCAATATAAACTTCACCACCATCTTCAGTACGAATCTGCATAAAATACAACTATATTCAGTACGAATCTGCAAAAAATACAACTATATTCAGTATGAATCTGCATAAAATACAACTATATTCAGTACGAGTCTGCATAAAATACAACCATCTTCAGTACGAGTCTGCATAAAATACACAATGACATACGACCCAGCTCATGCTGTAGCACAGGAATGTATGACACGCATAAATCCTGAGAATGCGCTATTCTACATTTCGACTATGTAAACCACATAATCTAATTGCAAAATGGGATATTATGGGAATATTCTAGCAAGCTACCCATTTTTCTTATTTCCAACCAGACTTTTAAACCGAGGCATGCGGTGATTGGGCGTCATGGAGTCACGCGGTGTTCAATCGCTCTGCCCTACCTCGAGCAGTCGCTGAACGCGATCTTGTCTGCCAGCTTTAGCAGCGGTTCTATCTGGATCCTCCGTACACAACCTACGACAATCACTGATAATTACTGAAGACCTTTTCTTCTTTTGGAAGACCGTTCTCACCATGGGCGACAAGAAGAGCCCTACCAGGTATTTAACCGTGTACCCCAGTCCGTTTTGTGTCGATTTAGACTTGTTTTGCGAGAATTCCGTGCCGTTTGGGGTTGATATTCGGATGCTTTCTCAAGGAGTGTTTCTCCTTTTTTCAGTTTGTATGCCAGAGCTAGAATAGTGCACAGGCACTATGGCGGCTTCTCGCTCCCTACTCTACCAGACACTCTCAGACAAAGGGAAAATTTCTGTGGATACGCCTGGCATTCTAGGAAATGATATTCAGTGTCAACAGAACTCGTTCGAAGCTCAATGTCGAATGGACATTATTTGACATTCGTTTTGCGAGCTAACATGCTTAGCCCCGAGCTAAAATATGTAGCTAGTCTGCTTGCTAGCCAGACTAGCGATGCAACCAAATGTTGTATCTAGCTAGCTAACTGGCTAACCAACATCATCTAGGTCGCTTGATTTTAGCCAGTGATGGATTTATTCAAGAAGCTCGCGCTGGTTAACTATTATTAGGAATTCGAATGGATAATCTGACAACCAACCAATATTTTTATGTATTAGTTTAAGTTTGCTCATGTAAAGGTGGGGGCACTGCATGTCATCACCACTAACAGTCATAACTAATCATATAAATGATATGTAATCAACTCACTTGACATGTCTCTTTTTCTAAGGCCGAAAAGACAAGCTAAACCAAGTGCTGACGACGGATTTTGGGACTGTAGCGTCTGCACCTTCAAGAACAGTGCAGAGGCTTTTAAATGCAGCATCTGTGATGTGAGGAAGGGCACATCGACAAGGTACGTCTAAGGTTATTTTCTTTACTCCTGCTGTAAAGCATAGCAATTTATTGAAATCGAATTTAATCGGTTACCAATTTTTGTATTAATGTTTGGACTTTTTGATTGTTGTTGTAGACATGTTCCAGGGTGACCATGCAATTCATTATTGTATGGATACTAGTGACTGAATGTAGTCGGCTAGGTGTGCTGCCGGTTGCCTCCGTAGCACAGAGAGGGGTGGGAGGAAGATGAGGGACCTTACTTTATAATGGCTGTAGAGCTGCTACAATGAAAGCTCTGAATTTGACTTCAATCAACGGGTCGAAACAAGAATTCTGCTGCTTTAAATATCTGTTAGAATGTATCACATACCAGTAGGATTAAATACCATACCATGGAAACTGTTATTAAGTTGTTGGTACTCTCTGATTGATCTATGAAATTAATGCATTTTTCTTGACAACCAATTAGTGTTACTAACTACTACATTGCCTACTTGAGACCTATCATAGATCTAAAATATCACTGCAGTACATGTCTTGATTAGTATTTTGCTGGCTGGATATTGGTGTTATGAGTATTTTTTTAAATTTATTTCACCTTTATTTAAGTAGGCTAGTTGAGAACAAGTTCTCATTTACAACAGCGACCTGGCCATGATAAAGCAAAGCAGTGCGGCAGAAACAGCGATACAGAGTTACACATGGAATTAACAAGCGTACAGTCAGTAACACAATAGAAAAAAGCAAGTCTATATACAGTGTGTGCAAATGGCATGAGGGGGTAAGGCAATAAATAATATATGATTGACATGTTAATTACTTATTAGAAATCCTTTCCTTTAGTTGTCATACTTCTGATCAGTCATATGCATACCACAGCTGTACAAACCCCTGATGGTTTGTTGTCGACCCCCCCCCCCGACAGAACCAATGTTTGAGTAAAATAGAGCCCCTCTGAGGAGTCACAGTGAGAAACCTATTTCATGGCTGTCAGAAGGCCCTCTGTTATGGGAACCTGAGATGGTACAAACAAGATATGCATTCTGTATTTGACATGATTTCATGTTTACCACTCACACTTGTGTTCTGGGGAATGATACTGCCGATAAGTTGTCTGTGTCAGGGTGTGAGTTCAGTCACTTCTAATCAGCTGCCTGATGAGATCTAGAGATGGATGAGTCATTTGTGAGCCTGCAGAAGAGTCCCCTACCTTTCCAGCTGTGTTAGAATGAGTGCTCTGCTGACAGCTTAAGTCTGCCACTGGTAAAACGCTGACTGGTTTTACCACTAATCGAAAGTTGTGGGTACTGTATTTACATTTTTTAAATGTTTTGTCTCCTTTGATTTATTTATTCTAACTAAATTGTTGCCTGCAGCTGATACTGGTAATATGTCACAATGTGGGTTAGCATGCTTTGTTGTTAATGGCAGGAAATGATGAGAAGCATGTCAAAACCCCTTACTATTGAGCTTTTGGCAGCAGCCCAATTGCCTCTTATTTGTTAAATGGAATCGCATGACATCACTGAAGTGGTTTGTGACATCCCCATTTGTTCTCAATTGTTCACCTTTGATGCAATTGTTTGCTATTTGTAACTCTGTCTCTTATTTATAATGAGCACTAATTGGGCATATTTTCTCTGTTTGATGTAATCCAGTGGAGCATGGGGAGAGCAGCTTGCTCTCAGCCAAGTGATCCACACTTTAGGAGTGTGTGTGGTGGTGGTTTGTCTTTACTCCTTTTATCTAGCTAGTTAGTTTGCCTGAAGGGGCCTTTGTGTGAAGATGACGTAATAATCTGCTCACTAATTACAGTATATCTTTGCTGGTGTCGAGAGTTCAAAGAAAGCAGGCAGACTTATTTGCTTGGATGCGCACACTCATTCAGATTGTCGTTATTTTGTTTGTTTTAAAGCTAGAATCCTCGTCTTTAACTTATAAATAGCCATTGATTCTTGAGGAATATAACTTATAAATGCCTCGAGCTTAGTTCAACTGTCGTATTCCTTAAGAACCCAAAAAACAGTGCCTTCAGAAAGTATTCATACCCCTTGACTTGTGCTACATTCTGTTACAGCCTGAGTTCAAAATGGATTACAATTTTTTTAAATTATTATTATTTTTTTAACCCATCTACACACAATACACCATAATGAAAAAGTGAAAACATGTTTTTATAAATGCTTATAAATACATATTTAATTTACATAAGTATTCACACCCCTGAGTCAATACTTTGTAGTCACACATTTGGCACCTGCGAGTCTTTCTGGCTAAGAATTTTCCACACCTGGGTTGTGCAACATTATTCTTTTCAAAACTTTTTGTTCTGTCATTGATTTTTTATCATTGCTAGACAACCATTTTCAGGTCTTGCCATACATGTTCAAGTATATTTAAGTCAAAATGTAACTTCGCTACTCAGCAACATTCCCTGTCTTCTTGGATAGCAACTCCAGTGTAGATTTGTTCTTGTTTTAGGTTATTGTCCTGCTGAAATGTGACTTCATCTCCCATTGTCTGGTGGAAAGCAGACTGAAGCAGGTTTTCCTCTAGGATTTTGTCTGTGCTTAGCTCCATTCCATTTATTTGATCATGAAAGACTCCCCAGTCCTATACGATTACAACCATACCCATAACATTATGCAGCCACCACTATGCTTGAAAATATGTAGTGGTACATATGTTTATTTGAATTTGCCCAAACATAACACATTGTATTCAAGAGAAAAATGTATTATTTTGCATTATTACTTTACTGCCTTGTTTGCAGTATGCATGTTTTAGAATACTTTATTCTTTACTACTATGCACTCTGTCAATTAGGTTAGTATTGTCGAGTAACTACAATGTTGTTGATCCATCCTCAGTGTTCTATCAGTCATTGAACTCTAACTGTTTTAAAGTCACCATTGGCCTCATGGTGAAATTCCTGAGCGGTTTCCTTCCTCTCCGGCAACTGAAGTAGGAAGGGACGCCTTTATCTTTGTAGTGACTGTGTGTATTGATACACCATCCAACGTGCAATAACTTAACCATGCTCAAAGGGATATTGAATGTCTGCTTTTTTCTTTACACATCTACGAATAGTTGCCATTGGAAAATCTCCCTGGTCTTTTGTAGTTGAATCTTTGTTTGAAATTCACTGCTCGACAGAAGGACCTTAGAATTATCTGTATGTGTGGGGTACAGGGATGAGGTAGCCATTCAAAAATTATGATAAATACTATTGCACACAGTCAGTCCATGTAACTTATGTGACCTGTTTAGCAAATTTGTACTACTGAACTTATTTAGGCTTGCCATAACGAAGGGGTTGAATACTTAACCTGTCTAGGACTGGGGTTCCGCTAGCGCCATTGAAAATGTAGGGCGCCAAATACAAATCAACAGAAATCTCATAAATCAAATTTCTCAAACATACAAGTTTTAGGCACCATTTTAAAGATGCAATTCTCGATAATCCAGCCACAGTGTCTGATTTCAGAAAATGCTTTACAGCGAAAGCTCCACAAACGATTGTTAGGTCACCACCAACTCACAGAAAAACCCAGCCATTTTTCCAGCTGAAGAGAGGAGTCACAAAAAGCACAAATAGAGATGTAAATTAATCACTAACCTTTGATCTTCATCAGATGACACTCATAGGACTTCATGTTACACAATATATGTATGTTTTGTTCGGGAAAGTTCATTTTTATATCCACAAATCTCATTTTACTTTGGCGTATTATGCTCAGTAGTTCCAAAACATGCAGTGATTGTGCAGAGAGCCACATGAATTCACAGAAATACTCATTAGAAATGTTGCTGAAAATTCAAGTGTTATGCATGAAACTTTAGATACACTTCTCCGTTACCTCTTATGGCTGCATCCCTTGTTCTCAATTCCTGCCTGAAGACACCCTAATCTAACTGCCTGTAGCTCAGCCCCAGAGGCAAGGATATGCATATTCTTGGTATCATTTGAATGGTAACATTCTGAAGTTTGTGGAAATGTTAATTTAATGTAGGAGAATATAACACAGTAGATCTGGTGGAAGAAAAGAAAGAGCATACATTTTCTGTTTTTTATTCTTGTAGCATCATCTTTCACATGTACTAGAATAGGATGCTGGAGATAATTAGAAAATAAATATTTAAAAAAAACAGTAGACCCTTGAAGTCCTCTACACAATATTTTGCTGCCTGTGCCATGTCCCATAGCAGTCTCTTTCTGATGTAAAGCAGAGGCAAACTGAACAAGTGGTGCATTTCATGCTGTGCCCTTTTGGCCCTGAGGCAGTCATGCCTGCAGTAATGAACTGTGGCATATGAACACCACTAGAGGTAGAGCGGGCAGCTTGGCACCGGGGGCTCCCAGTCGGAGTTGCTATCACTGTGAAAGAAAACATTTTAAAAAATGTATTGTGTTTATCATCACATAATAAACATTAATGTATTGTATAGAGCAGAGGGAGCAGTCACTAAGGTGAACTGCTGTTCCATTCAACTCCGGCCATTGTTGTGGGCCTGCCCTCCCCCAAACAGCACCCAATGACTATTTCATATGGAAATTGAGAGGAATAGCAGGCGCAGTGGCCATGTGTGTGTTTGCTGTTTTACTCCATTCCATTTGAATAAAAAAAATGGAAAATATATATATATATACATACACACACACACACACACACACACACAGGTTATGGGTCGTACACATACACACTATAGCCAATGTGTACTTTACACATTTCATTGATATATATATATATAATAGCTCAAATAAAAACACTTAAACAACACAATGTAACTCCAAGTCAATCACACTTCTGTGAAATCAAACTGTCCACTTAGGAAGCAACACTGATTGACAATAAATTTCACATGTTGTGCAAATGGAATAGACAACAGGTGGAAATTATAGGCAATTAGCAAGACACCCCCAATAAAGGAGTCGTTCTGCAGGTGGTACCACAGACCACTTCTCAGTTCCTATGCTTGCTGGCTGATGTTTTGGTCACTTTTGAATGCTGGCGGTGCTTTCACTCTAGTGGTAGCATGAGACGGAGTCTACAACCCACACAAGTGGCTCAGGTAGTGCAGCTCATCCAGGATGGCACATCAATGGGAGCTGTGGCAGTCAGCGTAGTGTCCAGAGAGCATGGAGGCGCTACAAGGAGACAGGCCAGTACATCAGGAGACGTGAAGGAGGCCGTAGGAGGGCAACAACCCAGCAGCAGGACCGCTACCTCCGCCTTTGTGCAAGGAGGAGCACTGCCAGAGCCCTGCAAATGTGCATGTCTCTGCTTAAACGGTCAGAAACAGACTCCATGAGGGTGGTATGAGGGCCCGACATCCACAGGTGGAGGTTGTGCTTACAGCCCAACAGTGCAGGACGTTTGGCATTTGCCAGAGAACACCAAGATTGGCAAATTCGCCACTGGCGCCCTGTGCTCTTCACAGATGAAAGCAGGTTCACACTGAGCACGTGACAGAGTCTGGAGACGCCGTGGGGAATGTTCAGTTGCCTGCAACATCCTCCAGCATGACCGGTTTGACGGTGGGACAGTCATGGTGTGGGTTGGCATTTCTTTGGGGGCCTCCATGTGCTCGCCAGAGGTATCCTGACTGCCATTAGGTACCGAGATGAGATCCTCAGACCCCTTGTGAGACCATATGCTGGTGCGGTTGGCCCTGGGATCATCTGAATGCAAGACAATGCTAGATCTCATGTGGCTGGAGTGTGTCAGCAGTTCCTGCAAGAGGAAGGCATTGATGCTATGGACTGGCCTGCCTGTTCCCCAGACCAGAATCCAATTGAGTACATCTGTGACATAATGTCTCGCTCCATCCACCAACGCCACGTTGCACCACAGACTGTGCAGGAGTTGGCGGATGCTTTAGTCCAGGTCTGGGAGGAGATCCCTCAGGAGACCATTCGCCACCTCATCAGAAGCATGCCCAGGTGTTGTAGGGAGGTGATACAGGCACGTGGAGGCCACACACACTACCGAGCCTTATTTTGACTTGTTTTAAGGACATTACATCAAAGTTGGATCAGCCTGGAGTGTTGTTTTCCACTTTAATTTTGAGTGACTCCAAATCCAGACCTCCAAGGGTTGATAAATTTGATTTCCATTGATCACTTTTGTGTGGTTTTGTTGTCAGCACATTCGACTATGTAAAGAGAATGATTTAATAAAAATATTTCCTTCATTCAGATCTAGGATGTGTTATTTTAGTGTTCCCTTTATTTTTTTGAGCAGTATGTGTGTGTGTGTGTGTGTGTGTGTGTGTGTGTGTATATATATATATATATATATATATCTCATTTTTTGGGGGGACAAAAATAAATAAATATGTATATTTCAGAAAACGGCATTAGCACTTACCCGTCAAGAAGTATGTCCTGTCCTTGCAGAAACAGCTCCTCAGCTCCTGTTTGAATCATAACACTCAAAGATTCCTCAAACAAAAAATCTCACTTTCCTGATCAATGTCTTCCATAATCTGGCGCAAATCTGTATACATAGACTTGGACTTTGCTTGTCCTGATTTATTTGCCATGATGTCTTCAATGAAATTGTTGAAAAAACACTTTCCAAAATAATACTTTCCCAAACACTGCTGTGCGTGACGACAACTACTCTGACGGTCAAGGCGAGAATGGAGTTCGTTACGCGTGCGTTTACAAACAAGGAATGGTGGTCCAACCCATAACGATCACATACTGGTGTTTACCTCGGCTCATTGGCTATCTACCCAGCTAGATTTCAAGAAGATCTGTGGTCATTGGGCAGAAATACAGTCAATCAACTAAGCCTCGCTAAAATTATTGGTGCGCAATGATGTCATTGCTCGTTGTCTTCAAATCAGTTCACTTCGGTCAATACTCCCCTCAAAAAAAACATTCAAGTTTGGCTGTGTTGCACACATCCAGAGGAATGCACTGAAACCGACCATGACTAGATAAACAATTGTTTACTGTGTGTAATTACGTCGAATGTCCCGTAAAAAATTGATAGCGATGGAATTCACGACACAAACGGTTTACAAAATGTTTCGATTTAGGCTATAAAAATGGATTTTATCAAAGAAAATGGCATTTCATTTGATCACTGGGACCCTCGAAGAGAAATAAGAGCAAGATATCAGAATGTAAGTCATAATTTTACCTTCAGGTGTGAATGTGTAAACTGTCATGGCGGAAAATGTTTTTGTTGTTGATCGCTCTTCTCAAACAAAAGCATGGTATTTGTTCTCTGTAATGGCTATTTTAAATCGGAAAACGTAGTTTGATTACCAAGATTCTAATCATTTGAAGAATGTAAGATACTTGCTTTTTCAAGAATGTTTAATGTTACGACGTTGTATTTTTAGTTGTCACTCTGAAATTTCCCCTGATGTTGATCCCTGTACCGGGATCTCTGGGGGTAGTATTTCATTTTTGGATGAAAAACGTTCCCGTTTTAAACAAGATATTTTGTCACGAAAAGATGCTCGACTATGCATATAATTGACAGCTTTGGAAAGAAAACACTGACGTTTCCAAAACTGCAAAGATATTATATGTGAGTGCCACAGAACTGATGCTACAGGCGAAACCAAGATGAAATTTCAAACAGGAAATGCCCCAGATTTTGAATGCGCTGTGTTCCAATGTCTCCTTAAATGGCTGTGAATGCGCCAGGAATGAGCCTTACACTTTGTCGTTTCCCCAAGGTGTCTGCAGTGTTGTGATGTATTTGTAGGCATATCATTGGAAGACCATAAGAGACTACATTTACCAGGTGTCCGCTTGGTGTCCTCCGTCAAAATTATTGCGCAATCTCCAGCTGCGTCCACTTTTGGTTCAGAGGAGAAAGGCAACTGCTACGAATGATTTATCATCGAATAGATATGTGAAAAACACCTTGAGGATTGATTCTAAACAACGTTTGCCATGTTTCTGTCCATATTATGGAGTTAATTTGGAAAAAAGTTTGGTGTTGTAATGACTGAATTTTCGGGGGTTTTCTTAGCCAAACGTGATGAACAAAACAGAGCGATTTCTCCTTACACAAATAATCTTTTTGGAAAAACTGAACATTTGAGTCTCGTCATTGAAAACATCTGAAGTTCTTCAAAGGTAAATTATTTTATTTGAATGCTTTTCTTGTTTTTATGAAAATGTTGCCTGCTGAATGCCAGGCTTAATGCTATGCTAGCTATCAATACTCTTATACAAATGCTTGTGTAGCTATGGTTGAAATGCATATTTTGAAAATCTGAGATGACAGTGTTGTTAACACAAGGCCAATATATTTATTTCATTTGCGATTTTCATGAAATTTTCATGAATAGTTAACGTTGCGTTATGGTAATGAGCTTGAGGCTATAATTACGCTTCCGGATACGGGATTGCTCGTCGCAAGAGGTATAACAACGTAAATGTAAACAAATACTGTATATCCTCAACATGGTTAACTATACATTTGAAATCATGGATGGTCAGTCCTTGAATCGATAGCTCTATGAATTTGAGTGGTTTCTCCTGCCCCATCCCTTCGCCCTTTTATTGAAATGGGCGGGGGAGAACTTATTGTTTAAATTTAGGGTTCTAGCTTTAAAGGTGTATTGATTTTTGTATGTTGTTATATAGACTTGGCACACTCAGCAGAGAGGATGAAGTGAAGCTGCCTCTAGGTAGTTGAGAGACTAAAGGATATTTACGAATGCATTTTAAAGGAGACGCAAATGTTTTTCAACCATCCATTTCTTACAGAGTTGGATACTGGGAGTATAAGCCATCTTTTTCAGCCGCAATAGAAGATGGGATATGTGGGACGGTAGCGTCCCACTTGGCCAAAAGCCAGAGAAAATGCAGAGCGCCAAATTCAAATAAATTCCTATAAAAATCAAACTGTCATGAAATCACACATGAAGATACCAAGTTAAAGCTACACATCTTGTGAATCCAGCCAACATGTCAGATTTCAAAAGGGCTTTTTGGCGAAAGCAAACGATGCTATTATCTGAGCATAGCACCATAGTAAACAAAAGAGAGAACATTGCAACCCTGCAGGCGCGACACAACATGCAGAAATAAAAATATAAATCATGCCTTTGACGAGCTTCTTCTGTTGGCACTCCAACATGTCCCATAAATATCACAAATGGTCCTTTCGTTTGATTAATTCTGGCCATATATGTCCATTTATTTGGCGCGTTTAATCCAGAAAAACACCGGTTCCAACTTGCACAACATGACGACAAAGTATCTCAAAAGTTACCTGTAAACTTTGCCAAACATTTCAAACTACTTTTGTAATACAACTTTAGGGATTTTTAAAGTAAATTATCGATCAAATTGAAGATGTGATGATCTGTGTTCAATACAGGAAGAAAACAAACCCAAGCATGCTTTCTGGTCTTGCGCCTCTATCAAACAGAACACATGACGTGACACTCGTACAAGATGGCCATACTTCTTAATTACACAGGAATAACCTCAACCAATTTCTAAAGACTGTGAACATCCAGTGGAAGCGGTAGGAACTGCAAGCAAGTCCCTTAGAAATCTGGAATCCCCATGAAAAATCATTGAAAAGAGGGTGACCTTAACAAAAATGTATAATTATCTGAATGGTTTGTCCTCTGGGTATTGCCTGCTACATAAGTTCTGTTATACTCAAACAGTTTTAGAAATGAATAATATGCATATCTTCTGGGGATGAGTTGCATGCAGTTGAAATTGGGCTTCCACTAGATGTGAACCGTCTTTAGGAATTTGTTTGAGGATTCTGCTGTGAAGTGGGGGCTCATAAGGGCTGTTTGAGCCAGGTGTCTGGCAGATTGCCACAGGCTCTGAGGCGCGGTCACGAGAGAGTTAACTATCGTTCCATTGCTTTTCTACAGACATAGGAATTCTCCGGTTGGAACATTGACTTTTTGTGTTAAAAACATCCTTAAAGATTGATTCCATACATCGTTTGACATGTTTCTACGGACAGTAACTGAACTTTTTGACATTTCGTCTGCAACTAGGGAACACGCTTCATGACTTTGTATTTGTTTACCAAACGTGCTATCAAAAGTAGCTCTTTGGACATAAATGGACATATTTCGAACTAAATCAAACATTTTCATGTGGAACTGGGATTCCTTGGAGTGCATTCTGATGAAGATCAAAGGTATGTGAATATTTATGCTATTTCTGACTTCTGTTGACTACCCAATATGGCGGATATCTTTTTGACTGCTTTGTTGTCTGAAAGCTGTACTCAGATTATTGCATGGTTGGCTTTTTCCATAAAGTTTTTTTTTTAAATCTGACACAGCGGTTGCATTAAGGAGAAGTGTATCTATATTTCCCTGTCTAACAATTGTATTTTCATCGACATTTATAATGAGTATTACTGTCATGATGTGGCTCTCTGCATTATGACCGGATGTTTCTGGAACTAGTGAACGTAGTAACACGGCAATGTGTACTGAGATTTTTTTATACATAAATATGCGCTTCATCGAACAAAACATTCATGTATTGTGTAACATGAAGTCCTATGAGTGTCATCTGACGAAGATCATCAAAGGTTAGTGATTCATTTTATCTCTTTGTGCTTTTTGTGACTCCTCTCTTTTGCTGGAAAAATGGCAGAATTTTTCTGTGACTTGGTGGTGACCTAACATAATCGTTTGTGGTGCTTTCGCTGTAAAGCCTATTTGAAATCGGACACTTTGGTGGGATGTCTATAGTTTTTTTGTGTCTTTTCCCGCAGCATTGTCCCAGCTATATCCGCGGCAGTCTGTCCTAGCCACTCGGCAGCGCACCAATAAGACACTTCTAGCCCCTTCTTATTAAAGTGGTATCTGTTGCTTATGTGTATCAAATACTTGTTCTCGTGTGTGTGTGTAGATCGCCAGTGTATCAAATAGACAGACAGACTATTTTTGCAGGTTTTCCTACTTACAAATCATGTTGAGGTCTAATTTTTATCATAGGTACACTTCGACTGTGAGAGATGGAATCTAAAACAAAAATCCATAAAATCACATTGTATGATTTTTAAGTAATTAATTTGCATTTTATTGCATGGCATAAGTATTTGATACATCAGAAAAGTAGAATGTAATATTTGGTACAGAAACCTTTGTTTGCAATTACAGAGATCATACATTTCCTGTAGTTCTTGACCAGGTTTTGCCACACTGCAGCAGAGATTTTGGCCCACTCCTCCATACAGACCTTCTTCAGGTTTCGGGGATGTCGCTGGGCAATACAGACTACAGCTCCCTCCAAAGATTTTCTATTGGGTTCAGGTCTGGAGACAGGCTAGGCCACTCCAGGGCCTTGAGATGCTTCTTACGGAGCCACTCCTTAGTTGCCCTGGCTGTGTGTTTCGGGTTGTTGTCATGCTGCAAGACCCAGCCACGACCCATCTTCAATGCTCTTACTGAGGGAAGGAGGTTGTTGGCCAAGATCTCGTGGTACATGGCCCCATCCATCCTCCCCTCAATACGGTGCAGTCGTCCTGTCCCCTTTTGCAGAAAAGCATCCCCAAAGAATGATGTTTCCACCTCCATTCTTCACAGTTGGGATGGTGTTCTTGGGGTTGTACTCATCCTTCTTCCTTCAAACACGGTGAATGGAGTTTAGACCAAAAAGCTCTATTTTTGTCTCATCAGACCACATTACCTTCTCCCATTCCTCCTCTGGCTCATCCAGATGTTCATTGGCAAACTTCAGACGGGCCTGGACATGCGCTGGCTTGAGCAGGGGGACCTTGTGTGCACTGCAGGATTTTAATCCATGACGGCGTAGTGTGTTACTAATGGTTTTCTTTGAGACTGTGGTCCCAGCTCTCTTCAGGTCATTGACCAGGTCCTGCTGTGTAGTTCTGGGCTGATCCAGCTCTCTGGTCTTGGCCATTGTGGAGAGGTGTCTGTCTGTGTGGGTCTGTCTGTCTCTGTCTGTCATCTTAATTCTAGCAAAATAAATTCCCCTGGCTTATTTTTCAAACTGGCATGTTGTTTCTAAATGTCTGCGCAAGAGTGAAGGTTTTGAGATAGTACTTTGCACATAACACACTGGCTGAGGAAAGGCACAACTCCCAATATAAGTGAACCCCAAATAAATGTAGTTATCATATTTGCTCCTCTTCGATGGTCCAACTTCCCTGTCTGTTATTCAGTGCTTTCCCGGGTAAGGGGGAAGTAGCTCTTCAGCTGCATCAGATTCATAACTGTCACTGTCCATGCTAGCTGGGCTAACAAATGTAGAATTACTGATGCCAGCATTGGATGTGCTCGTGGAAGCAGAACAGCTTGTCGTCGACAGGTGCAGGCGTAGTACCGCTAGTAGTTGCAGTACTACCAGTAGAGCTGGTATGTGTCTGGACACGAGACTTACTTTTTAAAACCATTTTCGAGCAAACGGAATGAGCAGCAGCTACGTTTGTACCGTTGGCGAAATTCCCGCAAGTGTGTAACGGTTAATGTGATTGGATGTTAATTATTTGCCTAGGGTACTTGTATTTGACATTGCGTTATTTCGCTGAACACTAGATGGTTTAATTTGATTTTTGGCAGTGAAACTAAGCTACTCAGGCGAGAGAATAAAGGAAAAAAACTCACCCAAATGTATAGCCCCTTTGGAAGACACATGGACTGTTTTTAAATACATTATCTTTATTTTACTTTTAAATGTGAAATCACATTTTTATTTCCCGTACCCCCAGTTTGGGAATACCTGTACTACATATTTGATAAGTTGTTTACCCCAACTACACTACTTTTAATACGCATCAGCGGGGATTAACGTCATTGGGATAGGGGGCAGCATTTTCACTTTTGGATGAAAAGCGTGCCCAGAGTAAATGCATATTATTAGTAGTTTTGGATAGAAAACACTCTGAAGTTTCTAAAACTTTTGAAACAATTACTGCTTCGCTTACAAGCCAGTGAATTCTATGAGTGACAGCTGGATGAGTCTACAGACGTGGCGGGTTTGGGTACAGCTCCTGGTATATGTCCGTTTACGTTTATGGGGGGTAAATTAAGGAAGACCTCCTCTTTTGGAAACCGGGACGACATGAGAGGATATTTACTGGACAGCTTTGTGACATCAAATCGACTTTGGTTGTCAAGATGTGTTGTTCTCTGTTAGAGGTCGACCGATTATGATTTTTCAACGCCGATACCGATTTATTGGAGGACCAAAAAAGCCGATACCAATAATCACAATTACAACAATACTGAATTAACACTTATTTTAACTTTAATATAAAACATCAATGAAATCAATTTAGCCTCAATTAAATAATGAAACGTTCAATTTGGTTTAAATATTTCCAAAACAAAGTGTTGGGGAAGAAAGTCATTTGCCATGTAAAAAAGCTAACGTTTAAGTTCCTTGCTCAAAACAAGAGAACATATGGAAGTTGGTGGTTCCTTTTAACATGAGACTTCAATATGCCAAGGTAAGAGGTTTTAGGTTGTCGTTAATATAATATTTATAGGACTATTTCTCTCTATACCATCTATTTCATATACCTTTGACTATTGGATGTTCTTATATGCACTTTAGTATTGCCAGTGTAACAGTATAGCTTCCGTCCCTCTCCTCGCCCCTACCTGGGCTCGAACCAGGAACACATCGACAACCGCCACATTCGAAGCATCGTTATCCATCGCTCCACAAAAGCCGCGGCCCTTGCAGCGCAGGGGGAATAACTAGTCCAAATCTAAAAGCGAGTAACGTTTGAAACAGTATTAGCGCACACCCAGCTAACTAGCTAGCCATTTCACATTGGTTACACCAGCCATTAGGCTGATAGGCTTGAAGTCATAAACAGCGTTGTGCTTGCGAAGAGCTGCTGGCAAAACGCACGAAAGTGCTGTTTGAATGAATGATTACGGGCCTGCTGCTGCTCAGTCAGACTGCTCTATCAAATCAGACTTAATAATAACTTAACACACAGAAATACGAGCCTTTGGTCATTAATATGGTCGAATCCAGAAACTATCCTTTCGAAAACAAAACGTTTATTATTTCAGTGAAATAAGGAACCGTTCGGTATTCTATCTAACAGGTGGCATCCCTAAGTCTAAATAGTCTTGTTACATTGCACAACCTTCAATGTATGTCATAATACGTAAAATTCTGGCAAATTAGTTCGCAATGAGCCAGGCTGCCCAAACTGTTGCATATATCCTGACTCTGCGTGCAATGAACACAAGAGAAATGACAATTTCACCTGGTTAATATTGCCTGCTGAACTGGATTAGTAGATATAACTAGTGATTATGATTGTTTTTTTATAAGATAAGTTTAATGCTAGCTAGCATTTTACCTTTGCTTCTACTGCATTCACGTCACAGGCAGGCTACTCGTGGAGTGCAATGGTTAGAGCGTTGGACTAGTTAACTGTGCGGTTGCAAGATTGGAACCCCTGAGCTGACAAGGTGAAAATCTGTCGTTCTGCCCCTGAACAAGGCATTTAACCCACAGTTCCTAGGCTGTCATGTCTAGTTAAATAGAGGTGTAAAAAAAGCGTTTTATTTTTATTTAATATAATCGGAAATCGGCCCCCCACAATAGTGATCGGCCGTAATTAATTGGCCATTCCGATTAATCGGTTTACCTCTAGTATCTGTACGGATAGCGCAAAAGCCACGACAGGGAGACATAGCGGAGTGGTAACGCGCATGCAAGCAGTTGCTCCCCACGCCACTTGGGTACACTGCAGGATCCACCAAGAGGCTCTTGCTGCCAAGGGGAATGCCTGACAGATTGAAATATGATTTGGAAACTACAGTGAAAATGGGTAACTTTGTTAAAGCAAGGTTGCTAAACTCTTGTGTATTTTCTGTATTATGCAATGAAATGGGCAGCGACCATGTAAAGCTTTTACAACATACAGAAAGAAGTGCGCTGTTATCAAGGGGCAAAGTATTACCACGTTTTTTTAAATTGAGAGATGAGCTTAAAGTTTTCTTAACTGACCATAATTGTCACTTGAATAATGCGTTTCTCACACGACTGGGTGATGTTTTTTCTCGCCTGAATGATCTGAATCGAGGATTACAGGGACTCTCCGCAACTATATTCAATGTGCGGGGCAAAATTGAGGCTATGATTTAGAAGTTGGGGCTCTCCTCTGTTTGCATTAACAAGGACAACACATAGGTATTTCCATCATTGTATGATTTTTGTGTGTGCAAAGGAACTCAAGCTTTCGGACAATTTCAAATGTAATATAGCGAATCACCTGAATGAGTTGGGTGCGCAATTACACAAGTACTTTCCTGAAACGGGTGACACAAGCAACTGGATTCGTTATCCCTTTCATGCCCTGCCTCCAGTCCTTTTACCGACATCTGAACAAGAAAGCCTCACCGAAATTGCAATAAGTGGTTCTGTGAAAATTTAATTGAATCAGAAGCCACTACCAGACTTCTGGATAGGGCTGCACTCAGAGTTTCTTGCCTTGGCAAATCGTGCTGTTAAGACACTGATGCCCTTTGCAACCATGTACTTATGTGAGAGTGGATTCTTGGCCCTCACTAGCATAAACTATATACATGCACGGACTGTGTGTGGAATATGATTTAAGGCTGAGACTCTCCAATGCATCCCAACATTGCATGAGTTATGTGCATCCTTTCAAGCACACCCTTATTTAAACTCACACTCATTCTTATGTTTTAATAAATGTATAGTGTGTGTGTGTGTGTGTGGAAGGCTTACAATGATGGCAAGAAAACATTTTGAGAGTGCGCTGACCCTGGTGCTAGAGGGGGTACGCAGCTGGAGGTTGAATATTTGAAGGGGTACGGGACTATAAAAAGTTTGGGGACCACTGATGTAGTACAGTAAAATTATGCACAAAGTAGCCTACACAATTCTAAAGCAAGTGAAATGTGTTCACATGCGCGGGGCAAATACAGTCTAGTTTCAGCGGAATATCATCTGCACGCTGCAAGATTGTGCAGCTCTCAAATAGTTTTAGCATGGAGCAGCTCACAGAATGGCATCAGTAGCCGGAAGGAAAAACTTCATCTCATATCTACCAGTAATGCTAAGGCAACAATGGGTGTGCAAACAAGATATTGGACATTTTTTAGTCTGAAGTGTTGGTTAGTAGGTTAGTAGGTTGGGCAATTGTCATCATGCGCTGTTTGCTTCAGGGGCATAGACATAGATGGGCCTGGGTGGCCGTCATTGTAAATAAGAATTTGTACTTAACTGCTTAGTTAAATTAAAGTTTAAAAAAAACAACAACAAAAAAACACTAGGGAGCCAGGACCTGACATGCCCAACCAATCAGATTGATGTGGTTTAAGCATTGTTGTGGACTTAGGCTATCAATTTGCCTTTTTTCAAAAAATAAATTGCTTTTAGAGTTAGAAAAACTCATAAGCCCTAGGAAACATGATTTTTCACACAGGGTGCCTTTCCTTTGCTGGGTGGGCAGTTTGGGAACTTTTAGGCAAAGTTAGAGTATACACCACTGCATCGAGCCTGATGGGAAGACCGCAATCACATACAGCATGATGTTAAAGGATAACAATCCATAAACTCTGACATCATAATAAGCCAGTAGGTCCCAATCATAAGAATACAAAAACTCAAATCAATCAAATATATTTCTAAAGCCCATTTTACATCAGCAGATGTTAGTGCTTATACAGAAACTCATTCTAAAACGGCAAACAATGCAGAAGCACAACCATTAAGCACTTCCCAATCGAAATGTACTATGACTTCCCATTGGACAAAGCATGTAATGTTTAGCAAAGTTGCCTAAAGTTTTTAAAGTGGAGCTGACAACGCTTTGAACTATTTTGCCGATATGGAACAGTTAAAAATATATAATTCCCAGTTTATGCTACAAACCAACTTTATAAGAGGTTTTAAAAATAGGTTTTATTTGACTTAATGTTCCATGACTTTCACTAAGGCATTGTTGGCAGAATAGATGGATGCACTTCAATGCATGATTAATCTAATTCACCAATACCTTTCTTGGTAGTCCAAAAAATATTGCTATCAGATTGTAAATCACAGCTGGCCTGGTACATTGTTTGCTGCTTCTATTCGGGATGCACTGTTTCAGTTTCAATGACACTCTTCTGGACAAAAACGGACGAATGTAACTTATGCTGGGAATATGAATTTAATCATAAATAGATACGCTAGCCTGTTAGCAGTGTTATGTGGCAAGTTAAAAACACAGTGCCTAACATTAGCTAGCTAGGCCTATTGTTCTCCGCTATACTTG
This sequence comes from Oncorhynchus masou masou, assembly GCF_036934945.1. Taxonomy (NCBI): domain Eukaryota; kingdom Metazoa; phylum Chordata; class Actinopteri; order Salmoniformes; family Salmonidae; genus Oncorhynchus; species Oncorhynchus masou. Next base: position 73,346,815 of record NC_088216.1, on the reverse strand, counting down.
GATTAGTAATAATTTGTGGAGTATCTTTTTTCCCTCAGCATGCATTTTTTTCCACTGAATGTCAACAAAAATCTATGTTTGAAAATATGAACACAGAAATACTTGACATTTTGAACTCATTATGGTGATGATTTGACAATTACAACCATGGTCTTGAATTGGAGTTGCATTTTTCTGGTCTCGGCCATGACTCGGTCTCAATTTGCTTCGGCCTTGGTCTCGAAAAAAATATAAGCCGACTAAATTATAATTTATCCTCTGGCTGTCATATTCAGATGTAGCCAGCACCTGAAACCAATCACTCTGCTGCTAGAATGTGATGCCTTGCGGATTGATCAGTTTTCCTTATGACTGTGCTGTGTTTATGCTGCAGGTTGAGCTGTTCCAGGGAGAATCAATCAGGGCCTTTTTAACTTGATTAATGGTTGGTATCAGGGACCCGTGCCGTTTGGCTGTCTGTGGTTTTGGGGATAGGACGTTCCCTGTGGCTTGTTGCTTGCCACTTTATTCCAGACATGTTTAAAAGGTAGGAATTTTTGCTTAGTGCTGTTGTGCATAAAGCTGGTGATTCTTGTGTTCCAAACCAAATGATTGGTATTGTGTTAACTCCGCTGTTAGATATGTAACCTGTTGATGTGTCATATCGACGTTGTGATGTTTGTGAGTCTGAAGTTTCTAAAACTGTTTGAATGATGTCTGTGAGTATAACAGAACTCATATGGCAGCCAAAAACCTGAGAAAAATCCACAGGTAGTGGGAAATCTGTGTAAATGGGGCCATCTTGCACTTCCTAAGGCTTCCACTAGATGTCAAGTCTTTCGAACGTTGTTTCAGGCTTCTACTGTGAAGTAGGGGCGAATGAGAGCTGATTGAGCCAGGTGTCTGGCAGAGTGCCACAGTCTCTGAGGTGTGGTCACGAGAGTTAGCTCTCGTTCCATTGCTTTTCTGCAGACAATGGAATTCTCCGGTTTGAACATTATTGAACATTTATGATAAAAACATCCTAAAGATTGATTCTGTACTTAGTTATATAACTTTTTGAACTTTTCGTCCGACGTTCGGCTGGACCTGAAGGATCGTTTGGATTTGCTATTTGGACATAAACGAACGAATCAAACATTTATCTTTGAACTGGGAGTCCTGGGAGTGCATTCTGATGATCATCAAAGGTAAGTGAATATTTATAATGCTATTTCTGACTGTTGACTACACAATATGGGGGATATCTTTTTGGCTGTTTTGTTGTTTGAACGCTGTATTCAAATTATTGCATGGTTTGCTTTTTCTGTAAAGTTTTTTTTTTAAATCTGACACAGCGGTTGCATTAAGGGGAAGTATATCTCTAATTCCATGTACAACATTTGTATTTTCATCAACATCCTTTTGGCTGGAAAAATGGCTGTGTTTTTCTGTGAGTTGGTGGTGACCTAACATAATCGTTTGTGGTGCTTTCGCTGTAAATCATTTTTGAAACCACACTGTGGCTGAATTAATGAGAATTTTATCTTTTTAAAATGGTGTAAAATGCTTGTATGCTTGAGGAATTTTAATTATGAGATTTTGGTTGTTTTGAATTTGGCACCCTGCACTTTCACTGGCTGTTGGCGAGGTGGGACGCTACCGTCCCACATCCCAGACAGGTTCAAATGATGCAATAAGGTCATTATAATCTCTGGATTTTACTACTGTCACATTAACACATTGTCAGGGATAATGGAATTACATGAGTGGGACATGCTAGCACGGACTCCATTTGTATATCCTATCCCCGCCACACCACCAGCCCCACTCGCTCAGAGGTACTGCTTTAGCTTATCCAGCATTATCAGCATCTGCACTAAACTTTAAGCATGAGTGGGTAGGTCCTAGTCTTAATGTGTTAATTGGCAGATTTAAAAGTACTTAATTACTTCATGGGATTTGAGAGAATGTGATGCACTATGGGATGCACTGGCTATACAGTGCATTTGGAAAGTATTCAGACCCCTTGACTTTCCCACAATTTGTTACATTACAATCTTATTCTAAAATAAAAATGTACCTTATTTACGTATGTATTCAGACCCTTTGCTATGAGACTTGAAATTGAGCTCAGGCGCATCCTGTTTCCTTTGATCATCCGTGATGTAACTGCAGCTTCATTGGAGTCCACCTGTGGTAAATTCAATTGATTGAATATGATTTGGAAAGGCACACCTGTATATATAATTTTCAAAAGTTGACAGTGCATGTCAGAGCAAAAACCAAGCCATGAGGTCGAAACATTTCTGCAGAATTGAAGGTACACAAGAACACAGTGGCCTCCATTCTTAAACTGAAGAAGTTTGGAACCACCAAGACTCTTCTGCCAAGCCATACTCATCAATGGAGGGAGGGGGTCTTGGTCGGGGATGTGACCAAGAACCTGATGGTCACTCTGACAGAGCTCCAGAGTTCCTCTGTGGAGATGGGAGAACCTTCCATCTCTGTAGCACTCCACCAATCAGAACTGTATGGTAGTGGCCAGACAGAAGCCACTCCTCAGTAAAAGGCACATCACAGCCCACTTGGAGTTGCTAAAAGACAATGACCCTAAGTACACAGCCGAGACATTGCAGGAGTGGCATCGGGGCACGTCTCAGAAGTTTCCTTGAGTGGCCCTGCCAGAGCCCGGACTTTAACCCAATCAAACATTTCTGGGGAGACCTGAAAAATAGCTGTACAGCAACACTCCCCATCCAACCTGATAGAGCTTGAGAGGATCTGCAGCGAAGAATGGGAGAAACTCCCCCAATACAAGTGTGCCAAGCTTTGTAGCGTGATACCCAAGACTCGAGGCTGTAATCACTGGCAAATTTGCTTCAACAAAGTCCTCAGTAAATGGTCTGAATACTTGTCATTTATTTTTATAAACATTTGTAAAAAATGTCTAAACCCGTTTTTGGTTTGTCATTATGGGCTATTGTGTGTGTGTGTGTGTGGATTGATAAGAAAAAAACAATGAATTTAATCAATTGTAGAATAAGGATGCAACGTAACAATATGTGGAAAAAGTCAAGGAGTCTGAATACTTTCCGAATGCACTGTATACATTATTAGGAGAGTGTGTGTTTCCAGGCTGTGGGAAGGAGGGGGGTGAGTTCTGCTGGGTGTGATGGATGGCGGCGGGGGGGACATGTGTTCACTCAGCCAAGAGTCTCCTGGGGGATGACAGAATGGAGCACATCATTACCCAGGAAGGGAAGCGCTGGGCAGGCCCTTACACATGCTGCTTACCACCACAACTATCTCTCTGGATCACAACTCAGTGGGTGTCAGTCACTTAACACGAGACAGGGGAGAGGAACAGCTCAGGAGTAGTCATTTAGGAAATATATTGGATTGTGTTTATTCAGTCAAGAATGACATTGAATAGGTCACATGTCAATTTGTGTGTAGAATAATTAGTTATTAGGAGACTATAGCAGTGTTATTTCCATGAAAGCAAATTTGTAGTGTTTGTCTAGGCATTAAGCAGTGTTGGGTTTCTGTAATTGCATGCTTTGTTTTTGTTTTGGTCCTGTTGTTTAGTCTACTACATGAAACACTATAAGATACAACATGCTTCCTGAGCAGTGTTGCTTGATAACTTGTTGAACTAATTTGAATCAGGCCAACCAAGGACGGCAGCAGCAGGGTTACTGGGTCCAGCAGACTCTGGCAGACAGAGACAGACATAGAGGAGAGAGGAACTTGAGGTGAGAGCAACTGAATGAGGAATACCAATGGACGGAAGAGTGAAACGCAGTGAGTGAAATTGCACCGAAAAGGTATAGCAGGGAAGAAATGGATGCATATGGAAAAATGGGATTGAAGAGGAAGTAGGTGATACCATAGAGGTAAAGAGAAGGAGAGAAAAGGATACCACAGAGGGGGAGAGAGAGTGATAAACAGGAATGCGCTATGGAGCCGCTGATGAAGGGAGCGCATACATGCCTAGTGCTTTCACGACTGGCTGTCAATCACCCTGATGAGGCAGTTTGTAGCCTGAAGGTCAGACATGGGAGGGAATGTCTATCAGTGGGAGGTCAGACACATGAATACATTCTTCATTGAAAAATTGCATAATTTTTTCCTTAAATAAATGATATTTATGGATCTCTCTCACCCCCCCCCCCCCCTCTTGTCAACTGTTCCGAATAGTGTTGTCTCCCCACATCACCGTGGGAACTAAAATGTCACGCTCAGATGCCTTGTTGTGCTCTTCTGAGGGAACATAATGGAGGGCTGTGTTTGTGGAGGAGGAGGGGTTTCTGCTGGGGCCCACTTTGTACACTGAGTACCTGGGGCATGGGGGACACGCGGAGGCAGGCATCCCCCTTGGGGGGGGGGGGGGAGCAGTATCCTGTGTCTGGAGGGGATGGATTAATGTTTAATAATGTCCTTGACTCTAGCAGGCAGGCAGTGCTGCAGCCGGGAGCTTCTCTCCACTCCAGGTGCTTTCTGAATACTCGTACACAGTATAGTACTGTACTGTATTCATCACCGGCTGGAGCCAACAGGCACAGTTCGCAGACTGGTTTATGGGAGCTAGGTCCCACAGCTTGTTTAACATATTACGGCCAGCTTTGCTTCTCCACTCCGCTCTACCAGTCCATCTCTGTGCTGAGGGGTTACTTACTCATAGTGATCAAGGCACCGACTGCAGCAGCTTGTGAACGTTGGTGCGGAACAAAATGTTGATGCTCTGTTGCCATGGTGTAGAGAAGTGTTCTGATCAAACAGAAGCCCAATGGATCATACCATGTTGAATCTGAAGCCTGCGCACGATGTGGCTGTGACAGTAGACAATCCGGTCATGATTAGGTCTACACTGAGGAAGGAAACGCAACCTTTTTATACCAAGAGAAGTCAACTTGCAGATGTAACGCTCTTGACTAAGAAAAAGGCTATTACATAGCCTGACATTAAAAGAAAATGAGTAGTTTTCGATTCTGATGTCTTACTGTCTGACTGCAGTTGGTAGAGGAAACATTTTTGTCTGTCTCCTCCCTCTTTGAGCTGCCACTGCTGCATGCTCCTGGTCTATTACTGGCTGGGAGTTATTGCCTGTCCTCCGCACAGCACTCGAAATAAAGAGCTGTGTTAATGAGGGCTTTCCTGTGGTCATCTGTTTCTGTCAATCTGTCACAAACTGTTCAACCGTATATTATTTGTCTCTATCTTCCACTCTCTATGTGCTCTTTCGGTAGGAGGCTAATATTGACATGCAGGACTAGTTCCTGTGAAGTCCAGAACTCTTATGATTGGGACAATATAGTGGGTGTGGCTGGCAGTGTAACCATAGTTCTCAGTCCACCTGGACTTAGTGTTTTGTGCTGATGACAGTCATTCCATTGGCTCGTGCTGAGTTAGACTCCACACCACTGTATCAAGAAGAATTGAAGTGTCAGTCAGAGAGGCGACGATGTCAATCATTATCTATGGAGGTGTGAAAAGGAGGAAGGTTTTTGATCTAGGCTTATCTGGTGTTTCCCAGTGAGAAGTGGCTTGGTACAGACTCCTTGGTTATGATGTCCTGCATATTTAAATGTATTAGTCACACTCCAGTCTCCTTTTCACCTCATTTATCACCCGTTTTACTTAACATAGGCACTTCTTAAAAGGTGCTCAAGGTGTCCTCATAATATGACACAAGTGGGGGGTTTTATCTCTTGTGTGCTCTTGTTCCCGCAAGCAAGGGGGGAAGCTGATGACATCAGAGGGAACCATCAGACCAAATCCTTGAATGGACTACACCATGAAGTTTCAACTGGTTTAAAAAAAAAAAAAATTTGTCTGTAGATTTATTTATATGTGCGATATTGTTTTTCAACGGGAAGAGTAAATATAGCTGGAGTGCGTATTTAAATCTGTTGGCGAGTGTGGCCGGCCCATGATCTGGATCCAGCAAGCAGTGTTAATGGGACACAGTGGTGGTGTTCAGAGCAGCGGTGACATAACTGGTAAATAAATAATATACTGTACAGTAACAGCACCACGGGGCAGGCCAACTGGGAGCTGCGCTCCTATCATGCCAGCAACAACTCCATGGCTGAGTTACAGCTGGCACTAAATCATAGCTTAACTATTGGGGCTGTTTCTACTGCTTCTCTCTGAGCCGAGCTCTGCTGCTGCCTCTGACACACATCTCTGGGACTGGGGTGACGGGCCGAGAAGGCGTGAGATTATCAATCAATCACACTCACTTTCTACCTCCAGCTCTCTGCTAAAAGCTTACCCTGCCACAGGAAATTATTTCTGAGCCCGTCGGACACGGGAACCTGAGAACATGTTTACGAGTGTTTGGGCTACATGCATCCTGCCAAATCCTGTGATTGATCAGTGACACTTCATGGGGTTACTACTGCAGTTAGAGAGACAAATTGTTTTGTGTGTTTGAGTGCGTGTTGCAAAGTGACCTGTGCTAGTCAGACAGTAAAAGCGAGGCTCCTCGGGGCAGGGGGATTGAAATTGATATGAAGTTGCTCTAACCTTATCATGTCACTAGGTTGCTATGAGTGTCTTATCATCCAGATGTTGCTGAACGTGAGCATGTCGATCCCTCTCCTCTCTTCTCTGGTGTGTGACATGCATTGACTCTGCTGATGGAGTGAGTAGGCTAGCTACATGTTGTAGTTCCAGAGCTGTTGCAGCTGTGGTGGGTGGTGCCACTGGGCCCTGCTCATCAGCATTCATCACAGTCTGCATGTTTTGGAGCGTGTCACGTGCGCTACGTCATGACGCCTTAAGCGATTGATTGCCTTTTTATTGGCTGGAGGGATAGAGGGTGGGTTCTCTGTCTGTTGCAGAACGGGGATAGATAGATAGTTTGTGGGGATATGGTGGGAACACGGGGAATTAGAAATATGTGAGATGATATCTGGGACGTGCGATCTCGGAGTTAAACCACTCCAGCAGCCTTGTGAAAACCACTCTTCTCTCAACAGACCTCTTCAGCCATGCATCATTAACAATGTACCCAACCAAATTGGACAGAAAAAGAACTGTCTCAAACCTGAGGGCCATATTGTCTAAAATATGTCTTAGCCAGCGCCAGCTGTAACAGCCACACTCAGTTATCAGGTTTCTGCTCATGTTTTACCTTTTTAAATGTAACCTTTATTTAACTAGGCAAGTCGGCTAAGAACAAATTTTTATTTACAATGACGGCCTAGGAACAGTGGGTTAGGTGCAGAAGGACAGATTTTTACCTTGCCGGCTTGGGGAGTCGATCTAGCAACCTTTCCGGTTACTGGCCCAACGCTTTAACCACTAGGCTACCTCCCGTCCCTGAACCCGATCCACTTAAAGATACGACAGAGAGAGCCTCAGTCAGTACCTCATCTGTATTGCAGTCAACAGGTAGGCTACATTTTCTATGAGCCAGACAGAGCTTGTTTATCAGTTCAGTCTGAGGCTTAGAGAGAAGCATCAGAAATTATGGAAGTCCCCATCTGTCCTCAGACCTGCAGAGTTCTTTTAATCATGACACCCTGAACAGCTAGACAATAAGGAGGACTTCCTGCCAATGCATTAGATGAGATGGGGAGGCTATACCATCTTTGCCATGGGTGGATGTGCCTCCCGAGTAACTGGCAAACCATGCACCATTCTGGGGTGGGTGGGTCGGTGCATACGTGTCTGGTTTACGCTGGTATTTCTCACGGAGCTGTGATTCTCTGGCCTGTCGAGAGTCAGGTCTTTGGAGCCTGTCTGTCGCTCTCTGGTCTTCTGTCTCTTCCCCCTGAGACCCTGCTCTGATTTTAAGTAGGGACTTAAAATATGCTGTTCTTACAGTTGACTCGTGTTTTAGGAGAATAAACCGTTTTTCATGAAACACCCGTTGTAACCTCTCCGGTGGAAGAGTGATGAGCTTCCACTGAGCCTTTCATCCTAGAGCTTTGTATTCATCCACGGAGACACTAATTGTCTCCCTCTCTGATTTAGGATGCATTTGCCTGCTGAATGTGAATGGTTGGGCTCAAAAATAATAGGCTAGGTGTGTGTGAGAGAGACCACAGAGAGCAACAATGACTTCATTCTGCTTGCTCTGGTTGGCGCGCCAGCTTGAGTGAGTGGCTGCACGTCCCTGTGGATCCCAGTCTGACAAATGGGGCCAACGCTGCAGTAATCAGATTAGAGGACGTAAATGACGGGCTGCAAATGTCCCACCTTGTGATCCCCCACATTCATTTTATTACAGCACTGAGCTAATGAGATTACCCTTCAACCAGACTAGCCGACCAAGAGCTGTCACTTACACCCACCCAGCCAGCCAGCCTGTGGCTCAATCCAGCCAACTCCTTATAAGATGATGCAGTGTGTGTTGCTATGTGGTCAGGCAGGGGCTGTCATCATGTCAGCCCTGGCCCCGTGTGAGCCCAGCCTAGAGACGCTGCTGCCCGCTAATCCCTGTTTGTTCCCTGTTTTCTACAGGAAACCCAGGATCAACTCCCAGCTGGTGGCCCAGCAGGTGGCTCAGCAGTACGCCACGCCTCCCCCACCCAAGAAGGAGAGGAAGGAGAGGCCTGAGAGGGAGCACGACCCAGACGGGGAGCTGGTGGATGTGGAGGGGGAGCACCATGAGGGAGTGCGCCCGGAGAGAGTGAGGCCAGATGAAGGAGAATCTCCCCTGGATAACGGCAGGAAGGAGACACCAGACAATGACAAAGCAGAGAAAGTGAAAGAGGTAAAAGCGGAGGAGGAGGAGGAGAAAGAGGAGGAGGTGAAAGAGGATGAGAAAGAGGAGAAAGAGATCAGCCCAACCAGGCCCATCACCAAGAGACCCAGCCTCAAGGAGATCAGCCCAACCAGGCCCATCATCAAGAGACCCAGCCTCAAGGAGATCAGCCCAACCAGGCCCATCACCAAGAGACCCAGCCTCAAGGAGATCAGCCCAACCAGGCCCATCACCAAGAGACCCAGCCTCAAGGAGATCAGCCCAACCAGGCCCATCACCAAGAAACCCAGCCTCAAGGAGATCAGCCCAACTAGGCCCATCACCAAGAAACACAGTCTCAAGGAGATCAGCCCAACCAGGCCCATCACCAAGAAACACAGCCTAAAGGAGATCAACCCAACCATGCCCATCACCAAGAAACCCAGCCTCAAAGAGATCAGCCCAACTAGGCCCATCACCAAGAAACCTAATAACAAAGAAATCAGCCTAGCCAGGCCCATCCTCAAGAAACCCAACATCAAAGAGATCAGCCTAGCCAGGCCCATCACCAAGAAAACCAGCATCAAAAAGATCAGGTCAGTGTATAGTTAAAGAAATAACATGTCTGTACAGAGGCAAGTGTTTGTTTAAGCATCATCTCTCTATAGACATGAACTTTACTAATATAACTCATGTGTTTGCCTGTGCAGACCCAAGACAGACATTCACCAGAGTCCACCTAGTGATAAACACAGTGTACAATCTGGGAAGTCAACAACCAAGACCAACAACTCTCACATCTCCAGGTTGGTCATTCTTCTCTCTGCTACTAGTACTGACAATATCTTGCCGTTGGACATTGTGAAAACCTGTCATGGCATTTAAATTGACACTCGTTCAAGCTATTCTTAAAGGCCACTTGGAAAAAATCTAGTTATTCATAAATTATATTTGTATGTTCTACATCCACTCTCACTTTCTCCCTCTTACTTTTGGTTGATCTTGTTATTGCTCACGTTGTTGTTGGAATGAGCAGTTGGCTCTAATCACCCACACTGGGCTGGCCACATCAATGGTTGTATCTTAGTAAGGCATTTTTATCAATGTAGTTCTAACCCTGTGTTTTCCCCTGCTGACTAGGCCCAAACTTAAGAATATTGACCGGAGCACCGCCCAGCAGCTAGCGATAACGGTGGGAAACGTGACGGTCATCATAACAGACTTTAAGGAGAAGACCCGTTCCTCCTCCACATCCTCGTCCACCGTGACATCCAGCGCAGGCTCTGAGCAGCAGCATCAGAGCTCCGGCTCCGAGAGCATGGACAAGAGCTCGACTCGCACCTCCACTCCCAAAGGAGAGCTCTCTGTGGGGCAAGATGAGTCCTTCTGAGCCCTCCAGTCCAGGTGCTCTGAGAGGACTCTGTGGATGGGATCCCTTAGGGGGAGATATTTCACCTTCCTACTGCTGCCCTACCCCCTGCACCCATCTCCATTCCATCACCATCCCTGGATGCTGAGAGAGCTCGCTGATTGGTGCGGCCCCAGCGCGTGCCTGATGGTTAACGTCTAACCATGGGTACACGTTGTGCATGGCCCATGCGGGAGAGTGGGGCTGACAGGAATAATGTATTGTTTTATATTTGTATGTGGATATGTGGCTGATTCAACATTTTTGTTTTTGTATAAAGAAATTATCTGCACAATAACCACCATTTTAACAACTCTGAAATATTATTACCCTTATTTATTACTTGTTTCACCTGTATACTTTTAGACTTTTTTTGTTGAGGCTTTGCTTTGTAGTGCTACCTATCGCTTCCTTTTGACACTAGTTTTGATGGTTGTACTGGTAGGATAGGACAAGGCTTGATACACCCACACAATGGTGCTAGATAGAGACAGACTGTGAAACAGTTTCCAACGTGGGACGGTCGTTCACACAATACAACAAAGTGCTAATAACCCAGAAATGTTCTCTTTCTCTTGTCTACTCTTTCACTCTCCTACAGTGAGAGTGTGGACCTCTGTGTAGTCTGGTCTTTCAGGTTGATATGTAGAGGTCTATGTGCAGCATAAAAAGGTTACCTGTTTGATTTGAAAATCCTACGATGTAAACTCAACACACCCAAACCTTTTCTTCAAGCTTTCTTTGGCTATGATTTATTTTGATATAGAATTGATGGCCTGTCTTTAACTGTATGGTGTAGGCGATAGTGAAAAACACTAAAGTTGTTGGATGTTTTGCATTCCGTCGCTTCAATATTGGTTAGCCATTTGAGGGATGGAGTGGGACCCTCTGCTTTGAGACAGGTTTATTTCTGTAGGGACTGAAGGAAAGTTTAGATCCACCTGTTAAGACCAGAGTTTGAACTGTAATATAGTGATTCCCTCTACGGTTTATAATATCCAGCTGACGCTAAGGGACTTCAGCTTGTAATAAGTCCTAGCTAACGTTTAGCCTACTAATCTTCTTTTCAAATTCTGTTTACAAAGTTGTAATTTTCCAGTCCGTTTTGTGCAAATGCCTGGACAGATTGAGAATTGATTTGAGTGACTTATTCTGATAAGATATATTTAAGACTCCCAATATGTAGGCAAATGAAGGCAGAAACATTGCAAGTAGATATAATAGAATATTGCATTTTGTTTTGAATTTTCAAAGCAGTTACAGCTTACCTAAATAACCAATTAAATGGTTCTAATTCTCCTTTAGACAAATCTAGACAAACACAATTTCCTCTTAACTGTAATAAATTGTATAAAGAATAAATGTGTATATGATATCTTAGTTTTATTTATTGAAGGACCAAAGGAATTTCATAATGACATGATACATAGACAAATAAATAACAATTTGAGATGCAATTATAAAATGTGTGAAATGAAATACATTTTAAATAAAGACTAATATAATCCATTTTAATGGTGTAATTATTTTCCACTTTTTTAACAACTCAACTTTTACATAAACCTGAGGATCAGCAAAACTTGACATGTTTTCTGAGCTGTATTGAACACCTAACCATTATTTCAATCACAAGTGTCTACTCGGAGAACATAAGTTAGTTGCTCTGCTCAGTGAACACTAGACTGGAGGCAATGAGAACCAGTCATTAAGCAATGAGCTGTATTGAACTCTGCAGTGTTTCCAGAAGTTCTTGGAGCCATGGAAAACCCTGTTATCTGAGGCTCTGCTCTGCTCCACTGTCCTCTGTATAGTATCTGCCCCTGCAGAGAACCAATTGGCCTTAGCAGGCCAGTTTAATCTCTCCCTACAGACCTCTGAAGCAGGTCAGGCAAGTTGGGCATGCCCTTCTAATTTACTATGACCATGAGTCTATAGGGCAAGTGTTGAGGTAAAGGCCTTACTGTCTATTTTCAGTTGTAGAGAATATAATCATATTTGTGTAGTGTGAATAAGCAATGTTTGTTGTCCAATAAGCATACGTTGTAACTTCAGACTCTTCCATGAGTTTCATTTTGCTGTTCAGCCGTATGATTATATGTAATGTATTTAAACTACATTTTTTGCAAATATATGGAGTCTCTAGACTGAATGAGGGAGGATATGCAAAATGCAATGTGAACAGGATTATTGAGGTGTCTGGCTGAGATATAAAGAAAATTATGTTATCAATCATTTTTAATGAGAATATTAACTCTTTGCTTTGTAATGCAATCTAGAAGAAATTGGCCTAAAAAGCTATCTTTCACATGCCTTACCCGTAACCATATTCACTTGACTGACTTCTGTGACATTATATAATTGATTAATTGTATGTTAAATTATTGAAAAATGGGCATTTTGTCAACTTTGCTTGTATGTATAATTTAAAATTGTGCAAGAGCCATCGTGAGAATAATGGCATTGAAGCTGAACAGTTTTCTTTGTTTCTTTTACGCGCAAGCAGTTATGTTCTTGTGTGCGACCAGTAACCTTAATTTACTGTGTAAAGATGGTTACATTTTTTAGCTTTGTTTGTCAGAGACCCAAATATAGAATGCTTGTTTACTGACTATATAACATTAATCTTGTGAATTTCCAATTTAAATGTATTATACAAGCTCTTTTCATTTTCCTCTATTACAATGTCTTGTACAATGCTTTTAAAGTTAATGCTCAGTAAAAGTATGTAGGGTCAGTATATTTATACATTTTTTGCTTTCTGTTTCCTTTCTTACTACTAGCTGATGTGTCATTGGTCACCCTGTGAGATGGTGCCATTACTTCCATAATGTGGAAATGTATGGAGTGAATTTCACAGGATCACCGCTTCTTGTCTACTAGCTTATACAATGTTGAATAATACATGTTACCTGGCATGTGCACGACATTATGCTTATTGGCTACCTTATAATTTCCTCTGCTTCAAATAGAAATGTCTATTTATGCATTTTAAGTGTAGTTTTTCACAAATAAAATTGTTAAAGTTGTCTATTCCTTGGGTGTTTTTGTAAAATGTTTCTTCCTCAGATTGAGCAAGGTGACCTGAGCTGTAGCTTCCATGTTTTATCAGTCATATCTGGCTGCATTCACAGATCAGCCGTCAAGACCGTCTCCCGCACTGTCACTGATTGAGATGTCTAAGTGTATGAGGATGGAGGGAGGTGACAGTGAGGCTGTTTGAGGGGGACAGTGCAGTGACACGAGACATGGTGATCCTTACACGTAGACGGTCCCAGGAAAGTCTGCTAGGGAGCACCTTCCTCCCTAGAGGCTGTTTCGCAGAGCAGCAGGTCAGTGAAGCTCTTTCAGACAGTGGGATGAGGCTGAGCTCAGAGCAGAAGTAGCAGCCCTCTGCTGTCTGTCATAACCTGGATGACAATATGTTACGAATTTGCAAAACGTGTTAGGAATTCTAACGTTAGCTACCTGGTTAACCATAGCTAGGGTAGTGGTTAGGGGAAGGGTTAGCTAAAAGGGTTAAGTTTAGGCAAGGGTTAGGATTAGGTTTAGCTAACATGCTAAGTAGTTGCAAAATACCTAAAAATAAGTAAGTAGTTGAAAAGTTACTCATTAGCTGAAATGCTAAAGTTGTCCTTGACGAGATTCAAACTTGCAACCTTTTGGTTGCTAGACATTCATGTTATATGCCCAACCATCCACTGACCAACCAACCTACTGTAGTTTTTGCCTTAAGTAGCCATCTGTCTTATGTAACCATACCAACCATAACATATCATACAAATTTGAATGTCCCGGATTTACGTTTACTATGTTATGTCTACTCTGAGACCAGGCTTCTCAACTAAGTATAAAGAGCAACTAAGTAGAATTTTACACATAAATCATAAAACCTTGCTGCCCTTTCTCCTATTCCACCTGTTGTGGCTCTAGTCTCAGATTGTGCAGTAGCTCTTGTTGTTCAGTACAGTCCTTGTAAATACTTTGGGCTATCCAGTGACAGGGTTTGGGCTTCCCTGCTACTTACTCCACTCTGCCTGTCTTCCAGACTCTCCCCTAAAGAGAGAGACTCTCTTCAGAAGGGCTTCTGCTACACTCAGGTCCCAACAGATGGCTCTCTTCCCCTGGAGAACCTCTCCTCCAGCCAAGACTTCACTGGGCTGCACTGCACTGTGAATTCATCCATATGGTGAGGAAGGGGAGAACATCTGCAGATAAGAGAGCAGCTTTTATGCGCAGAAGAAATCATGAGACCAAATGCTGAACAATTTGTTTAACAGAAAGAAAATGTGCCTGATGTTTCTCCAATTCCAAATATTTTGATGGCACAGTAATGGCTAATTTGTCATGTAGAGATTAGGCAGAAAATATGTTGTATTTTAATGATTCTCAAGACATAAAGTGTAGTCTGTTTAGCGTGTTAGCTAAACGGGGGATCCAGAGCTTTGGTAGAACACCAGTTTGATTAAGTGGGTATGAGACAAAGTATTGTCCATGATCTGCAAAATGTGATAGCACTAATCTGCTTCCAAGCATAATCAGTGGTAGACTCGTCTTAAAGCAAGGCCATGGGCAGATTGGCTGTCTGGCAATTCTGGCAAATGCTAGAATGGCCGGACCATCTTTTAGTAGGGTGGGCTGGTCAAAATGTACCTAAAAAATGAGATGTAAAAAACGATAATTGACACAGCTGGCGGCCCATGAGCCTGTTTTTTCTAAGTACTTTTGTGCTATTTCTCTATTGTCATAATAACCTATATTAAGTACATGGCTGACCAGTAGGCAACGGCCGGCCTTCCGCCAAGATCGCCTGGCCCAGTATTCTGATTGGCTGAGTTAAAGTGGTGCAAATTCACATTCAAAGTCAAACGCATATCATCAAAGAGAGTGAAACCTGCTCTGACTGTCAGTCGCTTAGTCAAAATTTTAAAAAATTGTGTTGCCAAAAAAGTTGGAGATACCAAAGAACATCTCTTGAGGCAGACACTGCTAAATGTGTGAAATTAACCAACTTATTTGCTAAAAGTTCTGATTCTGCTGGTCCGAGTACTGTGTCTGTGTCTGTGAGAAATAATAGATCATCTGCTGTGATGCAGTCAAAGTAGGAAGAAAACAGACAAAGACACACTCACGCACACTGACACAGATCATGTAGCGTACTACTGCCAGTTAGGCCTAATATTTTGGCTGTATATGCTAATTAGGGAAGTGGCATTCGGGGGAACATTGCAATATAGCTTAACAAGTCTTTTGATTGGCTTTTATAACACATAGGTAAGACAATAGTATCTACTATACATCTTTCCAGTGATTTTTACCAAACACAAGTCATCATGTATTACAATCAGTGACGAAAAGTACTTAAGTAAAAATACTTTAAAGAACTACTTAAGTATCTGTACTTTACTTTACTATTTATATTTTTTGACAACTTTTCCTTTAATTCCACTGCATTCCTAAAGAAAATAATGTACTTGTTACACCATACATTTTCCCTGACACCCAAAAGTACCTTTTACATTTCAAATGCTTAGTAGGACAAGAAAATCATTCCATAATGTAAGGAATGTGAAATTATTTATACTTTTACTTTTACAACTGAAGTATATTTTAGCAATTACATTTACTTTAGATACTTAAGTATATTTAAAATCAAATACTTTTAGACTTTTACTCAAGTAGTATTTTACTGGGTGACTTTCATTTTTCTTGGAGTCATTTTTTATTAAGGTATCTTCAGTTTTTTTAATCAAGTAAGATGTTTGGGTACTTTCCCAGCACTGATTACAATAAAGGTCAATTTGGGGACTGTGTATTTTCATTGTTTTATCAATATTTATTAGCTTTTGTATCTCAGTCTCTTCAGCTCAGCAAGTGAGTTTATGAGCTGTAGTAACTCTAGTGTCGGATTACATTACATAGCCACTAAACTGAAGGCTGGAAAGTCCCGCCTATCTCCCGCTTATTTCATTCGCTGGAAGGCCCGTCAAAGCTTTTTAGATTAACATAGAATGTTGTATATTGAATTCAATAGAAGAAAACAGAGAGGGAAAGAGAGAAATGACCCATTCCCATAAAGTAGCTGTGGTGAATGAATAAACACATATATTAGACAAAGAAGAAAATCACTATAAATGCCTTATAGATGACCATTGGCTTACTGTATATAATACCTTATAACAGCCTAAATACATATTTCAAATAGTGCATTTCAAGTGTTCCCTCCTGCCCACTTTAGATCCCTCAACTTAACCAAGACTAAGGAGATGATTGTGGACTACAGGAAAAGGAAAAGGAGGACCGAGCACGCCCCCACTCTCATCGACGGGGCTGTAGTGGAGCAGGTTGAGAGCTTCAAGTTCCTTGGTGTCCACATCAACAACAAACTAGAATGGTCCAAACACACCAAGACAGTCGTGAAGAGGGCACGACAAATCCAATTCCCCCTCAGGAAACTAAAATGATTTGATATGGGTCCTGAGATTCTCAAAGGTTCTACAGCTGCAACATCGAGAGCATCCTGACTGGTTGCATCACTGCCTGGTATGACAATTGCTCGGCCTCCGACCGCAAGGCACCACTACAGAGGGTAGTGTGTACGGCCCAGTACATCACTGGGGCTAAGCTGCCTGCCATCCAGGACCTCTACACCAGGCGGTGTCAGAGGAAGGCCATAAAAATTGTCAAAGACCCCAGCCACCCCAGTCATAGACTGTTCTCTCTACTACCGCATGGCAAGCTGTACCAGAGTGCCAAGTCTAGGACAAAAGGGCTTCTCAATTGTTTATGAATTGTATATGAATTGTGTCCTTCCACCCACTACCCGCCAACCCCTCTTTTACGCTACCGCTACTCTCTGTTCATCATATATGCATAGTCACTTTAACCATATCTACATGTACACACTACCTCAATCAGCCTGACTAAACGGTGTCTGTATGTTGCCTCGCTACTTTTATAGCCTCGCTGCTGTATATAGCCTCACTACTGTATATAGCCTCGCTACTGTATATAGCCTCGCTACTGGTTTTTTTCACTGTCTTTTTACTGTTGTTTTTATTTCTTTACTTAGCTGTTGTTCACATAATACCTTTTTGCCCTATTGGTTGGAGCCTGTAAGTAAGCATTTCAATGTAAGGTAACCTGTTGTATTCGGCGCACGTGGCAAATAAACTTTGATTTGATAAGTGTTTAAATATTAGGCTTCATATAATTAAATGGAAGAAAACAGGGTAACACTTTATTTTAAAGGTAATATACCATTTATAAGGCATTGTCAGTAGCATTACTGCCTGTGTGTGTAAGTAGCGGTGATGTGGGCTGGCATGGCTGAAATGCCTGGGCTGAATTTCTGACCCAGTCTGCCCCTGAGCAAGGCCATCCTCTTTGTCACTATCTATGCAGACCTTACTTCAAGTTTGCATTTGTCTCAAGGCAATTAGTTCAGCGAAAATGTGAAACGATTTTTCTCATGTTTGTTTCCCAGGTTGCCCCATGATTCTAGCATTCTCATCCACTAGATGTTGACATTTTGCAGAATGCACGTGTTATCTATGTGTATGTATGGCAGGTTGGAAGTATGGTTACCAGTGTGTATTAAGCAGGTAATGCAGCAGGAGAGGGGACCACCTGGGGGTTACCGCCACCTGCATCTCCTCAGACAGCCAGGCCCTGTACTGAGCTGCAGCTCTCAACCCACTCAACACACTCCCTCCCTCCTCACAAGTCAGACCCCTCTGAGAGCCTCTCCGTGTACCAGCCAGGAGCTGAAATCAAAGTACTCTTCTTGTTAAGCACCCCCGCTGAGATAAACAGTTTCTTCGTGCCTCGGAATCTCTTGAGTGCAATCTCTGCTGCATTTCTTTCATTTCCTGGTGGATTATTTTTTACAGCGGAGTGTTAACACCTTCATAAGTGCAGTGGCTTGGAGTGCATTAGAGGTTGTTGACTCTGCCCAGTTCTACAAGCCCCCCCCACTGGGCACTGATCAACGTCTAGTTTAGATTTACATTTGGTTGAGTTGTCAACTAACGTGAATTCAATGTGAAATCACTTGGATTTAGGAAAAACGTTGGGTGAAAAAAAGTCGCAATTCCCTGACATTGACGACTTTTTTTCAAATCCAATCAGTTTTCCACGTTGATTCAACATCATCACATTGAATCGTTTAGTGGAAATGACGTGGAAACAATGTTGATTCAACCAGTGGGACATGCCCTTCGAACAGCTGACAGAAAAGATGATTATAGTCCATTTGATACATGTTGTTGTTTGGTGCACAGACAAATCACTTGAGAAAATTGAACTGAGCGCATGCTTACAAAGGACATTTTGCTCCA